>NW_024884586.1:9649757-10024318 GCF_019232065.1 Centrocercus urophasianus | reverse complement strand
AATCTCATAAAAATAAATCCATAATCACAGCTCCCCCTCTTTCCCAGGATTTCAGGTTTCAGGGTAGGTAAGATCTCCTGCCTTTTCTTTCATCAGCAATTCAGTTTACTCATGGAATGAAGAAATGACCTCTTGCTTAGATAAGCATTCTCTTTAAATAATGCGTCACTCTCCATTAGAGGGTAATAAGCAATGAAATCTTTACAATGCATGTGGAAAATTCCAGCTCTGCTGTCTCAGGAAGACTCTTGGGAAGAGAGTTTATACAAAGTATTTATTAATAGCAAACTGTTAGCTGCAACATGAGAGCATCTAGACAGTGACCTTCTGAAAGATGTCTGATAGCATCAACTTGAGCGTGCAGTATCTAGAGTCTATCTTTTAACAGAAATGAGTCAGATGCACTGTGGATGGGCAGAAAGCATTTCAGTGGTTTCATTTTGTTGGATGTCTTCAGCCCATAGCTCATCTGATACAGAAATTTAGGCGCAGTTTTCTCAGCAGACGCATCCTGCCTCCATCACCCACTGTTTCCTGTCTCAGTTTTCACTCTTCACCTGAATAACCTCTTCCTCCCCAAGCGCAGATGATTTAAGCACTCTGTGGTGAATGTCTGAACATGATTACACTGAATATCATTGCTACCACTGGAATCTTCCCCTGCAAAATTCAAATGCCTTTTGGGTTTTTTTGTTATTTTTGTGTATTTTTGTACCCTACTATGAGTTTTGGAACTCTCCACAGAAACTGTTGTGTTCTGGCATCAATACATATTGATATCTTGATACGGAGGCTCAAATAAGATATTTCTTTCCACTGCTTCAGACCTTCAGTGCCTGCTTTTGGATTAAAGAGATTTAATAGGTAGTTCTTGATGTGTTCATTAGATAAGAATAAGCATTTATGAAGGATCTCAGTTCTCCAACTAGATCATTACAGTGTTCTTTTTTTTTTTCAGCTTGGAAAAAAGAAGAAGAAGTTCATGCCTTACAATTACCAGCATAAGTATTTCAGCTGTGAGTATCTCTGCTTTCCTATAATGCTGTAGGTACATCCCCACAGAACTCCAACTTCATCTCCTTCCCAAAGTAGTAGGTTTAAAGATTTTTCCCATTGAAATCACAGCTTCAGAGACAATCACAACACTAGGGAGATCCTAAAATCTCTAAAATTAGGGACATTTCTTCACGTGAGGAGGAACTTCCCCTACTACGTGATGGTTGGTAACAACATAAGTGTTATTCAGGTGTAAGGGATGGGAAAGAAAATTAAATGGGAAAGAAATGAAGGGTGCTGAAGTGAAATGAACAGATTATGTGGGCACATGAAAGCTACTGCAAATGGAAACCAGCAAGTTTTCCTCTCACTGCAGAGGAGAATATTTCTGAAAGATTTATATTGCAGCAAAGTTATAAACATCTCTCTGTTTTCATTCTTTCCTGCAGTATTGGCCCCACTTGCACTTATACCCTTCTTCCAGCTGTCCACATTCTACTTTGCAATCAGGAAGAAAAAGTGGTTGGTAAGCACCGATTACACTGTCTAGAAATCTTTCAAAAATGTAACCACTTGTACTGTCTGTGGATAGGTTGGATTTAATTTTCCTCATGGCAGCTCATACAGTGCTGTTTTAGATTTGTGAGTAAACCAGTGCTGTCACCACACTTTTAGCTATGGCTAAACAGCTTCTGTGCAGCATCAAGACCTCTGTTTCTCACTCTGCCTTCTGTCAGTGATTAGTGCAAGAGTGTGAGAGGAGGGGATGCAACCAGGCAGATGTCCCAAACTAACCAAAGAGCTATTCATGCCATAAAATGTCATGCTCAGCAATAACAAGGGGAAAAAAGAGATTTAGGGAGATTAGTCATCTTTTGCTTGGGAACTGGCTGGACATCAGTCTACTTCAACCTTTGGGAGGAGGTGAGTGATTGCTTTTGCATCTCTTGCTTCACTGTGTATTTTTTTTTCCATCTTCCATGTCCAGTTATTACGCAGTTTATATCTTGACCCACAAAATTTCTTGCTTTTACTCTTCCTTTCCTCTTCTCCCATCTCTCAGGGATGGGGAAGTGAGCGAGGAGCTGTGTAGTGCTTAGCTGCCTACTAAGGCTGACCCCTAGCATTTCCAGGTGGCTATGTCAAATTTCAACCAAGGTGACCATGATGTTTGGAATAAAAAAGGGTTTTTTTTAGGCTGCTGCAGTAGGAATGCTTATCTCAACAAGTCCAGAGTGAATTTGTCAGGAGATGACTTTTAACATCACAGCAGGTAGATAAAAGCTAACAGAAAAGTAAGGGACCTATACAGAGTGGGATTACATATGTTTAGTTAATGATTTTAAAGTTAGTGCTCTGAGAATATTTCAGGGATACACACAGGAGGCTGAATGATTGCATGGAGCTCACACTTGATAAGTAAGAGATCATAGGAAGAATATCTGTTATGCTGAAATAACGTGAAGAAGAGGAAATGAGGGATATCTTCAAAAAAGGCATCATCTTCTTCTTTTTCTTTTTTTTGACAGGAACTGTTACTGGTGGTGTCTTACAACGTCCGAGTCTGCCTCATGTATATTCCTTTAATGGGATTTAACAATTTCATGGTGTACTACTGGATGTCCAGGTAACACACAGCATACTCAAAGTCCCCATGACTAATATTGGTAAACAATATCGAGTGTCAATGGAAATAACTAAAATAGTTGTACAACTCATACTGGTCAGACTTTACAAAATGAAAGTTTGCTCATAAATAAGTAGTGAGCCAAGAAAATCATTACAAGTTGGGGGTGGAAGGAGGCTGCTCAAGGACCTCTGCAATGACAGATTTTGTGGCTCAAAAGAAAGTTAGGAGGCAATTCCCCCAAAATTTAAGAGGCAAAGGAATGGAATAGAAAATGCTGAATTTTACAAGTGTGCTCTGTAAGATAAGTCTTACAAGAGGCTGGGTAGATAGATAGATATTTTAAGACCATTACTTTTTTGAGTCTTGGTAACTGCCACTGAAAAGCTCTCAGCCCCTACTCCCTGCACAGCCCTTTTTTTGTGTCAGATGTCAAAATGTCTGCTTTAATGGCAAGTTTGGATGCAATTAGATACATTAAGTGTGCTTCTATGTTTATCTGGTCAGGTACCTAGAGAGTACATGGTTTATTTGGGTCTCGCAGATGAACCACATTCCAATGCACATTGATTATGACAAGAACAATGACTGGGTATCTACTCAGGTGAGAATCCTCTTTCTTCTGGAAGCAATGGGCCTGCAGTTCTCAGTTATACACTATGGTCCTGTCATCCCATAGTATCAGTCAGGCCTGCGTGCACATCAGTGAAAAAAACTATTCTTCCTAAGGCAAAATCTAGCCAAATTGACCTCTATTCCAAGAAGCTAGACTTTGTTTAATTCTTCAGGTCAATTAAGGCAATAATCTCTGACACTAAAAGTTGTCTTTTATGCTAGACAAAGGTGATTGTTAAGGTGTAATTATCTAGACTTCCAGAAAAATAAAATCTAAATCATTGTCTTTTTTCCTCCCAGCTTCATGCAACATGTAATGTGAACCAATCTTTTTTCAATGACTGGTTCACCGGGCACTTGAACTTCCAAATTGAGCACCAGTGAGTATGACTATGGGGAGAAGTGTGATAATAATGGGCACTTAGAAGTGAGAAAGGCTGTGTTATCTCAAATAAAACTACATTCATCAGAAGATCTTTTGCTCTCATTCTGGGGGATGATTGGGAAGTAATTTGAACAATGGGTACAGGGCATTTTGCAAGCCAAGCCTTTCAATAACTGTGTGCCATTGAATTCTGCAGCCTTTTCCCCACAATGCCTCGACACAACTACTGGAAAGCAGCTCCTTTGGTGAAAGCCCTTTGTGATAAGCACGGCATTGAGTATAAAAGCAAGACTTTACTCAGAGCTTTTGTAGATATTTTGAAGTAAGTATCAATTAAGATATGTAGAAGCACTCTTTCTGTAATGGAAGCTGAATAGTGTCTCCTCATAAATGATGTTTTAACTTTCTGTTCTTGCAGCTCACTGAAAGAGTCAGGGGAACACTGGCTTGAAGCCTATCTGCATGGATAGATGCTGGCAGCTCTTGAAGGGAATTTCTTCGCCAGACAACTGCTGCTGCAAAGAGTCAGCACAGATCAGCAGAGTGTTTGTGGCTTCTGACATAGGAACTTGGGAACTGGGTGAAGCTAATTGCAGTAAGAATGATGGGTGGGGAAGTGGATTAAAGATATTTTTTTTTCATTGTTCTGAACCACGATATCTCTATTTTTTGCTGCTCTCAAACTCAGTATTCAGAGCCGTGACAAACCGGGCCTTTAAATTTGGGAGTCGTAGCTCTTGAATCAGCTGGATCAATTTACTGTGTAGGTGGGGCATAAAACACCTCAACTCCTTTATTATGGGGAAAGTTTAAATGGCGATTCTTAGCATTTTTGGCTTAATGGCTCAGTGAAAATGGAATTAGATAAAGCAGACTGCAGGAAGTCAGAACACATTAGGATGGGAGGATCTTCATGGGATATTCCAAGATTGGTAAGTATGCAAAGAGCAAGATGGCCTGCAGTATGTTGTCGTGTCTAGTGATCGTATGTGCACCACTTTCTCTTACTAGTTAACTGAAGTGTTATCACTCGTGCTGTTCGTGAAATGCATGGGGAAGTAGATAACTGGATGCTCCATTTTACTTCTCTAAGACCTAATTTGAATATGGTCCAAAAAGTCTGTATAGTATGTATAATTTATATGTATAAATATATATATTTTATTGTGTACTGTCTGATTAGCTTTCTGATTTGATGTGTTATGTGTCTTTGCTGATGTTAGATTAGCTTTAAAATTCTTAGCTTCAGTAGATCTACTTTGAACGAGCCTTGGAAATGTAGGCATTGGGGGGTGGGTTCAGATCACAAGGGTTTATAGGGTTCTATTACGTTTGTTGACTTTTACATGTATTATTTTCCCTCTAAATACCTTCCAGTGATTTCAAGGACATATGAGTATTTACATACATGAGCCATGAGGTAACTGAATACATTTGTGGCTCCATCCCTGTATCCTGAAAAACAATTAAATCATACCTAATTCTGTAATTCCATGCAGTCCTCTCTGGCCTTTACAAATTTTTTTTCCTCCATTTCAGCATCCCAAAGAACTAACTCTTACAGGTTTTGTACCTGTAAGCTGTTTGGCCCCTCCAAGAGGAAGGGGAAGGACCTAGCCCCTCCTACTTAAGGTTCTGCAAAGCTGCTTCTAGCGGAAAGCATAATGACTACAAGGCATAGTAGGTCTCCTTAGGAAGAGTATATGACCTCTGATTAATGTGGCTGATCTTGATTTAATTATAACATTTTCTAATATGAATCATAACAAATTTAGTTCAGTAGGATACAGTTGAGCCTTACTAGCAAAACCTGAATTGTATTATATTCACCTAAATGTCCTGAAACTATGAATGTAGTCTGCAGTGCTGAGTATACAATTTGCCCATAAAAGCAAAGACCAAGTGGAAGAAAAGTGATTCTTTTCCTCTGTCATTCACACCCAGAATTCTATGCCCTTGGCTTTCAGTGGGCAAACCGCTCAGGGAAGGAAAAAGGGGAAGACCTTAAAGGGAAAAATTATTGTGGACAACCAGACATATCTGCAACCCACTGATGATTAAATTACAGGCATTACAAATTTCAGACAACAGCAGTCCTCTTCCAAGTAACAAATATTATCAAATTCATAAGGTAAAGATCCTAAGAAGAATTTTGGACTTAATTTTCTTCTTGCTTTTTGTATTTTATTAATTATTCTGTTTTAAGAACGTTGGCTTTATTTATAACTTATGTGTGTATGTGCAGGCCTAGTAACATTATTTTGGTTATTTCCCAATAATTGCTGATACATATCATTGAAAAAGGTTATGATTAAAAAGCACTGTTGTTCAAAAGCTAGTTAGAATGTGCTTTGAAAGCCTTTTCTAACTACTACAATCTAAAATAATTCTGTGCTCCCAACTCAAAGGTTAGTTAGCCACAACTTCGTGCAGGAGTAGAAATATTTTTATAAGGAGTATTTAAGTGATAGTACTTTCTTAAGATGAATGCAGGTGTTTCATTACCTGCACTATTGTTCTGGTATTAAGGATTCTGGTGATGCTTTTACTATTTTTTATTTTTTAACCAATGGGACATGAAAGCTGTGGTGATTAGATCTTGATTTCTGCTGAAATTCCCTGAAGACAAGACTAACACAAAGTAGTTCTTTCTGATGTCAGCCTCATGAATCAATCTGATTCTTTGTCCCATTTAGCCAGCATTCTATTTGTTTGACTGTAGTAATTTATTCAGTCAGTTTTTTGCAACCTCATTTAAATCAAGATGTTTTTGCCTCTTTAGCTGATCTAACAGTGTGCTGCTCTATGTGAATATTGATTTACCTCTTTATCTGTTTCGTAAAGGTTATTAACATACATGAAACTGATTTACCTTTGTCTTGTTCTAACATGGTTCAGAAACTTCAAGGGTTTGGTGTAACCCTTGATGAGAGCTTAGCAAGCCACTTTAGTTGGCATTAGAGCTCTTAGCAACAGTAATGCTCCCTAAAAGACAACATGTATAATCAGGAATGCATGGAAGAAAGAAGGAAATCAGGGAAACTGTTCACATGATATTGCTTTCTTTAGGAGTTTATACTAAGATTCTGTTAGTAGTGTTTTTTCTTACACAGGTACACCAAAATTGTCAGCTTACCACAGGTGTCAGAGGGTCCTTTCCCTCACAGGGTGGCACAAATGGCCGCCCTGTGACACAGTCAACAAGTACCAAGCTTCGGAAGGCCCTAACAGTAAGGAAGGCAGCAAGAACTGCAAAGCAAAACAAAAGTGTCATCAGTTGTTCAGAATTGAGTTCTACTTGCGTGAATACAGTGTTGTGCAGAGTATGCGCTGTGCTTCCTATTAAACAGCAACCCGATGTCTCTATTCTCACAGGAATTCAAAGTTTAATTTTATTTGAAAAAAAGGGAATTAAAAGCCTTGTTATTGTCCAGTTTGTCTACCAACTGTGTTTGTGTTCTCAAAATTCATTTGCCTTAAGCTGGTCATTGTATGTACATTCAATTCAGTTACTCAGCCTGTTGCTAAAGAAAAAGGCTTGTTTCAAGGCAAGCCTTTCTGAATAATGAAAACTTCGGAGAGTACAGATACTTTAGAGACAAAAACATAGTCAAAAACCCTGCACTCTTTCCAACAAAGATTATTAAATTATTCCTGTGTAAGACTTGTTCACTGATTCCTCTCTTCTCCCCCCCAGTCTTGCAAGAAATTGTGGGTATTGTTCAGTGTTATTTCATAAATTCTTAAATAATTGGCTGGAAGACAACTTTATGAAAGAAGTCACAAAATAGAATGAATATCCGTTATGGGGCAATCAACAAGAAATAGACAATCTCTGCAATAAATCTGATGACACAGGTGAATATATTTCAGCTTGCCACCTGAAGTATCTTTTCTTAAGGTGTTGACTACACCTGGCTCAGTAGGTGTGTTCTGCTGTTATTCCAACGCTCTTCAATTGCTGAGTTACACTTCTGTGCATGTAGAGATCTGCCTCAGCAATTTTCCTCTTATCATCCATTTGAGGGTGGATCTTAGTTTTTCCTGTCTGCCGTGTTGCCCAAGAAGTCTGATCCATAGGCATGCTTGTAACAAACTTGACATACTGGCTGGACTGTGCTTTTCAGAGAAGGTTTATGTTTATTTTCTTTCTAAAAGTGAGATGGAAGAGGTATTTCTTCACTCTTTCATAACGTAATGGTTGTGTCAGTACACCAACACACAGTTGCTATGGCAGTACGATTGTCTAGATTCAGTTTTTTCCATAGCAGCAATGATTCAAGCCACCACTATTCTTACCGCCTACAGATTGGATAGCAACACGTTCCTCTCTCTATGGAGGCTATACTATGGGTGCAAAATTGAATTCAAGAGTGGCAGGTGGCCTCTCATTTAAGGTGTCTCAGATTACTTCTATCCCCATTTTTGAGCTGTATTAGAGACAGCGTTCACTGATGCAGGGGCTGGAGAGCAGCCCCACAGAAAGGGCTCTGTTGTTCTGGCTGGTGGCAAGTTGATGTGAGCCAACAGCGTGCCCTGGCTGCCAAAGGGGATGCGCCAGGCCCAGCACTGCCGCTGGGTGAGGGGAGGGCTTGTCCCGCTCTGCTTTGCAGGGCCTCGCCTCCAGCACTGCATGCCATGTGAGTGCCACACTGCCAGGAGGACATAAAACTGTCAGAGGGCATCCAGAGCAGGGCTATGAAGGCGGTGAAAGGTCTGGAGGGCAAGGTGTGAGGAGCGGCTGAGGTGCCTGGTGTGCTCAGCCCAGAGCAGAGGAGCTGAGGGGAGGCCTCACAGCAGCTCCTCACAGGGAGCGGAGGGCAGCGCTGAGCTCTGCTGTGCGACAGCGACAGGGCCTGTTTAATTGCTGCCCTTGTGCCAATAAATAATGATGTGCTGATACATGCTGTTTTAAGCCAGCACAGTATGGAGAACGTTGTGTAAGCACAAGCTAATTATGCAAATAAGCCTGTATACTCTACAAGGCTTGCCACACTCAGAAATCTGTGCGACTGTAATTTTCCCTGTGACTCATAATTTCATTTTTTTGTAACTAGCGCTGTGCATGCCAGCTGTACGCCAGTCAGTATGAAACTGGGTCTTGATTACATGGGCATACAGCCTGTTATATCAGTGTCTACAGACAGGTTAAAGCTTCAATTACCTGTATCTTTAGGGCTGTCTGCAAAGGCGTTTGTACTAGGTTGTACTAGGCACTCTGAAAAGTCTATCTAATAAATGTAGATGTTTTCCTATGGCAGTTCTACTAGCAACTTTGCATTTAAATGTAAATATTTTACAGCTTGTTGTGTGATAGATTATTTTACATGCCTTTATCTCTCAGTACTACATAATATCAAGCATAATGTACAGCTTTACCCTTGCTGTACTGATTTTGAGTGTTTCCTTCAGGTTTTGCAGTGATCCTGTAGTTAAAGGAGGTCTTTCCGTGATCATTACATGTTCTTAGCTGTTTAAACTTTTAATCCGTTGAATATATTCTCTAGAAATTTAATTTAGGTTCCCAGTTCTAAAGTAAATGTGGTGCAGCTTTGCCCTACATGTGTATACATCAGTCAGGTAACTTGGGATCATGTAAGACATGCACAGACTGTGTAGTGACTTAACAATTGGGAAAGAAACTAATAGCAGTTCTGTCAAATTAGACTGTTATTAACACTGATTTAAAGGGTATCTTTCAGAAGTTACTCATTCCACTCCCACTGACTGATTAGGACCTTTGAAATCTCACAATAATGAGTGCTAGTCTTGCTTCTGTTTGTCTTGAATTATAAAATAGCCTGAGCAACTCTGTCTGGTTACAATAGATGTGAATAGGCTGTGGGTCCTTGTAAAGCTGAGGGAGGATTTCTTATATTTTTCAACATTTATTGAAATGGGCACTAGAGTTATGCACACCACTAGGAAAAAAAAAATCACAATGGTAATATATATGAAAAAATAATTAATCCTTTGTTTCTGCATGATTTTTCCTTCCCACGTGTTGAGAGAATGCACATTCTTAGCTACAATATCAGAGTAGCAGCTTACCTGGAGAGATAGCTCATTAAAAAAAAAAAAAAAAAAAAAAAAAAAAAAAAAAAAAGTGATTTCAAACTAAGATTCCTTCTTTTATCCCTGTTTTGCCAGGATGAGCAGAGTTAACCAATTAGAGAATGTTGCATCTTTCCTTACATTGGAGCCTGCTGGTATGTCTTATGTAGTATTTCAGCACACCATTATGAAGCTCCAATTTACTGAATCAGAAATGCTGCTATAGATCAGCCACGCACATGAATGAGCAAAGGAAAGCAGACATGTACCAATCATAAAAATGCTCATTTAATAGCTTTAAATGTCAGCTGTGGCACACGAGCTAAAAGTTTGATGTTGCAGCATACAATATTTGCTCAATCCATGGAATGATGTAAGCTTCCTAACCCTATGAATAAAGCTGCAAGCTGTGGGTGTGTGAAAATGAAGAGAGATTCTTAAGATGTTTTCTAATCCTTATATATTAATTCACTTCTTTTGACTGTCCTTCCCAACTTTGAAAAAACAACAAGAAGTAAATAAACCTTCTGTTAGAAGCTGTGATAGCTGGCAGCTAGTGAGGTAAAAGTCAGTCTTCCATTGCTTGTGTGTAATTGTTTAAAGATTGTAAATTGTGTTTCTTTCTCTTTGGAGAGCTTTCTCCCTCTGTCATTCCCTGCACAAAGTTGTGCATAAAAAAATTTACTTAAAGGGTGAATTCCTGTTAAAATATTCTGTTGTGCCTGAACAGCATAAGATGGTACTTTTCCTTTAAGGGATCACAGAATCACCCGGGTTGGAAGGGACCTCAAGGATCATGTAGTTCCAACCCCCCTGCCTAGCAGGGCCACCAAACACACACATTCAGATCAGGTTGCCCAGGACCCCGTCCAACCTGGCCTTAAACACGTCCAAGGACGGGGCATCCACAACCTCCCTGGGCAGCCCGTTCCAGGGCCTAACCACTCTCCTTGTAAAGAACTTCCCCCTAACATCCAACCTAAATCTTCCCTCCTTCAACTTGGATCCATTTCCCCTAGTCCTGCTGTTGTCAGCCCTTTTGAAGAGTTTACTCCCCTCGTGGGTGTAGGTTCCCTTCAGGTATTGATAGGCTGCAATGAGGTCACCCCGCAGCCTTCTCTTCTCCAGGCTGAACAAGCCCAACTCCCTCAGCCTGTCCTCATAGGGGAGGTGCTCCAGCCCCCTGATCATCTTAGTCACCCTCCTCTGGACCCTTTCCAAAATCTCAATGTCTTTCTTGTACTGAGGGCTCCACACCTGGACACAGTACTCCAGATGGGGCCTCACAAGAGCCGAGTAGAGAGGGACAATCACCTCCCTGTCCCTGCTGACCACCCCTCTCCTGATGGAGCCCAGGATCCCATTTGCCTTTCGAGCTGCCAGAGCGCACTGCTGGCTCATGTTCAGTCTCTCGTCCATGTTCTTTCTCTCTTGGATGCTTTTATGAAGGTCATGGCAGAGAGAGGAGCAGAATATATTCTCTTGTAGCATCTTAGAGCCATACTTCTCTTGAGAGATGGGAAGGAGGGAAGGCCGTGTCCCTCTCACAGTTCTTGAAGATATATTTGGTTCTGCTCAGCCATGCTGTCACCCAGCACTGCAAAAGACAGGCAGGTTGTTTAGGGATCCTTGGCAGAATGAGGGCTGGCCATAAGACTGTGATTATAATTAAGGATTTATTACGACAGAAAATGTTAGCAATGAGTGTAGCATATTGGTCTTTTCAAGTTGTGACTCTTACTATAGCTTACTGTTACATAGAATTTCTTGGATTCTCAGTTATGAGGGCTTCTCACCCTGGCCATCTGCAGAACAAACTCTTATTGACCAGAGAAATACAATAATCATAACTTGGAGTCTGGCTGTGCCTAAGAGAAGACAAGTTACCCTCTCAGTCCTCAGAGGAAGTTGTCTTGTTCTGTACTCAGATCTCAGGGAAACTTGAATTAACAGTGAGTTATGGTTTTTTTTTTTACAAGAGTAGATGAGAGTGAAAAGGGCTAGGATGAAGCTGGTGTATGTATTAAAAATAATAATAATAAAGGGAGCCTGTCTTGTATTTTGAACTGTGCATGATTTATTAATTTTTCACTTTCCAGCCTTATATACTACAAATTAGTTTATTAGTATTTGTTTCCTGTTTAGTACTAAAGACGACACTGTTGGTAAAAGCAAGACAAAATACTTCGAAGTTGTAAGCAGCATTACAGCAAAAAAAGAAAGTATATGTGCAGCATCTTTTACAGCTTTCTTTGGTCTGCTGGTTTTGTAACAATGTGGGCTGACCTTACTATTTGCCTCCTGGCAGGTTTAAAGTTGTGTTATGATAAAGTAAGTGTACTTGGTACTTATTTTAGATCTGTGAAATAAAAATGAAAGACAAAAAGCTTCTAATTAAATTCGATTTAAGTTTCTGCTGCTTAATCCTTAGAGCTACACAGAAGTACTCGACTTTCAATTAGTTGTGTCTGAGATATATTGCATAACACAGGAAATAAAGTTGGTGGATTGGAAGCATGCAGGTCCGTTGCTGACATCTCAGCCTCACGGGTTTTGCATTAGGTTGGAGAATTTTACATTGTCTAGCAATATCTGTACTTAGTAAGCCTAAGCATTATATATGAATTTTATTTGCTGTGCAGGCATATTTGCAAGCAGGGTTGTACAAAATTTAGGAGTCCACAGCAATTATCATTAGCCTAATGCACACGGTAAATGCCCAGGATCAGAATACTGCTAGGCAAAGCAGCATATGCTCAGCAATGCCAATGAATATCATGGCCACATAGTCATTAGTTGGGTGGAGAAATGCCAGCTGCTGCAGTCCCTTGAAATACGTAGATCCCCAGTCCTGTCGAGCAATTGTCTTCATTCTCCCTGCTTTTATTCCACGTGGCCTTATAACCCCACTTCACATAAGTAATTGCCCCTTGAGTCCCTGAGTTGCTACTCATTCAGTTAATTTTTCACTTCTGCTTCGTTTTTACTTTTCTTGGCTTTCGTGACCCCTGTAGTCGCTTCTTTGCATCATCAGCAATACTTTAAATAAAACTGAACCAAACAGGAAAAGCTGTGGTTTGGCAAACTGACGCCTGCATAACAACCATCTTAGTCTCGCAAAACTGAGCCATGGCCTACTGTTTCCTTCCTTGGTCTCAATGTTATTTGAACTTTGAGATCATTACTGTGCTTAGTCTTGAGTTCAGTTATCTGGTTTAGGCCTCCATTTACCGAACTGAGTAGCGGTTCTGGCTGCCGTAGAATCATAGAATCACCAAGATTGGAAAAGACCTCTAAGGCCATCTGGTCCAACTGTTCACCTACCACCAATACTGCCCACTAAACCACATCCCTCGGTACCACACCTCCATGGATCCTGAGGGATGATGACTCTGCCACCTCCCTGAGCAGCCCATTCCAGTGCCCAACCACTCTTTCAGAAAAGAATTTTTTCCTAATATCCATCCTGGTGCAATTTGAGACCATTCATTCCCTCTCGTCTGGTGTTCTGTTAGCAATAGTCAGATAAAATCCTGCCTTTCCTACCATGGCTCACTCAGAATGTAACATTACTCTGTTCTGACAGCATTAACAGGTTGTTGTCTCTGTTTAATAAGTAAGTTATATTAAGGACAGAACTAGTAGCATGTGTAATAGTAGAAGAAATACTAGAGGATAAACAGAAAATCTGATCAATGTGTAAGTTTTTGATTGGGGTTATGAAAAAAAAAACATTTCTAATGACTAGTAGCTGAAGGCTAACCTCAACTATGGCTGAAGTTTCTCTTTTCTGCAGCTCTAGCTGCTTTGGGTATTAAACATGGTGCAGTGAAGCACTACAATGCTGCACAATGAAAACGGAGATCTGAATCTTGCAGTGGTAGCTTCGCATCTTCAATCTTGCAGTGAAGTTTTGCTTTACTGGTGGCATACCATAGTAATGACCTTAAAATACAAAGGCTGATTTCATTAGCGCTGAGCAGTTGCTCTTCTTTAACTTCTAGCATTTCCATACAACATTCTAATGTACCTTTTTTTTTTTTAATCCAATAATTGAATGTTATAATATATTGGAGAGCTTATGTATCGTTCTACAAGCATCAGCTGTTTGTAATGACATTAGTGCGGGAGCTAACAGCCAAGATTTCAACATACGGAAATATCTGTTGATCCCTAATGATTACATCTGGATTGATACACTGTTGCAACTGAGATCTGAGTGCACTTTTTTTTTTATCCACAGTGCCTAGGGCTAATGAAGCACGGAGCCTCATGGTTAGCTCAGGTTTTGCAGGAGTTATGATGAGGTTTTCTAAAACTGGGAAGCTCATTGGTCTTTGTCAACTGGCTTAATTGTTTTGTTATGTTTCTAGCAACTTTTCTGAAGATTAACGTTTTTTCACCTATAAACTCATTTGCCACCATCATCAACTTCTATTACTCTTTGTTACAAGCTGATGTTACTGAGATTATACCACACGAGGAAACAGCAGTGTTTGCTGAGGCCTATCTCTTGATGAAGATACCCTATGAGAAAGCTTTTAAAGTTGCACTTTATCCGTCATTATAAGCTGACTTACTTCTGCTAGGACTTGTACTCATCGTGACGAAAGCCTTATCTCAGCTACCCATTCACTTCTAATTCTGCACCTCTCTTCTAAGTCAAGTCTTGCTCTTTTGCTTCTCACCTTCTTGTCTCCTTGTCTCACCTTTAGACCACAGCACTTCTTGTTGGAGCCGTCAGCTCGCCAATGGTGGGAATTTGAAGCTTGGTGACTTCTAATTACAAGCAGTATGTGCTTCTATTCTGCCCTCTTTGCTCTCTGGAATGAGATGAAATTCAGCAATGTTGTAATAATATATTAGAAAAAGTACTTCTCAGTTACTCAGATAATTTGTTCCTTTTATTTTGATGAATGGTTTGACCAACCTTATAAAATGTGTTCTCTCTGAAGGACCAATGAACCTGCCTCTCATGAAAAATCTCAGCTCTTTTATCCTGCTTGAATCCTTTCAATTCTCAGTATCATGGGCATGAGTTTCTCGTTTAAGCTACTTATAAAGTATTCAAAAATACTTTGTCACTAAAAAACTGTCTTTTTATTTTAACCATTCCATTTTTCTGTGTGGATTGTTAATTTGTACCCTTGCTACGCTTACCAGTTCAAAATCTGAATGGCCCAAGTCAGTTATATAGTGGCTATAAATACAATCTGTGTAAATTATCTTGCCACCTTCATCTCTTGCTAATGACATCCTATGGATGGATTTACCTCTGGGCTACTCTTGTCAGTTGTTAGTCTTGTTATTTTGATGACCTTTTTTTCTCACTGTAAGTTGATTTGATGTAAATAATAATGGGATATCAACTATACTGACAGGATTCAAACAGTCAGACTGTTTCTGTTAACTGTTCTTCTCTATGAAAATCTGTTATTTCTTACAAGTACACCTGGAGTGTTATGTGCAGCAGAGATCTCAGCTAATTTCTTGCAATTCTATTAAAAATATGCCAAGAGTAGCAGAGAGAATGGCAACAAATCTAAGCAGCTGGCTCTTCCAGGAGCTATGCAAGAACTTTTCCTTAAGTCATGATGCCATTCAGGCTTTAGTCAACATCCATTGCAGCCCCCTTATGCTGACATCTTCATCCAGTTTGAAAAGTTCTCCACACACTTGCTTTTTGCAAAAGGAGAGAGAAAGTCAGACTCGTTTCTACTGCTGAAGCAGTTCCTTGTTTCTCACTAGGGTTTTTGATTGATTGGTTCCCTCAGTTACGCTTCCTTGGTCTGTAGTGGCATAACTTTTCTGTATCCACATCAGGGATCTTGTTATTTCCTTTTCCCTCTACTCTTCTTAAAAGAAAGTTTGATGTGTTCTGGCCTTGTTTATTTAGGGTATTTCATTTTCTTCCATGAGCGTGCTGTTACTCTTTATTGAATGAAGCGGAGCATGTCTTGAGCTCTTCTTGCTCTGGTCTGCTGACAGTGATTTAATTTCTTTTGTTTCTCACTGGTACAGCTACCCTTGGTACAGAGCAAGGTTGCATGGATTTTTAAATAAAACCTGTAGCAGGACAATCAGAGGTTTCCTCTAATCAGACACCAAGATACAGTTGTCACTTTCATGGAAGGCAGTCTGACATTCTCATTTATGAGGATGATTAGCTCAATTAAATCAGTAATGAGTATAGTAAAAGTAAATCAGAAAACTGTTACTCTGTTTTGTACTTAAGAGTACAGACTTTGATTTCTCAATATACGAATGTTTTTAAACGTAAGAACTCTAAAGGTAAAGAGAAAAATTAAGCAGTAATTCATAGTTTCGTGTAATTCCCTGACAGCAGTACCTGAACACTCCATGTCTCTTTTTCACGTATTGATCTTCACAATCCTTTTGGGAAAATACTTCATCATATAATCTCCATTATAGGAGATTATAGAAGTCTTGACGTCTGCGTCAAAAGACTTGACTACATATGAGCTGAATCATCTTCTTCTATAAGACTGTGCTGGAAAAGGGAACTGAGTTTGAATTTCTTGTGCCATTGGACCTGTTGTGAAAGCAAATTGCCGTAGAGATGTGAAACAGGTTAGAGAACTTCAGAGATGAATATTTGAACTAATTAGAGAAGAGGGCTCAACCTGGCTTCTTTTGGTCACTGTGTGACACCTTTGGCATTATTCCCATCTGAAAATGGAAGCAAAACCTGAGTGCTCCAGGTCTCTAGCTCATGTACATACTAAAATAGAAATCTGTAATCTCTTTTGTTCAGGAAGAGTTGTCTGAGTTTCAAATTGACTGGTACAGGAAGAAAATAATGAAAGGAAGTTGAGAGATCTTTAAGAATTTGGTCAGAATGTGGCAAGAATTGAGAAGGTCAGAGTAGAGTTCACATCATTTTACTTGAGTATATTTAGTTGCATAGGTTTGCTGCAGATAACATAAAGATGGACATGGCTTGTTGCTGTGAATCATCTTTGTTTCCTAAGTGATAAAATGTATCATGGTACATTCATCAGGACTGATTATGCTCTTTCCATTGGATTAAATATTTAATTGATGATCTACAGCATGCTGTACTCAATTGGTACTCAATTTTCAGTCTTGATATGTTTTTGTTGCACAATGACAGTCTTGCTAGAGTGCAAAGGACTTAGGTTTTCAGTGTGGGAAGGAATTCATTGAAAAGTGGGGAGACATAGCTTTGAGTGAGGTATTTAGTTATGAGGTTATTACATACATTGTAGACCGCTTCCTCTTCTTTATCTTTCTTCTAAGATGGACTATGTCATGACTTTGTTGAATGTTCACATAACCTTTTTACTTGTTGAAGCATCAGAATATGTGGATGACCCCAACATGAATTCCACAGGAGAGATTTTTCTAAATGTATTATCTGTTTTTGGGAATGGAGTAATTTGGAATGCTGTGGATCCATTTTGTACCAAGAGAAAGCTTCAGGAAAAATAATGCCAGTTTGCCTCCTTGTGGTAATGTCATGCACTTACTTCTAGAAATAGATGAGTTTGTTTTCTTTTGTATGAATTCCTCTGTGTTTGCTGCTAAGGCTAGAAGAGCTGTTTTCACAACATAGCTTGCATATCCTTGGACTTCCAGGCTTCAGTTATCATTCAGGAAACTCTCAATTCCAGACAGTGTTGTTCAGCCAGGGCAAAGATAGAATGTGATTTTGCACTGCTGAGAATATAAAATGTTGTGACCATAAAAATAAGAGAGAATTGAATAGAGTAGTTCAGTTGGAAGAAACCTGCAAAGATCACCAAGTCCAACCACCTGATCACATCAGGGATAATCAAAAGTTAAAGTGTGTAAGTGAGATCATTGCCCAAGTGTTTCTTGAACACTGGACGTGAGGCACCACCACCTCACTAGGAAGCCTGTCCAGCATTTGAGCTGCCCCATGAGGAAGAAATGTTTCCTGATGTTCAGCCTGACCCTCCCCTGTGCGCTTTGGATGATTCCATTCTGCCATCAGTTCCCAGCAGCAGAGCCTGGCACCTCTCTCTGTGTCCCCTCCTCAGGAGCTGCAGAGAGCAGGGAGGTCACCTTCAGACTGGACAGCCCAGGTGCCCTCAGCCCTTCCTCACAGCAGTGCCTCCAGTCCTGTCACAGCTTTATTGACCTCCTCTGGATGCTTTCAAGAACTTTAACATCCTTGTTGTGTTGTGGAACTCAGAACTGCACACAATATTCAAGATGAAGTTTTACCAATGCTAAATATACTGGGAGGATCACCACCTTTGAGCAGCCCAGCCGTGCTGTGTGTAATGCACCTTAAAGTGTGGTTTGCCCTCATGGCTGTCAGAGCATGATGCTGGCCCCCTCCAGTAGGTAATAGTTGAAGTTCCTCATGAGCATCAGGGCCTGTAAATACGAGTCTGTTCCCATCTGTCCCTAGAGGGCCTCATCCACTTGTTTTTTCTTTCTGATCAGGCAACCTCTAGCATGCACCCACTAAAATGTTACCTTTGTGGGTCCGTTCTTAATGCTAACTCATTAACTCAGTTGACTCCTCAACCAACCCTAGCCAGAGCTCCATGCATTCCAAATATCCTTGTCCCAAAAGCCATCTCTCAGGTGTCGATGACTTCTGAGTTTCTCTTACACACTGAGGAAAAAAACATCAACATCATCTGAGTAAGCTGAAGCAAAATGTATCACACCTCTTTCCCTTCCTTCTTCTGTTCTATTCACAAATACAGGATTTATTTATAATTTATTTATTATTCACAAATGAGGATTATACTCATTTTTGTGACTGTTGAAAGCTGGAATGGTAAGAAAAATACCCAGAACTGCACAGCTCATGATAGAATAGCAAGTGCTGATACCAGCACTGAAAATACATCCACAGGAAATACAGCAACAACAACAAACCTAGAGGTGCCTATCATGGGCTAAATGCCGACACATTAGAAGCAGCAGATATTTTTCATCTCCTCCCTGATTAGGTTATGTCTAATTTCATCCCATGGCCAGAAGGGATGTGGTGCTATGCAGCTTGCATCTTCTTTCTCTGTGTTATATCCTTTGACATCCCAGTAGTGGTTGGGACACACTCCAATAGCCTAAGCTAATGAAGTTCATTCTTTTGCCTCAGTCTGCAGCTCACAAAGCCATTGTATGCCTCCTACAAAGGGAACTGCATTATGAAATTAATTCCATTATGTCGCCTGCAGCTTTTTGTCCAAGGACACTGGGAGATCTTGATATGTAGAAGGTCATGTTTCAAGATCCAGATTAGCCATGTATAATTCCAGTTGCTGTCAAGCTTCGTGTTTAATGTCCAAAAGACAGCACTCGCAGCACTGGGTCAGCCAGTGTGTTGTAGTGCTTTGTTTGTCTAGCATCATCACTCCTTCCTTGGGTTTATTACCTTTGAGCAATTTGTATGCAAGCAACTAGAACTGCCCAGGGCTAGGATGAAATAATAGTAGTCTGTTTAGATTTTCAGAAATATCCCACAGGCATTGTCCAAGGGTACTACTTGTCTGATTGGGATTAGGAGCAAGTAAAAGAGGTAAACTGCAATACTTGCATGTTATCCATTAATATCCATCATGCTGGATTGGTGCAATGCACCTAGTAAGCATTGTTAAAATGCAGTCAATTTCCTCCCAAAGTTAATGCTTCAGGTGGACCGCAGTATACCTGAGGAACAGACTTTAGAACACAGTGCTTATAGGGTGAGCCTGGATTTGAAAGAAAATGCAGCTTCTGAAGAATGTACTGTCGACAGAGTCTTTGTGACAGGTGGATGGTTTCAACCTGTATCCAATGGGCAACAACAGCTTTCCAAACTGTAAGGGAGCAGCCATTTAGATTGACAGCCTTCTGGGTTTTGCCAGCACTCTCGTTTGGATCTGTGCACTGGGTGTGCCCTTCAGGAAGATTAGGCTACAGCAAGTCAGTGCATGACTGGACATTTCCTGTGTCATTTATCCAGACTCAGGCTGTATTTGTGCTCTTGGATGTGTTCATATGGAGAGAGCTATAGATTTTCCAGGTCACAAGGTACCTGTCCTGAACATCTCAGAAAAAAATTTCCTTTATGTGCAGCTCCAGTCCTCTTGTTGCCTCATTCAAACCTGCCTTCCCTGCTTTCTCTGAACTAAAAGAATTATCTGGCATTCCTGAACTACGCTCTGTGGATTAAAAATTGTCCACAAACCACAGGGGCAACGTGATCCTCCTTAATATTAACTCCAAGATGATCTAATTCCCTTTGGAAGAGGATTGCTATTCTTTGCCTACCTCATCTGTGAAATTTCAGGCTTTGTGAAAGGCTTCATGAAGATAATTAGGCCTGGAAAGGATGAATGGAAATGGGATAGAACAGAAAGTGAAAGAGGAAATGGCAGGTTATGGTTGGAGACAGTACCAGATGAGTAAAAACAAAAAAACACGTCGTGTATTCTGAAATAAGCAAACTAAATGAGACCGAAAATGACTTTGCAATCTTCAATTACATTTATTCATACAAATACTTATTTAAATTTTATATATTCTCTTTTGTGTGTGTGTGTGTGTGTGTGTGTGTATCTTTTTTTTTCCTTTTTTTTCCAGAAGATCATTAAAAGTTGTTTGGAAAGCTAAGAACCTTTGATAACAGTTAAGTAGGATGTAGGAAACCTTAAGTTTAATTGAATAAAGTAAAACTGTTTGTTTTGTCCCAGAGCATAACTAGCAATGTGTGACCACTTCCTGCCCCTATAGGAAGATGTTTCTGGTGCAATAACCTTGTTGCTATATTACAGCTACTGCAGACCAGCATTCACTGTGTTTAACCACTGAACAGCACTCATTTTGGATTAATGAATATTGTCTGCTCCTTGCATGTTGGACCTTTAAATTTTAATGTAAAGGAATTGTAATTATGTGATTATTTCCTCACTAAGAGGTTTTCAAAACAGTTGTTGATTATTGTTAGATATATTCGAAGGCACAGATGAGGTGATTTGTCTGTGATTTATGTCTTTAAATGTCGAAATTATAGCATGCTTTATAATGGCATTGCATTTAGCAAACTCATGCAATTTCCAGAGCTAGCTGTGCTTGTGGGCCTGGCTATATGAAGTAAGTCAGCATATCCTGAGTGCAATGTCATCTGTACAAATATGAGTATCAATATATTATTCTATATTATATTACCAAATGCAATTACATGCCAGACTTCTCTGTTAACCTGAGAAGTTCGGTTTGGCAAGTGGTAATGATTTGTGTGGTTTGGCTAACAAAATGGTTACCATTAACTTCCTGTTTCTGCTTCTTTTCAATTAGCAGGGAAGCAGAGGAGGAATATCCAAAAATAAAGGATGAGTTGTGATGCAATGTGGAACCAGTCACCTCACATGCAAGACTGCAGTGAGGTAACTTAGTAGGTGCTAGGTACAGGTTGTGCAAGAAACCAGTCCAGCTACAAAATATAGATCCTCCCTTTTAATCTTGATCCTTGTTCCAAATTGATAGAATAAATTATATTGCCCTACTTTGCTCCCCCTCATTTCCCTCAAAAAAAAAAAAAAAAAAAAAAGTGACTGAAAATTGTTCTCCCAGAATGAGTGGGTGTTTGGGATTTTGTAAGACAACTCTAAGTGTGCAATGCACCAATTTTCAATTGAGATTGGTTGAATAGCTGACCATGGTTTTAATTGTTTTTTCCCCTAGAGAGGATAAAAAAGGATGATGCAGATCCATTATTAAAGTTGAGGTGCAGTGAGTGCACATGGTAATGGTGAGAGGGTAATTCTCCACATGTTTGTTTGATCTCCTGTTTCACTTGCTTCTTTCGACTTTGTTTCTGAAATCTGTTGTGGTTAGATGTGAAAGTACAGTCCCTTACAGATCTCTGCAATTTCATTTATAAAAGCAAAGATGAAGAAGTAAGTTGTTCGCTGAGTAGAATGAGGAAAAATTCTGAGTAGATCTCAAGTGCTTCTGCTTTTCCCATAGCCTCAGACTTCTGCAGTGGCTGCTCAAAAAAAAAAAAAGAGTTATTATCAATCATAGTAATGAAGGACTTGTTAAATAAGATTCATCTTGCCTAACCTTATAAGCTAGGCATTTAGCTTAAGCTGTTGTCTAGGTTCCCTGGTCCACGATAAAAGATTATCATCTCTAGATTTAAGTTAGGCTGTCCATCTTTCTTAAGTGATTACAGAGAGAGAATAAATAAATCATTGATATTGTGCATATATTAAGCTAATTCAGTAAATTAATTTGTGTCTGAATTATTCCAGTGCTCAACTTACCCTTTTTGGAGACATGGCACGTGTTCATCTGTTACGATTTTGTAGTCACATTTTTCCACCATTTTACTTTCAGATCATTTTATTTCTTTACTAGTCATTCACAAACAGAGCAAAGAAGCTGCTCAAATTATCCTCACCCTTCTTTTACTCAGCCTGCTCATTCAATGTCACACATGTATGGCTTGAGCACCCTCTGGTGTTGGAAATTATTACCTTTTTATTCCAATACTTGTATGTGTGGTGTTGTGATACTGAATCAGTTAGCCCAGGAAAATGTTATGTAGCTATGCTGTTTTCAGTGCTTGAATTATCTGAAAGTGTCACATGAGCTCAGCCCCACTCAAGTGAGCTCATTCGTTTAGAGTAGATATGTACACTGAGGTTTTCCCTACTGACATGATCTGTCTGAAATCGCACAGGAATTCAGAGGCTGAGAAAGAATGTAATAGGTTTCCAAGGGGAGAATAAAATCCTAAATGAGGACTTCATTAATGATATGTTAAGAGGAACAGTGCTGCTGCCTGATACCACCTGAAAGGAGAAAGAGGGGAAGAACTGGGGGAGTGCAGTGATGTCTGTGAGCTACTGCTGTGATGTGCCTCTAAGAGGCAGACCTAGAACCCATCAGATAAGGAATTATCTATCAGTGGTGAAAAACAAATGCCAGGGCTTTTGTATACTGTGAGGGAAACCTCTTCTAGATGATGCGTGAACTGTAGGTTCCCCAGTCTTCAGAGCTATTAGTTCAAAATGAAGAGGGAGGGATATTAGGTAAATCACAGGAATGGAATGTTGAGCTCATGAGAGGGGAAAAAAAGAAAAAGAACCAAGCAAATTTTGGGGTGATTTTTTCCAGCATTGTTCTCCAAATATTTAAAAGTATGTAGATATGTACATTTAAGTTCTGTTGAATAACAATGTAATTATCAGCTGTCTTTTGTAGGAGCCCAGTAGATGCAAAGAAATACTGCTTTTACTCTCACACTTAAAGAAAGGAAGCACCTTTCATGAGGTCAGGTGAAAGAAGCACATGTTATGTCTTTCTTGTAGAAGTGACTCCTCATGATGATAAATTACAGCCTTATGTAATGTGTTTTCATCTGCTGTTTGATGTGACTTGTTGGTACCTGCTGGTATATCTCAGATGGGAAGGCAGGATGGATCTTTATCTTGTGGGTTTAATTGTAGTAATCAGTTTTCTCCAACTACTAACATTGATAAAGCTTTCCATAAATGATATCTGTGAGTCAATGCAGAGTATGGAGAGTCCATAAGCTCCATGCATAGGAAATATTTACTGGATTATTAGCACTGTGCTTTTTCTCTTGAAATTTACAGTTCTTGTCCTTTATAGAAAAAAATAAAAAGAGAGAGAAACTGCGGTGGCTTGTATACAAAGAATGCCACTTCCTTTGTTTTCCTTTCCAGAAGGTTAAAAAAGGAGTAGTGGTTATAAAACACATATAAAACCCATTTCTGAAACCCAAGGACTAAGAAATTAAGAACTGTGCAGTATCAATCACTCTCTCCCTTACAGACTGGCAGTGTGAAGGTGAAATCAGCAGAGAATTTTCCAGGTCTACCTTCAAATGGGCAGAACTTGATGATGAGAGAGCATTTCAGCTGTGCTGTGATAAATGACTGCCAAGAAAGACCAAGACTTTCTATGAGATTTCAGCCCCTCTCTCTGATGCTTTGGATGGCATGTATGGATGACAGTGTATCCTTTGAAACAGTTGTAACTCATCTCTCTGCTGCTTTGCATAGATTCTATCGAGTAGAAGGAAATAGGGATTCTCTTGCTGTGGAGATAATCAGTTTGGTCTGCACTTTTGACTCTAGGGGGGTGAGAATGGGATGCCAGAGTCCTGATGAAGAGGATAAAAGGGTCCAAATTTTGAGTTGGTGTAGTAATCTGTATGGGGTTATCTATGGCCTGCTAAAACAGTCGCCCACTTGAACTGTGTATCCAATTGGATTGGCCAGAGGGAGCCTAATCTCTTAATGTAGGAAGATAATTTAAGTTAGACAGTTAGGCTTAGACTCACTATATCTAATCCTAAGTATTTGTTCAGCTGGGGAAAATAGAGAGAAATCCTCTCCTAATACTAAAACAAGCATGAACATTTGTATATGTAGCGGAGAGGAGGAAGGAGAGGAGTTACCAGAGTGGGGCATCGTATAAATTATGTAAGGATCTGGGAATAACTTTAATCCTGTCCTCAATTTTTCTGATTACTGAGTTAGAAATACTCAGTTCTCTGATTTTTGGATGTTTGAGTCTGAAAAACAGCTACTACTGAAATGGAAAAGGACACCGCAAGGTAAAGTTATTTAGAAAGAGAAAGAGTTCAGTTCCTGAGTTTCTGACTTGTAGTTCTACTAAGTGGAACACTTCCTGTGGGGATGGGATAGGACGGGACAGGATAGCTCATTGGGAAGGGACCTTCAAAGATGATCGAGTCCAGCCACCTGATCACTTCAGGTTAAAGCGTATTAATGAGAGCATTGCCCAAATGCCTTCTGAACGCTGGCAGGCATGGGGCATCAGCAGCTCTCTAGGAAACACTGGTTTAGTGTTTTGCCACCCTCGTAGTAAGTACATTTTTTTCTGATGTCCAGCCTGATCCACCCCTGGTGCAGATTTGTCTCGTATGTCCTGGAGTAAGTAAACATGCACTTAATTTTACAGAGAGGTTCAAGTAGAGGTTGTATGTGATCATTATGTCTACATTCTGCTGTAGTAGCAGAGTAATTGCTGTCATGCATCGTAAAGTTTGAGATGTGAAAGAGTGGGCTGGTAAGAAAAATCACATCCCCATTAATGTTACAAAATCTGTTCTATTATGCAGTGTCTTTAAACGTGATTACAATTATCTCTTAATTTTGTGTTTGACTTCTTTTTCAGTTTATCTTCTACTTGTTCTACTAGCAGACGTGGAATTTATTCCATGCTAATGTACCCTAGGAAGCACTGTGTTCAAAGGATGTCTGTATCCTTTGTTGTGTTGCATGATTTGGAGAGAAACTTGAAAAAATTTTAGACTGGGTACACTGTGAGCTGTCCTTCCCCATTTGTAACATTTAGTGACAGCTCCCACCATGCCACAAAAGATGTATATTTTGTACATTTTATTCATGTTTGTTTCTTCCCCTGTTTTTGCAACCCAGTATGCATAGCTTGGCTCAAATAGGTTTTGAATTTCCATCACATCAGGATGCTTCTCCTTCGTGTTGATACTCTTATGTTTTTGTTCAGACATGTAGAGGCACATGCTTAGTGCCTCTTCAGCACTGAATTACAGACAGAGAACTTCTGGTCTGATTAAGATCAAAATATGACAAGAATGTTTAAAGTGGTGACCTGGTGCTTTGACAAATGATTAGAATGAAATAAATGAGAATATTGCAGGGTTTTGCAAAGAATTTAGGAAGCTAAAAGGGAGAAGTTACTGTGAGAATGCTTACATGTGGTTCCACTGTTTCTTCAAGGAGTTAAGACATCTTCCCAGAGCTTGTGGGTGCAGTTGTCACCAAAACAGGGCATAATCAACTCTTCTAGCCGAAAAGGGCGTAGTATGGTGTGTCAGAAAAAGAGATGGTATCACTCTTTCTATTCAGCAAATCTCTTTGCACTGCAGCTGTTGTGTCATACTCTAATGTATTTGGGGAGGGGGGGGGAGGGAGAAGATAAGATCTGTTATTATGAAAGAACACATTGTATCATATGACAGTGCAAGACCACACTGATGTCAGTAGAATACTTGAGCAGAGCAGAACAGAGAATAGAATAGAACAGAATAGCTCAGTTGGAAGGGACCTAAAGAGATCATCCAGTGCAACTGGAGGCAGTGCAACTGCCTGAGAACTAACCAGAAGTTGAAGTATATAATTAAGGCCATTATCCAAATACCTCATGATCACTGAGAGCACTGGGACAGGCTGTCCACAGAGATTGTGGAGCCTCATTCTCTGGAGATATTTAGGACTCACCTGGACACTTTTCTGTGCAACCTGCTATAAGGAACATGCTTTAGCAGGGGATTGGACTGGGTAATATACAGGGGTCCCTTCCAGCCCTTACAGTTCTGTGACTGACAGGCACGGGGAATCAATCACCTCTCTAAGAGAACTTTTCCGGTGTTTAACATCACAGAGCACTGGGCAGTTCAGGATGTATCAGCGATATTAAGAAAGTGAGGCAAAAATGCCTTAGAAGTCTCTGGCTTTTCTCCATTCTCACTTGTTAGGTGACATCAAGTATTACTTCACAGTTTCCTTAGACTTTTCCTTGCTGTTGATTTAATTTTAAAAAGCCTTCTTCATTGTTTGACCAATGTAAAATAAGCTGAGCTTTGGCTTTTTGTCTCCCTGCAGACTCAAACTGCAGCTGTATACTTTCCCTGTGAAGACTGACTTTATTTTCAGAGATACCACCCATCCATTCCTGCTGTAAAACCTTGTGTCTGTTTCAGCACAGATGATCGCATGCATGTAATAAATAGTTGTATCACAACTGCAGTTGTGACCATCTTGAATTCTGTGCAGGTGTTCAGGACCATGAACAATATTAAGAATTTCTGAAGACTTACTACAGGTTCTTGCAGAAGTGGCTTATTGTTCCAATACTGTCCTTCTGCTGTGTGTCTCTGAGGAGCTGTTCTAATCAAACTGCGTGTCACTGATAATCTCTTCTCTAGAACATGATCTTTGATTCATAGCAGTAAAGGGAGAGTTGGTGGTCATGGAGCTGCAACATTTTGGAGGCCTAATACTTCCACAAAAGCTATGATGTTCTATTTTTAAATGAGTCCGTCGCTATTGACATTCGTCATCTTGATCACTGACCAATAAAAATTAAGCCTAGGAAGTAGAAGGTAAACGTAGACTGTCTTGGAGATCAAGGACCAGATTTTTTAGTGAGTTATCAATGACAAGTTGTATTTGACATATATCACTTTGTGTGTCTGTGTATAGCAGTCAACAGGAATTGCTAAGTGGTCTTTTCTTTGTAGAGATTCGTTCACAGAGTCACTCACATACTGGCTACTTAAGGAATTTATCAGTTCTCCTAAGACTGAAGGAAGAAATTCTTTGAAGATTATGGTTTTGCAACTTGAGTCCTTGATACTTGAGTTGCTTAGATGGTGAGCAGATCTAGCTGAATAATTTGGTAACAGAAAGGATTCTGTGCTCATTTACATGCTGTACAACTACTGAGCTTTTTAGAAGTTCTTGGCCCAAGAAACTGTCTCCTTCCTACTTAGAGATATTCACAATGCTTGTGTTCTTATGCACTACCTTTTCTGGAGCTTAGACATAGTGTCTTGTTTAGCAGAAAACACAAAGACACCTAAGACTTGCATGCCTCTTTCTCCACACCGGTGCTGAGTAGAGTGTAAGGATCACCTCTCTTGATTTGCTAGTGATACTTTGCCAAATGCAGCCAAAAATACCATTAGCTTTCTTAGTGGCATGAGCACATTGCTGTCTTATGTTCAGTTTGATGCCCACTCGGATTCCTAAGCCATTTTCTGCAAAGCTGCTTTCCAGCTAGGAAGACAGTAACGTATATCTGCTTGTGCTTGGAGTCAATATTGCCAGCTTTATGCACTAGCACAGCTGTTGGTCCAGCCACCTAACCTCAATGCCATCTGTGGACAACATGCACTTGTTAATAGATGCCAGCCTTGGTTTCCATAACACTTCTGGGTATAGGCTACCAGCGTGAACCTGTACGAGTGTGTGCTTTCAGAGATCCAAATTTATTTCAGCTCATGTGAATGACAGTGTCTTATCCATAGCAACAGTTTGGCTGAACGGATTCATGTCAGAAGTCCTCAATAAAGCATTAGCACTTTTTCACATCCCTACTGTAGCAGACTTTCATGCTTGTTGCTGTCAACTCCAGTGAGTAGTAATAAGCTCTGCTGCCTACTTCTCATTCCTGTAACATGTGGCATCATGTGAACACAATGAATCAAAAAAGAAAAAGACAAAGAGCTATAGGCAGAAAATAGTAGCTCAGGGGTACAACCTGCATTCTTAGATATTGCAATTTTTGAAGTTGTTTTTTTTTTTTTTTTGTTTGTTTGTTTGTTTTAGTTCATATATGCTTTGATTTGGCTTGCAGAGCTTAATTAGTGCTTCTTTTTTTTTCTTTTTTTCCCCTTTTGTTTGTTTCAGTGAGCACACTGTGTGCTGTTTTCAGAGATCTCTGTTTATGGAGATTTTGGTGTCTATGTTGTGTCTGGCTGCTCTGATTATTATGTTATGTACAGAGCACGATGTAATTATGTGTTTAACAAGACAAGTAACTGATATCATTCAGTTTCTTGTGTTGTTAAAATTCATAGTGTTATCTGTTACCGAAATTATTACTGTTGCCCACACAGTTGTAATGGAAGAGGAACCTGCCAAAAAGATTTTACCCAGATACAATAACAAAGGAGGAATCCTACGCAGTTCGTTCAATCTATTTTCTAGCAGTTCAAAGTAGAAAACAGAGATAGGAACATTGAATCTCATATACTGATTATCAGGCAAATGAATACCCTGTCTTTTTTTTTTTTTTTGCTATTCAGACCAAATCAAGGTATTTATCAGAGTATAACGTTGCGAATATATCATCAGTTGCCCCTTCTGACAGAGTAAAGGAACGTATCCCCAAATGGGGTGTTAGTAGATAGGGCACACTTAGTACGAAGCTTGACAGTAATGGGAGCACTAGTACAGCACTAAACTCCTTGAATTACTTTCCAGGACATTTTCCAAATGTAGAAAATGCTTATGCATCAATCAGTGGAAATATTAAACCAATTTTTCAGCATTTGTGCAGGCTATAGGAGGCTACAGATGTAACTTTGATGGCATTCAGTTAGTTAATCTTTCTCCGGTGTTCATGAACTCCATGCCTGCAGACAGGTAACTAAATAGACTTCCTCTGGAATAAGCAAGTATCTTAATTACACTTAATATGCAACAGCTTAGTTTGAAAAATCTCTGTTCAGCTTCTAACCTGCATACAAGATTAATTCATCAGGTGCTCAGAGCCCATCCAGCCTGGCCTTAAATGTCTCCAGGGATGGAGCATCCACCACCTCTCTGGGCAACCTGTTACCCTTATTGTAAAAAACTTCTTCCTTATATCCAATCTAAATCTCCCCTCTTTTAATTTGAAACAATTTCTCATTGTCCTATCAAGGATAGGAGAATCTACTGCCTATCATGAAGGTAGATCCTTTAATCATAATTTGATGCTTATCTTTTTAGCTGCTTGATCTTTTATTGTGAAAAACAGATTGCAAAATGTGACAATGGGGAGCTGTAATACTGGAAATGCCCAAGCTTAGTCCATTGGAGGAGGAGAATCCACTAAAAAATGGAGTAGCTGGCAATTTCATGTAATAGCTAGCTGTTGTTCAGATTCATTAACTCTTTGTTAGCAAGTGTATTGTTTTATTGTCTTGGTTGATGCAGTAGCAAATGTTATCAGCATTTTTATCAGAGTAATGTGTACACATTGACACAATGGCAAAATCATGAGTGTCATACAAGTCATATGGCAGTTCCTTCTCTTAATGGATTATGTGGCTCAATCAGGAGTAATTAAAGGTTCTGTTATCTAAGGGTTTAACATACATTCATAAAAGGACTTTATAGCTTGGCTGCAATTTTAGATGCTTGGGGGCAGTGTTTAAAATCTAAAGCTTCAGCTAAGCTATTGCCTGACTCCTGGTTCCAGCCAGGTTCTCAGTGCTGCTTAATGCCTCTCAGAGAAGATAGTTAGTCACAGCCAAAACAAATTCACAAGGGGAAGGTTCTGTTTAACAAATTTAATCTCCTTTTCACGGAATCACAGAATGGCCCGGGTTGGAAGGGACCTCAAGGACCATGAATCTCTAACCTCCCTGCCACAAACAGGGCCACCAACCTCCCCATTTAATACTAGACCAACAGGCTGCCCAGTGCCCCATCCAACCTGGCCTTGAACACCTCCAGGGACAGGGCATCCACAACCTCTCTGGGCAGCCTGTTCCAGCACCTCACCACTCTCTCTGTGAAGAATTTCCCCCTGACATCCAACCTCAATCTTTCCTCCTTCAACTTAAAGCCATTTCCCCTTGTCCCGTTTTAGGATGAGGTTGCCCACCTACTTGACCAAGGGAAGCCAGTTCATGTCATCTTGGATTTCAGCCAAGTTTTGGTACTGTTTCTCACAGTATCCTTCTGGACAAAATATTCACCATGCAGCATAATGCCGGGAGTGAAAAGGTGCTGATGAGTCAGGCTGATAGAGTTACAGTAACTGGGGTTATACCAAGCTGGTGGCGGGTATCTAGAGGGGTTCCACAGGGCTCCATTTTAGGGGCAGTTTTCTTCAATGCTTTTGTAAATATTCTGGAAGTAGGACTCAAACACATACTAAGTAAGTTTGCAGATGGTACAAAATTGGGAGGAACTATTGACTCCTTTGAGGTGGAGGGAACTTACAGAGAGATCGTGACAAATTAGAGGCTTACATAGTTACCAACCAGTTGAAGTTAAACAAGAGCAACTGCTAGATTGCTTCTGGAACAGGGCAACCCTGGCTGTAGGTACAGAATGAGGGACAAGAGGCTGGAGAGCAGCCCCACAGAAGGGGATCAGGTGTTCTGGCTGGTGGCAAGTTGATGTGAGCTAGCAGTGTGCCCTGGCTGCCCAAAGGGCCATCCATACCCTAGGGTGCACTGCTGCTGGGCAAGGGAAGGGCTTGTCCTGCTGTGCTCTGCTCTGTGCTGTGTGTCCTCACCTCCAGCACTGGATGCTGTTTGGGTGCCCCAGTATCAGGAGAACATAAAAACTGTTAGAATGCATCCATGAAGATGGTCAAAGATATGGAGGACAAGTTGTGTAGGGGGGGTCTGAGGTTCCTGGGTGTGCTCAGCCCAGAGCAGAGGAACTGAGCACAGGCCGCATGGTGGCTGCAGATCCTCATAGGGAGTGGAGGGCAGCGCTGAGCTGTGCTCTGTGACAGCGACAGGGCCTGATGGAGCTGCATCAGGGGAGGGCTGGGTGGGGGTTAGGAAAATGTTCTTCACCAGAGGGTGGTGGGAATGGAAAAGGCTCCTCAAAACAACAGGCAGGACCCCAAGCTGCCAGAGTTCGAGAAGCAAGGAGTTACACCTGATTATCCTTGTGGGTCCCTTCCAACTCAGGATGTTCTATGATTCTGAAGTTTCCAGATACTGGTTTATGAATGAATCATGGTTGGTCTTTTTTTCCTTTTCTTTTTTTTTTTTTTTTTTTTTTTTTACCTCACAGTATCCAGTGTGGGAGGAATGCTGGAAGAAACATGTCCTGCTGTCGTCCTACGGATGTGTACCAGTGAACCAGAGGTGTCTTATCTCAATGTTAGTCCACAAAAACTGGAACAAGAAAGTATGCTTTCTGATTGCCTGCTACAAAAGGGGAGAAGCAAAGAGACACGATGGTAATGACTGTTAAACTCTTTTATTGGCTGTCATTGGCAGCTGAACTGAGAAACTGACTTGAGTCTTTCCACATGTTCTTCTAAAGGAGAAAAGACATTAACACTATTTAAACAACTCAGCTGTGATAACTGTGAGATTTCTCAAGGTTATTTGGATCAACCTTTCTAACTTGAACTGTAGAATTATTAAGTGAGAACTGACCATAGCAGACTCAAAAACAATGGAAAAAATACAAGTAGATACGTGAGAAATATTACAGATGTGTGCGCGTTAGTTCAAGTGAAATGTTGCCAGTGATGAAAAGATAACTGAGAAATTAATTTTTTAGGTTTAGTCACATAATTTGAAAACCATTCTCGATGTGTGTTCCTCCATCCTGATTGATGCCAATATGTGTTTAAGAGGTGTTGTCTTTATGTGGAATAGTGAAATCACTCATTCAGGTGTGGCTTTAGAATAGTTTCAAGACTTTATAGTCTGTTTTTAAATTAGAAGAAAGAATAGCATGACTGCTGTGACTGCTTAAGGAAGTTTGGAAAAGCTAAATCAAGCTTTGTTTTGTAATTAACATTAATTTCCCAAAGTTAATAGTTGGAATTTTTTCCTAATAGCTTACATGGTAATTTTACAAGACAGAAGGGGAGAAGAAGCCTACCATCAGAACCTAACATAACAGTTTGTGTTTGCCACCCCAGGCTTACCCAGGGTAACAGAAGCACAAAGTGCAGAGCTCTGAGGAGCTCTATTAATGCAAGGGGCACTATGAAGCCTCCTTCTTCCAGCCCTGTTCTGCACAATTCATATTTCTCACTAAAGGGTTCATGGGCTGTAATATCCTAACAGAGATGCAGAGGAATATTATTTTGGGAGGTAAGTTAATCAGAAGTATATTTTTCTTAGTGAAGTTTTCCCTGCACAAAGAACACTGGAAGTCTTGGGAACAAAACAAGCTCACGAATAAGAAATTGCGTGGTGTGACACTCAACACCTGTAGTTACTGGGTAGTTTTTGCCTGCCTGCATTACAGTGTGGGTGCTGGGCTGAAAAGAGGAAGCTTTGAGGAGTGAGTGATTGATGGATTTGTTGAGTGGGGGTTGGGAAGAGGGAAGCCCAGAGGAGCTCTGCCTGCAGCTGTCACTTTGCCAACACCACTTGTATTTCCTGAAAGATGGAGTGAGAAAACAAGGTGGGCGTGGGCTGCGTAGACATGTCCCAACCTTTATATACTGGTACAGAGGCGGGATGGAGGGGCTGCTGGGTGAGGCTGAGCGGTGAGAGGAGCAGGAGGATGGCTCCACAGCATGGGGACAGGAAGCAGGATGGGAATGCAGTGGCCGAACTGGTGATGCGATGGTTCACCTGGGAGGAGGTTGCACAGCGCACGGGCCAGGGCCCAGCAGTGCAGGAGCGCTGGGTGGTGATCGACAGGAAGGTGTACGACATCAGCCGCTTCTACCGGAGGCACCCGGGTGGTGCCCTTCTTATCAGCAGCCACGCCGGGCAGGATGTCACGGTGAGAGGTAGCAGGATGGGGAAGAGATGCTCACCAACAGCTTGTGCTGTGTGTTGGGTGTCTGGCCAGCATCATGCAGTAAGAGCACAGGGAGTGATTGTGCTGGGAATACATGGGGGTTGCGGGGCTGCAATGGGCTCAGTGGTACTGTTGGTATGTGCAAGCTTTCCTGCTTATGCTATGGAAACTGGTAAATCATAGAATGGGTTGAAGTGACCTTGAAGATAGCTCCAGCTCCAACTCCCTTCTATGGGTAGGGACATCTACCATATCAAGTTGCCCATGGCCCCCAACCTACCTGGCCTTGAACACCTTTGGAAAGAAGGTGCTTAAGAAAAGGCTTAGCCTTGGGGCAATCAGGTTGTAACTGTTTTATCTCATCGATGTCCTCAAGACTATTCTTGTCTCTTGATCTTATTTTACAGCTGCTATAACTGCAGCAGTTAATGGCTGGGGTAAAGTGAGGAAGCTGCCTCAGGTACCGTAACAGCCACAAGGCAACTATAGTGATTGCTCTTTTTACTTGTAGGCTGGGTATCCCCTTCTCCGTGTCATCCCATGTAATTGTAGGAAAAGGCAAGGCAGCATGCATTCACAAGCAGCAGTCCAGAAAAGTTTCACAGTTATAGCCCGTGGGCTTTCTGATCCTTTGGATGAATAAAATTGGAAGCATCTGCTAAATACCAACTGTTGGCATGTTAGTCTGTTGACAAAGAAAAGCATCTACTTAGCACCATTCTTGTCTATCTTAATGCTGTGGGAATCTGTGGGAATGCCCATCAAAACATTAAGCACGTTCCCTGGAGTTCTTGCCCTCTGGCATATGCAGGAAATGTTGAAAAAAGTGATAAATCAACATATGCACAAAAATCTGGCAGATGAAATTGCTTCCTTGCTCTGTGTTTTGAAAGAGCAACACAAGCAAGATTATCAGTTCCTGGATCTCCCGTATGAATGGGATGTTTGAGGGTCATGAAAATTAGCAGTGTTTTGTGTTCTATATTTTCCATCATTCCTTTGCTTTAGTTAGTACTGTCAGATTTCTTTCATCTCAGGCTGCTGAAACAGCCCAAGTGGTGGATGAGCCCGAAAAATACAGACACTTTGTTTCTAGGATCTGAGTTGCATTTTATTAGTGGATATCATGTCCAAATGGTAAGCCCTGACAGACTTCAGCCAGTTTTGTGTGACCCCAACTCAACTGTTTTCACACTCATGCATATGAAATAAGCTGTGCACCATAATAGGAAAATGCCTGGTTGGATTATTTGGTACAAGTATGCCTATGCTGCAGAGTCATGTAATAAAGTACAGAGAAAGCTGTGCTGGCCCTAGTCAACCTGTACCGAAAGGAAGGCAAGTTAATAATGTGGACTCTTTGCTCTCTGTGCAGCATGATTATATCTGAACCTGAGCTTTATTGTTTATAGAAAACTTTATTTTTACACTGAAAATCAACTTGAACACTGCAGATAGAGTAAGAAATTCCTCTTCAGCACTCAGTGCAGTGCTATGAGACAGTATGAATCCTACATACTTTTTAGTTAATATAGGAGACAGAGAGAAAAAGTAGTGGAAGGAGCATTTATTAACAAAATTCAGAAGACTTTAGTGTGGTCTGCGCATCTTGGAATAGGTCAAATTGTTCAATCTTTTGGATGTGCATGATAAAAAATTTAAAAAAAAACCAGCATACCCTTAGTTTGACTGGGAGATGGTACCAAGAGCAGATAGGCTTGGAGGATAATAACTGTGGAGGGCTTTGAGTAAGAAGAGGAATCTGAAGTATAGGAAATGAGTATGATTAAAGTCAAAATGTTAGCAACGCTCATGCTGCATAGATCTGTGAATTAGACTCCTTTTATTGCTGATTTCTTTCTCACAAAGGATAGAAGAGGGGAATCAAGTGGCACAGAAAACAGGAGTAATTGTTTTGAGACTGGATTTTTTTCTTCTGGATTACAATTTAGTTAAATTTGTTTGCATTTTGGCAACTGTAAAAATGCCTACTAGTGCAACAACATGAAATAGTGTCCCTTCCTGCTGCTGGTTTTCAAAGAAGCTGCTTACTTGTTTATTTGTTGTTAGAGCTACAGTTTATTGCTGAATTTCATTGTGGAAACTGCTGGCATAGATTCACCTCTGGTAGTGATTGTGCACTCAGTACTTAGTGTGTTGCACACAGGCCTCCAATTCAGTTGAACAGGTGACAAGACCTGTTCTGGAATTTGAAATATGGACAGATTGGAATATGGGACAGATTCTGTAGCAAATTGGGGCTGGAATGCAGTAAAACACTAATTTTGGTGTGGCTAGACTGGCAAAAATTGATTCAGATGAAAGATGTCTTAAATGAAAGCATGCCAGCAGAGCACTAAGCTGAAGCCCTTTGTTTAGATGTATGAAAGCAATTTTCCACAGTTGGAGGAGTTTAACTCCTCCAGACCACATTTCCAGCTTAGTCTCAGCTGTAGCACATCCAAGTGTGCACTCCTATTCCCTTCAGGGCTCCAGCTGCTACTCCCTGTGTGCTCTATTAATGGAGCTGTCTCTTGCTTTTCTGCCCTTTTCTCTCCAGCCCTGCCTGGAAGCCATCAGACTGCTGTTTCTTCACACTTATATCTTTGTGAGAGATCAGTTAACACCTAACCAGGCCTGTTCATGTGAATTGCATCCTTACATTCATTCCTGTATGAATATCTCAAAGTATGAGAAAAAAAGTTGCCTGTATCACTTAGTCTTTTATGAAATCCATGCTGTGTTCATTAATTTGGGAGTGGAATTTTGTACTTGGAGCTGCTTGGAATGTTGTTCTGATCTGTCTCCTAAAGCAATTTCACATTGCTATCACCTGTCTACCTCCTCCTTCAGAACCTGTATTTTAATTTAGTTTTCCAGGGCTACTTAGCATTTACATGCCAGAACTCTTGGTGTTCTATATGTCTACTTGGGGAAAAGTAGGAATACAGCCATTGAGAAGGATGTATTTCTGAAAGATCAAAATCTCTCATGCCTGTGAATAAGAAGCACCACAACTCACATATTCATAACAACTGAGTCATTGCAGTTGTGGAAATCAGACATCTTCAGTTTACCAGCTGAAATAAGATCTCTCTTTAAAAGCATGTAAGGCAAAGGTGACTGGGGAGTGGGGCATGGAAGGTCAAAAAAAGAGGAGGTAGAAAGGTAAACCAGCAGTCTTTGTCACTGTGGTTCCTCCAAGTGAATGTTTCAGTCTGCATGGCAGATTAAGGGTAGTAACACTGTGTTTTTGGTTTTTTTTAAAATCTCTTCTTCAACTCTCCTGCATTTGTAGGATGCTTTTGTAGCATTCCATGTTGACAAGTTCCTGGTGAACAAATACTTGAAGCCGCTGCAGATAGGAGAGCTGGCACCAGATCAACCCAGTATTGAGCCCACTAAAAATGTAAGTCCATTCTCATAAGTCAAAGACAAATATTCTGAGATTAGAACTTATTTTTCCATATCAGTTTAGCTTCTAAAACAATGGGATCCATGTTCTTAACAATTTTTAAAAATTATTTAGAAATAATACATGAGTATTGGTCTAAATCCATGTTAGGTGTCTGAGAATGTCATTTCTAAGTTGTTGTTTTTTTTTCCTTATCACAGCAGCTATATAAATTATAGCCTTGGCTCTCATGAATATTAGTTATCACCTCTTCTTCTTTCTGTTGATTTGAGAAAGAGCTAACCAACAACTCAGTAATTCTCTTCAGTTGATGGTGAGATTTTAGACTGTATTTCCTTCTGCTGTAGGTATCTGTAGGGAGAGAATGCAGATAGTGTATTAACCTTTACAATACAGACTGTGAAACTTAATTCACTGCCTTCTGAGACAGCCTTCAGTAGTGGTCTCAAGTTCAAAATGCATAATCATCCACAGAAGCACTAATGATGGCAGTGTGAAAATAACTAACCTTGCATGTCAAAGAAAGGAGAGAGGTGCAGACAGTATAACAGAAGTAGCCTTGGAATACAATTGTCCTTGGGGTTGTATGGACATAATTGCTTCCTAACGTCCAAGTCTATTTCCTATTCCTTTGGGTCATGACTGTGGCCATGCTTTGCCTGTTTCTTAGAGCTGGCCTGTACTCGAGCATTCATGTGCCTTACTGCTTGCAAACTCTGTTTCCCAGAAATGATTATGAAACTAGGTTGGCAGGGATCTTTAGGTTGGACTTCATTAAGGCAGAAGTCAGGTTTGGAAGGTACCTGCTGAGCTGCCAAAGAAGATAGGTTGGTCAATCACCTATGCTGTAGTGCTTTGTTCCATAATCCACCCTCCATGGTCATAACTACAAACCCAGTGGGCAGTAAGTGCCATTTTTTACACAGATACTTGCCTTCCCCTTCTAATTTTGGGATCAGTAAAGTGAAAGCATACCTTGAATTGTTGGAAGTGGTAGTGGAAGAAGAGGACTGATTTCATCCAAATGGCTGCCACAAGCATGGTATGCTCTGTTCATATATGTTTAGTATGCATTCTGCTGAGTACTTGACACACATGCACACATTTTCCCTTCCAGTTTGATACTCTGAGGAGAGGTGCTTTATGTCAACCTCATCCACATGCCTCCTCTATTTCCTGACAACGTCTGAGTAGTGCTGGGCTCTGGTGATCGTGAATCAGTAACATTCAGAAGATAGTACAGTCTTAGACATCTCTTGAATAAACCCTGTTACCTGCCAGAGAGATGACAGACGAAGCACTAGAGGTGTAGTCTTTTGAGGTTGCAGTGCTATACTCTGAGACCAAGAAATTTGTGACACTCGTGCTTCCCACAGAAAATGCTGGTAAAAGACTTCCGTGAATTACGTGCCTCTGTGGAGAAAATGGGACTTCTGGAGCCGAATAAACTCTTCTTCTTCCTGCACCTTACTCACATTCTTCTGTTGGATACTGCTGCCTGGCTCATTCTCTTTTACTTTGGGACATCCTTCGTGCCCTTTATTGTCTCCATGCTGGTGCTGACCATTTCCCAGGTAAGCAACAGAGTCCACAGCATGTATACATGCACTTCTGTCAACTTTCATACATATACCATTGCAGTATTTAGTTATCTGTTACCTTACTTGGCGTAGCTCTTCTTGGTTTTAGAAGACATTCTCTGTATGGCCTTTGTTAACAGAAGGTGGAAAGAAGAAATTCTGCATGTGGGGAGCTTCCAGTATGCCTAATCTGTTAAGTTTTTTTGGTGAAGATGTATTACAGAATTACAGACCGGTTTGGATTGCAAGAAACTTTAAAAATCATCCACTTCCAGACTCTCAGCCATGAGCAGAAACACCTTTTATTAGATCAGGTTGCTGGAAGCATCATTCCACAGATTGTCTGGGCAACCTGTTTCAGCACCTCATCATTCTCATAGAAAAGAATTTCTACCTAATGTCTAACCTAAACTTGCCCTTTTAGTTCAAGACTGTTATCCCTTGTCCCACTGGTACACACTCTGATAAAGTATCACCTCATCTTCCTTGTAGTCTCCCTTTAAGTACTAGAACTCTGCTACAGTCTCCCTGAAGCCTTTATTTTCCAGGCTAAAAAAAAAAAAAAAAAGTCTCCAAAGTCTCCTTCATAGGAGAAGTACTTCATCCCTTTGATCATCCTCATAGCTCTCCTCTAGACCCACTCCAACAGGTCCAAGCCCTTCTTTTGCTGAGGGTGGAGTGTCAGAAAGGTGGAGGAGACAGGAACAATCATCTTGCTGTACTGAGAAACACCACCTGCCACTTGTCTCCACCTGGATGTTGAGCTGTTGAGCAGTTGCAATTCTTTGAGTGTTACCATCCAGCCAATTACTTATCCACTACATGGGCAGTCAAATCCGTGTTTCTCCAGTTTAAAGACAAGAATCTTTTGTGGAAATTAAGAGTATCAGGATTTCATAGTTCCTTTCTGACTATGGCTTTGAAGAAGTGTCCAACTAACAGATCTTGATATCTCAAAGTAAATAATAGCTATTTCATTGTTCTGATCTTTATTCTTCTTTTGTGTCACTCCCAGATCTTCCTTTTCTCTCTTTCAGGTCCAGGCTTCGTGGTTACAACATGATTTAGGACATCTTTCAGTCTTCAGGAAGGCAAAGTGGAACCACCTGCTGCACAAGTTCGTGATGTGCCATTTGATTGTAAGTAACTGACCACAGAAAAACGTTCTAGATTTGATGATCTTCCTGCAAAAGTGTGTGTGCTCTAAAGACAGCGTTCAGCACTGCCGCGAAGAAGGGGAATTAATGAGAGTTTGGCAGTGAGAACACTGTAGCTATCATACTCTGTTCTTCACATAAACAGGGGGCATCAGCCAAATGGTGGACTCTTTTGCATTCTCGACACCATTCCAAACCCAACTGCTTCCGGAAAGATCCTGACATCGACATGCACCCTTTCTTGTTTACTTTGGGAAAGAAATTCTCTGTGGAGGTCAGTATGTCTGTGTGTGCATGCACATGTAGCCATGTATTAGGAGCTGGGAAGGACCACCAAAAGCACACTATATCAAAAATATCTAAAGCTAAGGTGTGGTCATAGTTTCTGAGAAAATATTGTTTTCTGTCTCCTTCAGCCTTTCTGAGCAGGTCACATTTTTTATTATGTTCATTAAAAATTGCTTAAACTGTTAATAAGGCATTTTAAACAACTAGACAAATGCATTTCCCAGCAGAAAAAGGACTACTAATCGTTATGGCAACTTAATGGCCTAGTGGGTTGTATAATAATTCAGCAATTAATGATTATTAGTGATCTGTAAAGATTAATATCAAGCATGCCTACATGGGATTATTAGTCAATGCTAATGTCTGAGGCTCAGAGATACAGGCTGCTTTGGCATGCTTGCCTGATATGACAGGCAGCTGGCACATCAGGGCTAAAGAACCAGTAGCTCTTCTTTAGCTCTCTAGGACTGGTTAGGGCAGATGTCATTTGTCCACATAAGATGTTTTCAGCTTGTGCTGATGGGCCATCACTAGAAGCAATAACCTGAGACAATGCTGCAGCCTTCACTGCACAACTTAGTTGCTTTTTGAGGCCTTGCTGAAATAGCTAAGAGCAGTGAATGAGTTTTCTTTTAAAAATGCCTTTGCCAACACGAAGCTGTTACTTAAGTATTACTTAAGTATTTTTGACTAATAGTACAACATAGATTTGAAGCATCTAAGGTTGCACTAAATCAATTATGAACTTAGCAGGAATGCATAAGCAAAGAAATCGAACCATTGAAATTCGCTCTTATTCACTTAGTTTTTATCATAACCGTTACACTTATGAATCACATCATCTTTTATCAGATAAAACATTCTGGTATAATTTTACTACATTATTCCCCTTCAACACAGATTATGGTGGTATCTGTGACAGCAGTTTTATTTCCTACTGTGTATCAATGCAAGTTCTTTGTCCTTCCTATGGGCTGTTACTTTTGTTTTAGTTTGACATAAATGTATTTAGAACTACTTTTCAGCAATTGCATTTCACTTCTCTCCTACTGAAGAAGAAGCTTTCTTAACTGCTTATCTCTGAAGGAATTTACAGAGCTATAAAGTATTAAAGAAGTTATCTGGAATGGGATTTGTAGAAAAGGCATGTTTGGTTTGTAAATAATAGGGCAGGTGCACAAGAGGGAGACAGTAGTAATGAGGGCTGTGGGAAGTGTGCCAGAATAACACCTGTTGAAAAGAGACTGGGAAATGGCAAGTTAACCATACAGGTTGCTTAGTTTCCACTCAGTATTTTATTGTTTATTTTCACAGCTTGGGATCAAAAAGAAAAAATACATGCCATACAACCATCAGCACAAATATTTCTTCTTCAGTGAGTATTTTCATTTTCCTGTGATACCATGAGGAAAACTAATGGGGCTTGTAGATATTGCTTCCGATCTGCAGGGCTTGAGCAGAGCTAAGGTTGGCTGCATCGAAGAACGCAATCAGACTGAGTCTAATTTTTGGAGAGCTTGAAGACCTAACTGGATATAATCCTGAGTAACCTGCTCTGACATCATAGCTGATGCTCTGAACTCCTGGTGTGCCAACCTGAACGATTCTATGTGAGATCAGGTTTCTGTACAATTCTTGACCAAATTAATATATTTATAACCAACTGGCTTACATTTGTTCCACTTACTCTATTTGTTGTGGGGTGCATTTATCTTAGGTCATGTTAAAATTGTAGACAGAAAAGGAGAAATACCCTTAACTGATTATTTAGAGAAGTTACCTGGAAGAGTGAGATGAGGGTTCTGAGGATTGTTTACGTCTGCTATATAATATATGGCTATTAAAGTGCACAGTCAGAACAAAGGGAAAAAAATCAGAGTTCTCGCTTCTCCACTATCATTGCCCCAGGTTCTCATTTCTGTACCCTTCTCGCATCTTAGTGAAGCTTCATTCTTGTTGCAAAGCAGCACAATTTACCAGTGATGATGAATTCTCCATTACAGCTCTTCCTCCACTCCTGTTTCCCACCTACTTCCACTGTCACACATTTTATATTGCATACACGAAGAGGTACTGGGTGGTAAGTACTGCTGCTTGTGCAACCAAGGGGTTGGCTATGGGCTTCCAGTCCTTCTCCTTAGAGCTCAGGCATGACACAGTATGCTTTTCTACTGGGCATAATTCTGCAGTCAATTTGGTGCAGCATTTTCAGTGGCTACGAATACTTTCTGCTAATCACATTGTTTCCTACTTTGATGATAAAGGCAAGAGTAGCAGGCTACTTGGCTTGCACTGCTTTGCTTCTCTTGCAAAATCATTAAGTGTGTGTCCATACTGGTCAGAAACAGAGGAATGTTGATTTATAGGAACTGTTGTGCTTGATTTGTCAGCAATATGAATGCATTTGGCATTGTTTCCCATGCCAGGCAGCCAGTGCTTATGCTTCATTCTTCTTTCTCTTGCATGTGTTATGAGTTCAGAAAAACAGAGCGGAACAAAGTAGTTTGTCTAGCATGCTGCTCACTGGAGGGGTCACAGTCAATGATTTGGTACAAGTCTTAAAGCAGTGTTTTTGAATGCTTAGCTATTTGCTAATCCACTTACTAGGACTTACTGTTCAAATTCAATTATAGCAAGCTGTGTAAAGAAACTGCTAGCTTCTCTTAATTTGGATTTCCTTCGATCAATCAGTCTAGGGGAAAAAAGGAAAAAAGCCGCACAACAAAAACCTACAGAAATCAAACACAGAAATTTATCCTGTACATATGATGTTTAGAAAAGAAATGCAGTATCTAATGATATTCTCTTTTGTTGTCTTTGGTTTTGGAAGGACTTGGCATGTATGCTGACCTTCTATATCAGATTCTTTTTTACTTATGGATCATTATTAGAAATGAAGAGTCTCCTGGCATATTACTTTATATTCAGGTAATATCTCTTTAGAAGTTTCTTTAGTCTTCATTTCTGTGTTTTTTAATCTGCCTGCCTATCTTTCTCTGCTTTTTCCTTGTTCTTCCTCTTATTCCTTCTTATAATTTGAAGTTAAACTAAAACTGCTTAATCGTTAACTGCAGTTTTGTGCTGCCTCAATAGCTGTGAAAGCAAAGACTTTAGTGAATGATAACCAAGTTGAGAAATACCTTACATACTGTTGAGTGCTTTGGAAATAGGCTCTGCTTCTAGTTTCATGTGGAAGTTTCATAATTCCTTATGAAATCCATAATAACTTAAGTTTTGTCCAGGTGCTGGATAGGAAAGTCTGATGTTCTAACACCTATCCCCAAGTCTGGCTTACGCTGTCAACAACTTTGGTGGCTCGTCACTGACTTCCTTATCTGTTATTGAATTCTGACCTCTTGTCTGATTGCACAGGATGCTGGAGAGCAGTTGGTTTGTCTGGGTTTCACAGATGAACCATATTCCAATGGATATTTACTACGACAAGAATTTGGACTGGGTGTCTACTCAGGTAAAACATGTACTCAATAATTGTGGCTGTACTGGTGCAAATTCCAATGACAAGAAAAGAAACTGCTGTATTGCATTAAGGGTGAAATCCACTGGTAAGTGGGAGGTGAAGATTAATAGGATTATTACAAGAAAGATATTGAGTTACAGGAACGTGCTCAGAAGAGCAAAGAAGGTGATGAAGGGACTGGGAAACCACATATGAAGAGCAGCAGAGGGAACTGGGGTTGTTTAGTCAGGAGAAGGAGGCTAGGGGAGAACTTATCAGTATTTGCAACTACTTGAGAGGAGGATGTAGTGAGGTGGGTATCAGTCTCTTTTCTCAAGTAACAAGTGATAGGATGTGAGGAAACAGCCTCTACTTGCATTGGGGGACACTTAGATTGTATAGAAGGAAAATGTTCTTCATGGAAAGGATGCTTTAATCATTACAGCAGGCTACCTGGGGAATTGGTAAAGTTTCCATCCCTGAAGGTACTTAAGGGGCATGTGGACATGGTTTAGCAGTGGATTTGGTATTTAGGTAGGTGATTGGTCTTGATCAACTTAGGGTCTTTTTTGTCAGAAATGTTTCTATAAAAATGGGATACAGTTCTAGTAATGGTAAAGGAGAACAACAATGGCATATTCATGAGCCATTTAAAATCAAATATATATTTACTGTAATATTCTGTCTTGAACACTTTCCCCTTCTGCAGAGATGAAATTTTGTGTCCTGCTCAGACTGAGCTCCTTTGCACCAGTGAAATGTCAGCGTGGTGTCCCCTCTTTGCACAGTAACTCATTGGAGTCCAGTAGTAAAACTATCACAGACGCCCCTCCTCTTTCTGCAGACATTGGTTTGAGGATAAACATTTGACTGGCTGTTCACACACGTTCACAGGAGCACAGTGCCAGCTCCTTGTTTTACCATGGTCCGTGTTATCCCGTCTACATAACACTGCTGGTCCACAAAGCTGAAGGAGGAATATGACTCCTGCCCTGTGGGTAGCTCAGCTGAAGCTAAAATAAAACAATAGAATAAAAGAAGCATGCTCTTAAGACAAATGAAAGTCACCAATCTGTATTGATTTTAGCTGTTCTTCTTCCCTTTCCCAGCTCCACGCAACATGTAATGTTGAGCAGTCTCTGTTCAATGACTGGTTTACTGGGCATCTGAACTTTCAGATTGAACACCAGTGAGTACATGCCTTGAGAAATTTTTCTTTCTTTTTCCTCCCTCCCCCATTCTTTGCATGAATCCTACAATTAATTGTAGCACCAGTGAATTTGTCTTAGAGACTGAAAATTATAAGGACCATCATAGTGTTAATTCAAAACCTTCACTGAAGGAAGTTGGAAAACTGAAATGGATGTGATCTGTTAAATAATTCAGTAGCAACAATGTCTGTCCAAAGCAGAAGCTTAAATGTATGTTCTGAGGCACCCTGTTTGTAATCTGATGCAGTGGTTTAGCTCTACCTATATCAACTACTAACACTATTATTCACAAAACTGAGATATGAAACTGAAGGATAGTCATTTCCATTCCTGTGCTGACTAGCTGTGATGATAATTGCTTCTGGAAAAAAATGGACAGAAGTGGGTTCTTCTAATTTACAGTATCACTTAATTAGGAGAAACCTTGCTTCAGAGGTGCAAAAATAAGGAAGAGGGGGAAGCAGGAAAATATTGAGTTCCTTGTGCTAAAAACAGGGATATACAGGAGCAGCAACAAGTCTTGTTTTGTGTGGGCTATGAGATTCTTAGGAAGTGATAATGAATAGAAACTTGTAAAAGATAAAATTTCTGATGGGGCACTGGAAGAGAACTTGTCTCCTATTCACAGCTTATTCCCTACAATGCCAAGACACAACTACTGGAAGGTGGCTCCACTGGTGAAATCCTTGTGTGCCAAACATGGCATTGAGTACCAATGCAAGCCATTGCTCACCGCCTTTGCAGATATTGTGCAGTAAGTAACAGTTAACACACTGCAGACAAAAATACAGAAGGATGTAGGAGAGGTGGGAGTTCTAAGAAAAAGGATGACTTGTTCATTTTTACAAGAAGTGGAAATCCTTGTTTCCCTTATCTCCAAAAACACCCCTCCTAAGCAACTTGACATAATGTTCTCATTCTCTTTCTCTCAGCTCTTTGAAGAATTCAGGAGAGCTCTGGCTTGATGCCTACCTCCACAAATAGGAAGACAAGACTTGATGGTACCATTCACAATCTGCCACATCTTTGCATCCCCAGCAAGGCTAAGAGCAGGAGCAATGCAGGACTCTAAGGAAGAATAAAATGGCTAAGAATGGATGGATCAGATTCCAGTTGATATGAAGTTATCTGAATTTTTCTTTTGGTCTTTCCAGGTATTTTGATTCAGATACATTACAAGTGAATAAGGACAGCAGGAGCTGGATTGCTATGTCAGGGAGGAATGTTTTGTAACTGTGTCTGAGTAAATGTGGCCAAGAAGCAATTTTGAGCATGTGCTCAAGTTAGATTATGGACTGGTGCAACTGGACACACTTAAGTGCATGCCAGAGTCTCCTCTGATCAGTTGGTTGTTGTTTGTTTGTTGTTTTTTTCTTTAGATACTACATGTAGGTGTACTGAAAAGCAAAATGATCACTCTGGTTTAGATCAACAGGTGAAACAAGGACTCTGGGGGAGCCAATAAAACAGGAACATTCTTGGATCCTAACTCCAGACTTAGCTGAGCCTTGGCTGACACATATGGTGATAACATAGGGAAAAGTCTTTGGGATGAAATTTTTTTTGCAGCCTGGCAACAATGGAACCCCTAGGGTTTGTCATTTTTCCACTCCTAAGTCTTGGCCTCAGCTGAATCTTGGCCTTGGCATTAATTTTTGTTAATGAGCTGGAAGATAGGATAGAGTGCACCCTCAGTACATTTACATTTACAGTACATGATACAAAATGGAGGAATGGCTGACTCACCAGAGAGCTGTGCTGCTATTCAGAAGGGCCCTGACAGGCTTTGGTTAGGCTTTGTAGTTCAAGTTCAGAGTTAGGATTAGGGTTCAGGTTAAAATTTAGGGTTATGGTTTATTGTTTGCTTTTCTCTAGGTTTAGGCTAAGTTTTAAGATCAGTTTAGGCTTAAGGTAAATGTCAGTATTAGGCTTTACATTTAATGGCACCTGGGGAGCACTAGAGATTCCTTAATGTCAGTGAAAGACACTCAGAAGGTTCTGTTTGCTTACCTATATGCATTTAGAGATTTCTGGCATGCCCAGAATATTACTGGAAATCTTGGTGTGCATCAGAGAGCTCTAACAAGCATGTCTAGAACACAGAAAGTCCTTCTAAGTCGATAGGTGCACATCACAAAACTCTCATTGACTGTGGAGGAGAATCAAAATGGTTGCAGTTGCCCCTGGTGCACTTCACAGCTCTCTCAGATTCAGGTAAAATACACCAAAGGTACTTGGCCACTGAGCTCACCAGAAGGCATTTGAAAATTACTAGAAATAGGTCAGTTTCCTGGCCGCAAATAGGGTTACATTTGGGTTTTAGACGTCAAGGATTAGGGCTTCATTTAGTAACACAGACATTTTTAGGGTTAGGATCAATAGTAGGATGTAGGATTGGCATTCTGAGGCACTTGTGGTCTACCGAAAGCACTTCCACTTTCTTATGTATCAACAGAACACACACAGAGTTCTCCTCTGGTATCCAAACTGCATTCAGAGTTCTGATTTGCCTATAAAGTCACTTGAGATTCTGGTGTGCACCAAAATCCGTTTATAGACCTTCCTGGAGCACAGAAAATCTGATCCAGGCTCTTGGTGTCCACCAGAGGGCTCTCCTTGACAAATTCAGAGCGCACGGGTGTCCTTAAAGAGTTCTCTAAGCTTCACCTGAAGCACACCAGAAAGCATTTGGAGTAAGTCAGCGTCTGGATGAGGGTTAGATTAGGAGTTTTAGAAGTAGTTTGGTATTTGGGTCTCATTCAGGATTAAAGCTAGAGTTAGGGGAATGATTACAGATGGAGATTACGGATCAGCATTCCAAGGAATCTGACTTTGGTTTAGGGTTTAGTGTTAGGGTTGATGTTTTGGATGAGGGTAAATTTTAGGGTCAGGGAAGGTTTAGGATAATTGTCAGGAATAGGCTTTAGCACCTAGGGAACACGTCAAGGTGCTTTTCATCCAACAAAAGCACAACAAAAGGTGCTTGGAGGGCCACTCATCAGAAGCTCCTGGAAGACAAGTGAAGCTGCTGCAGGTAAGAGTGAAGGGAACCTCAGCAGTTTTCCCACAGTTGAGTTTTCTGTGTAGGAAAGTAGGAATCCAGTTGTAATTTAAAAACAAATTCACCAGCAGGCTCTCCTGTCTCCAAAGACAATAATTTTCAGTGATTTATTTTTTTATATTGGGATACATCCCTGTGAATTAAAGTGACCTCAGCCCCAGAACCCATTACAGCAGCTGCTGCTGATTATAATGACTTCAATCACAAGCAGTGTGTAAGAGCTATTATCTCTCTCTTGGGCCTTAAGGAACTGTTGCACCCTGGGGCAAGGAGCAGGGGATCCAGATTTAGTCAGTCTGCATGGATTTTGTACTTGATAGATTGATCAGTTTTTCTAATGAGACAACAAGAAAAGACTGGAGTAATTACTTGGTCCTGGTGTACTTTTCCTTTCCTCACTGAAGCCTGGGGATGGGAATGGCAGAGAGCATTGAGAATGTAATTGATTTATCCATCATCCTGTTGTCTTTTTGCATTTTCTTTTTCCTTTTTAATTGCCTTTTTTTTTTTTTTTTTTTTCCTCATGGGGTAGGTATCCCATCAATTCTGTCTTTTGGGACTCTAGATCAGAGTAAAGCTATGAACACCTCCTTTCTGGTAATTTACTTTCTTCTGTGGTTTACTCATAAATCATATTCTCTTTTCCCTTTAAGTTTGTTATTCTTTCAACTGTGTTTAATGCCAGAATTACATCACTAACTTATTTTGTCTGGACAGCTTCCAGGAGCATTATGATGTCTCCTATAAGATTTAAAGGTGCCCCAGATGACAGTCTGGATTGCAGTCCCAAAGTAAATGTCTCTAAGTTGGATTTAGTGAAATTTAGTGGATTTAGCTGAATCTCTCAAATGATGCCCCTTTATATGTATACTTCCATGTCACCATTCTGTTGCTCCAATCAAATGGGTGGGGTTGCTGTATGGTCCCCCACAACCACTCCCAAGAGATTAAATCAATTTTCCATTTGCCTGTTCCATTTTTAAGCCTTGAGTCACTACTGGATATTGGGAAATCATTTCTAGATGCATCACTTCTCAGGGATTCAGTTGTACCCAATCTACTCCTTGGTCCCACACTCACAGTAGTGATTCCTCTGATCCTTCCCCAGTTCGCTGTCAATACTAATCAGCAACATTCTGCAGCTCAGTTTGAGTGTAATCCTGCACTGACACTGTATGTTGCAGCAAACATTTTCATACTTAGACAGTCCTGTCCATTTATCGGAGAGATGCTGGGTAGCTCCATCCCCAAATTGACTTGGTTACTGAAATACTTGCTCCTCTGCCCCTATTGCTCAATGTAGTTCCTGAGTGCGAGTGCTCAAAGCTCCAGTATGTCCCCTGTTTCTGGGCTTTGAGTTTAGATAAATTCACTCAGTTCTTTGAAGTTTCCAATTTCATCTGAAGTTCCCTTGCTTTCTTTGCTCATTTTCTAGGGTACAATCACATCCAGGTGTCCAGATTTTCCAGTTATACTCAGAATTCCCATGTTTTATTTAGCTTAAAGTCTAAGATTCCCTCCTTGCATTTAGACTTCAAATTTATTTGAGCACATCTGGGTCTTCATTTTTTCCTTTTCTTTCATTTGCTTTCTAAGGTCTCCCCCTGCTGCTGAAGATAAGTTAACAACAACCAGACACAATTTAGATCTTGTTATCCTCTGCCCTGTTCTGCTCTTGGCTTCTCTAAATATCCTCGGGGGTGAAGCACTAGGTTAATTTCTTCTCAGATTCCCAAAGAACCAGGGCAAGTAATAAATAGTGTGACTGATCCCCACACCTGTGTGCCTGGCCAGCCTGGTGCTTTGGCATTTTCCTGCTCTCCACTCAAAATAGCATTTCCTATTGGAAGACTCCAAGTGCATCTTTGCAGTCTGGGGGTTCTTCAGGAAGCTTTCTAGGGCTGCTTGGGTGGAGCATGCAGAAAATTAATTTGAATATGAAATAAAATTGGAACAGGCTGCCCAGGGAAGCGATGGGTTTGTGGTTACTGGAGGTGTTCAAGAACCTGGTGGATGTGGCACTGAGGGACGTGGTCAGTGGGCATGGTGGGGGTGGGCTGGAGGTTGGATTAAGTGATCTCAGTGGTCTTTTCTGATCTAAATGGTTCTGTGATTCTAAATCACATCTACTTGAGACTGTCAAATGAGTGGTTAGTTTCACATGGCAATCTAGCTCTTCTCTATTGCAAAGCCTGCTAGGTTTCGCCTTTAAACTGTTGGATTTTTCTGTTTTATAGTCAACCAAGTAGTTAAAATGAACTAAATATTTCTAGGAACATTTCACTTCTTCCAAGAAGTAGATGTGTTATCGACTAACTACCCCTGTAGACCTTAAGCACACCTTAGTTTAATAAGTCATCATTTATGGGTGATTCTTGCACAATTTTGTGTCTTATGTGCTGACTCTGTGCCACTCAGCAATCTGTTCTGTAACTCCCAGTGTGTTACTTCTTGTCCCCATGCTTTAATAATACCTATTTTTGTGAAGATGATTATCATAGTTTTTCTTTATAGAGGCTCACCTATTTTTTTGATTGGGTTTTGGATTTTTGTTGAAAATAGAGGTGACAGCAAACCAGTGTTTTCACTTGTTGCAGTGAAGTGCTTAGACAGAGTCAAGGACTTTTCTGCTTGACGTGCTGCCCTGACAGCAGGGAGCTGGAGGGGTTGGATGCAGCTACAGCTACTGACCCAGGCTGACCAAAGGGATATTCTGTGCCATATAACTCAGAAATGCTCAGAAATAAAATCTAGGGTAAAGAAAGAGGAAGGGGGAGATGTTTGGATTCATGGTGTTTGTGTTCCTAAGAAGCTGTTATGTGGGATGAGCCCTGCTTTCCTGGGAGTGGCTGAAGTAGTGAGAATCCCTTGTTTTGCTTTGTGTGCGCACACAGCTTTTGCTTGAACTAGTAAACTGATTTTATCTCAATCCATGAGTTCTCACACTTTTACTTCTCCAATTCTCTCCTGTATCCCAGAAAGTGTGCAAGTGGCTGTGTGGCACTTCACTGCCTGACAGGTTTAAACCATCACAAAGTATTTCAGGAGATTATCTGGTGGAAGCATCTATCAGAGAAGGGTGTATCAAATACTGCAACTGCACCAAACTGTACATTCTTGCACCCTTCTGTTTTCATTTGTCACTCCTGCTTTGGTTGTCTTGGAGATTAAGTCCCGGATCCCATTAGTTCTTGTGCTTATGGTAGACTAAAACCTAGAAGCAAATTTTTATACAGGAACTACTACTGAATGCACTTGTTTAATTAATAAGTTATTTGTTTTCATATGGATAAACTTGGAAACTGTCATTTGGGTGGACGGCCTGAAAAATCTTAGAAGTCAGGAGTTCAAATACAGTGTTTTGTATTAAAGCTGCTCTGTTAGAGATAATACTTGGTATTTTCTCCAGCAGCCATCGAAGTATAGGTTTATCTTTAAGTGCATCAACTCTGTCACTTAATGCATATGGAAGTGGTGTAAGTGTTTTTCTGGGTTGGAGCCAGGGACTCAACTTCTCATAGAACTGACCTCTCTTTAGATTGGGAAAAATCCATCATTATAAATGGTAGAATCGTGCCCCAGAAGTCAGACAGGAATATATTCATTTATAAGTAAACAGGGTAGAGGTGCAATAAGGATAACCAGAAATTTTAATGAAATGCTGCAGATTCTTTAGGCTGTGCATGTGCTGCGTGTTGTAACCTAGAGGAACGTGGATGGGTTTGAATGAGCTTCTTGGGATACTCAAGACAAGGCGCTGTAGAAGCTGGGAGCTCAGCAGACTAAATTAGCAGTCTTGCAGTGCTGGTATATGTCCTCTTGTGGCTTCTCCACTCAAGAAGCCAATGCTGTTCAGACAGTGGCTCATAAGAAGAGTTCACCCTAGGTTCTCAGGCATTGCCGCACTGTGAAGTAAAGTGAATTGAGTTGGATTTCAAAGGAGATTCCACCAAAGTGCAGGCATTTCTTTGGAAACTGTCATTTAAATGAGATTAATGAGGTTGAAATGAGTCATTGCAACTTTATCGCTACAATAAGGTAAAATGTTCTGCTTTCAAGTTAATGTTTCACATCTCTTTATCTTGAAATAAAATGCCTCGTTCTTCCAGTAGCAATGTGGATACAGCATGGACTGTAGCCAGAGGTTCATGTGTGTAGCTCTAACTCCTACAGCCTAACACTTCATTCATGATGCATGAAGTTGGGCTAACTTATGGTTCTGTGGTCAACAGTGGGACTGAGCAGGCAGTATTTGGCCATAAATGAGCATCACTGGACCAACTTGTTTGTGGTGCAACCTATCTCATTTAATTTTAGATGTCTGAGAATTAACTCTGTAAGTGTAAAATAGTGTTGCAAGAGCTCTTCTTAGCCCTGAGAGTGATGGCAAAGCTTGGAGACTGAATTCCAGCTGCCTCTAAGAGGATCTGTTGCCACAGAGGGACCTGGGATTAGACTTAGTGAACTTTCAGAGAACCCCGGTGTACATGAAACCATCAGTGTCCTGCTTAAATAGTTCAGACTGTGGTCATGTAAGAAACCTGCACTATCCTGGAAAACCCTGGAGCTGGGGCAATGATGCTTTCTCTTTATTAGCCATGCATGCTGCTCGGTTTTCTATCGACTTGTGTAAACCATTTCTGACATGTTGGTATTTGATGGCATTCTCTTGAACAAGACATGATTGAGCCACACTTGCCCACCCCATCTGTCAGAAGGCTGGAGTGTAAACATCACAGTAGGTGATAGTGTCCTAGCACCGGTATTTACAAAAGGAGAGATAAATACATTGCTAAACCTTGAACCATATGTCTTGTCCAGTTCAAGAGTCCATTCTGGGCAAGGGTACCAAGTGTTTTTGTACTTGTGTTCTTCTCCAAAAGGACAGACTGTTTGAAAAAGATTTCTTTCCTCTATTTGTCCTTACCATTTGTTTTTAAGGGCAGACTTAGGTATCCACCGTTGCTTGACTGCAGAAGCAAGTCTGGTAGGAAAGAGCAGGAATTAAAAATACTCCTAAATTTTCCCAGTGAAGTCAGGTCCTCCTGTCACATATATTTACACTGCACATACACTGCCCTATTTGTAGCAGACATGCACCATACCACACACATTGTTTAACATCCTTCCCTTTGCTAAGGACCACTAACAGCACCTTGCGTGCGTAACTGCAAGCAAGAAGATCCTTGCTGGGTAATTGCCCTCCATGCAATGCTGGCATCTCATTCCATTGCTGCAGGTTGCAGGTCTGTTGTGGGAAGGACAGTGTGTTTGCAGGGCTGATAGTGTTCTCAGTGTAGCCACTCCACTAGAAAAGGATTCTGGAAGTACATGCTCTGTGGAAGAAAAACAGATTGTACAAGCTCATCTGTAGTGATTATAGGCACTGAGTAGTAGTGATGGAGATGGGCAGGAGCCCCTTCACAAAGTCTGTTAAAATGTAAGGCTGGGTCATCTAGTCAAAGCCAGGGCATGACAAGTCACAGCTGCCTCAAAGGCAAGATGAGAAAGTTCTGAGACTTCTGCTGTGACAAAACCTTGCAACCTTGGGAATGCCCGTTTCTAGTAGTTATGTTGGATCAAATCCTGAAGCAAAGCCTTTTTTTTTTTTTTTTTTTTTTTTTTTTTTTTTTTTTTTTTTTTCAAATCAGTAGCCACACGAGGGCAGTAAGCCCTATTTTCTATTTAATAAAAGCTTTTTATTTCCCTCCCCTCCTTTTATTATTGAACATGTTGCAAAAAGTCCCTGTTCAGTGACATATGCAGCTGATACCATGACATTTTCAAGTTTGTAATTTTTAGACCGTGTAATTTTCCCATTTCCCAAAGTCTCATTGATACTGCAAGTATTTAACTTGCATTAAGACTCCCTGATAAACACTGTTCTACTATTTCCATGTATAATGTAATTCCTTGTCTTCTGTGTTGCTTAGAAATGCTACTTTTCTCCACTATTTGTCATTGAATGTCATTCTAAAAGGTACACTTCTTGGAGGAGAGGTTCAATTTCAGCCCCTTCTCTGACCAATTCAATTGCATCGTCATATCAAAGAACACCAAGACTTACTGGCACTCTGAGCTTCTAATAATTCCCCTAGCTGATACCTTTCTAATCTTAGTGACTTTTTCCCTTGATACTTCTGTTCCCTCAGTAAGCTGCAGGAATGCATTTGTGCATGGTGGTATTCTAGTCACCCAGCCCATCATCTGCACAGCCCTTAAATTGATTAGCTTCCCAGGCCCAAATGCAAACAGATCTAACTTTATCATAGACACTGAGAGTGCCAAGGCTCCAGCATGCAGAGTCCAGGTCTGTGTAAGAGAAATTCCTTGACAGTGAGTATTTTGAAAAGCTGCCAGGCAGATATGTCTTACCTAGGAATCTAACCTGCTTACAGGTCAATAAACCGCCTACAAAGTCAAGTATAATATTTTACTTTGGATTCTGAGAAGCTTGTTTGCAAAACCTGATCATGATCTGTGTTTTCATTCACCTTCTCTTACTGTTCTCAAATATTTCGGTGATCTGGATGTATGTTTTAGATATGCATGGGAAGAGTTTGTCCTTGGTACATGACCACAAAATCAAGCAGATCTATGTTAAATTGAAATATTCAGTCACAAATATGGGCAAAGTCCACTGGGTGCTTACCTCACTCCAGAAAGTTAACCAAACAGTACAGAAGTGCTTGTGCACTCCTGTTTACTCTCTGTTACTCACCTTGATAGGAGCTGAAGCCGATGTCTGTAAATAGGCCAGTCACACATTTTGCTTTCTTAAAGTCTTTATCACCTATCAGGATGGTTTGAGAAACATAGCAAGACTATCAGATATGACTAAATACTGAAAATCCTCCAGAAATAATAATAAAAAAAAACATTATGGTGCTTTTATAGCTGTTTACAAAGCCAATATTTCAATATTTCGTATTTCAATATGCCTTTATTTAAGTGAAGAGTGCCACAGATTTCACTGGATCCTGCACCGAGTATAAAGCACTTTTTCCAGACTCGCTTTGCTTATATATGCAGATTGATCAATGTGCTCAGAAAATATTAATTAGAAAAATTTTTTTTTTTTGTTTTTTTAATTAAATTAAGCAGGAGGACCAATATGACAAACTGCTTCTTCTGGAAAAGGCTTCCTCGTGCAAGAAAGATGATAAAGACAGATAGCAGAACAGAAGACTGTGGAATGAAACAGCTTTCAAACTAACTTCTGAACCTTCAGCCTTCCTAGTAAGAATAGGAAGACATTAGTAATTCTGGCTATGTTTGCTCTCCTTTTAAGTGAACAGATATCCTCTCTTCCCAGTAACAAAGATCAGTGCCCTCTGGGCCTGGCTGTTCAGTCAGGTTTTTGATCCACCTCAGTCCATTCATCCAGCCTGTGCTCCAACATCAGGCTGGTGGTTTCATTACAGAAGCTTATCAGGATGGTAAGAGGTGACCATGGACTTGGTGGATCCGTGATGATACTCCTGATGATGTTTTACTTCCTGTGCCTGGAAATGGTTTTTGGAATGAGCTGTTCCATCACGTTCCCAAGGTTCAAGGTGAGGCTGACTGGCCTGTAGTAGGCAAGGAGTGACATCTACTTTCCTCCAGTCTTTGAGCACTTCTTTCAGTGCCAGTTGATCAAGGATTATTGAGAGCAGTGACATCTGCCAGCTCCTTCAGCACCAGGGGTGCATCCCATCAGGGCCCATGCACTGTCTAGTTTGATCAAGTATTTCCTGACCTGATTCACTTCCATCGAGGGTACGTCTTCCTTGCTCCAGCCTTTTACCCTTGGCTGGATTAGCACCCTGAATCCACAAAAAGAGTTGTGATATTTGCTTCCACAACAAGTGCATGAGATGACCAGAGCAACTGTGGCTGTGTGGCCTAGCCGTCATGGCAGAGTCACACCACTGTGAGATCAGCTCCCAGCAGCAGCATCCACAACACTGCTGCAGGTAAGAAGCTGTGTCCAAAACCTGGATGTACAATATAACTATGCAGGGAGATTTTAAACTAGTTTTTGTTTCAGTGCAAACATGACCTGTGTTTAGCTTAGCCACAGTTTCTGTCTCTCTGCTTCACTTCGTTGGAGGCTTCTCCATTCTGGGACTCCCAGGGGTCCATGCCTCAAAAGTTGAAAGCTGTGCTGATGCAACAGTTGTTGCCCCTTCTACAAGCTGTCTGACACTTGCTTTCTCCCGTCTTCCTCCAATTACTGGATGTCTTTTCTTTCTTCTTAATACTCAGCACCCTGCTTTGCTTCAGTGGGTGGTACTATGGAAGTTAGAGGAAGCAAATGGCAAATAAATGATGTTTTATTATGGCTGCAGATATAGAAAGATAAGGAAATTCAATAGAAAAGGTACAAAGGTAGATTTTATTTGTATGTGTGCACTCAGCCTTGACTGAAGATGAGACATGCACACGTTGTAAATTTACAGGGCCTTAAAATCTCTTGGTTATGCATACATCTGAAACAAAGTCTATAGAATTGAGCTCATATTGCAGCCTGTTTACGGAAATCTACCTGTGCAATAAGTGAGCAACTTAAGCACAGCTAGTTTTCATGTTGGCATGGACGCTATAAAGAGAAGGAGCTCTCTTTTGGGACTTCGTATGGTTAGAATATCCTTTTCTTTCCTGAGTGGCTGGGGAACAGTACCTGTAAAGAGCAGCACTGTGGATCTTAGTTTGATGGCTGTGATAATGGTATTCAGTACTGGATAGCAGTGGCACTAGTAATAGATGCCAAGAGAGGTTTGATAGGGGCCGGGTTGTTCTTATCCAGATTTCCTTTATATTCTGTATTATCAGAGGTATTCTGTAACACAGAGCAATAAAATCACAGAGCGATAGGCAAAATGTGTCCTCTCTACTGATCACTAGTGAAGGCATATCTGAGTTATTGTGATAATTAGTAAGGAAAATGCCATAATGAATTGTACATGAACTGCAAGCATTTGAAGGGAAGAAACACTGTCATGCTACATAACAAATAGAGGTTCTAGTGAGAGTTGCAGTACTTTTTCATTTTGCTCTTTGTGTTCAGAATCTATGAACTAAGTGGGAGGATAATCTAACCCGTTCAGCTGGAGCTGAGTAGTCTTCCGCATTTTTTATGCTGTCTGAAATGGCACAGTCGTGAAATAAACAAATGGCTTTCCTCCCTGCTCCCCAGCTGCACGGGTTGTGGTTTTTTTACATGGCCTTCCCATGGGCTCTGTTTAGCACGAGTTATGAATAACACTGAGGAACTCAGCTGATGTGCTTTGTCCCTAAAGTCCATAACACAGCTAGGAGTTAAACTCTCTTCCTTTGTTTTAGGCTGGGACTCCAGGACACTAAGCAGCAAATCAATCTTTCTCAGTCTTTGGACACATTCTGGAAATTACTGTAAGGTATATAATTGATATACTAGAAATGAAGTGAATATCACAAATACTTGACAGTGGCTAGATTGTTCAATCCAAACAAATAAACCTCTAAATAACATTCTGAATAACCTCTAAACACACCTCTACCTTCAGCTAGAAGTGGTGGTGTGCGTTTTCAGGCAAGAGGGTTCTCTTTCTCAAAGTTTTGTAGAGTTTAGAGAGTGTCCCAAACACAACCATTATTAGGTTGCAACATTCTCCATAGCTTTTGCTAATTAATATAGATTCAGTACTGTATTTTTGACTTTTCCCTTGCTCTAGAAAACATCCACTACACAGTTTTCTTTCAAAGCTTGGCCGGACTCCATTTTTCTACTGTCAATATAACCTTAGGCATATATTGTAAGCTTGTCAGTAATGGCCTTTATACCTGGCATGCCATCCATCTTCTCACATCTGGGATGGTATTGGGATATCTGTATTCCTCAACCAATGTGAATGTGAAGGACAAAGCAGGGAGTCATGAATACTCTAAGTAAGGGAATAGAGTTGAAACATCAGGAAGAAAGAGAATTTAAAATGTTCTGTTTTTCACATGTTTAAAAATCTGAAGATCTGTCACTAGCTGTGGCTGTTCCTTCCAAATGGGCTGTAGTTTTATTTTCTGAGCAGAGGAATGACTGTGAGTTCTTCCAAAAGGCCTGTCTCACCGTATGCTGTGGCAGTGCTGTTCATTTCACTTTTACTGTTCAATATGTATTAAAAATATATTAGAGAGACAATGCACTGCTTGGAAGGTGATGTTTGAAGCATGCAGATACTGTTTGTTTGCTTTTGGACTCTTTGCCAAATATGCTCAGGTACTCTTAAAAATTCTCAGTAGGGTCTATCATGGTTACTTGATTAAAATTTTACCCTTTCTGAGAAACTTAGCTACCTGCCAAATTTATGGACAGCTTGGTCAGCACTACATTAGATTTGCATTTATCCACTTCTCAGTAGGCACTGATTAAGTGTTTCTGTTCCCTTAGCCTAGCTCATCTCTATGGAAGCAATGTTACAATAGGTAAGAATACCTCAGGCGTACAAAATAGTATGTCTAGACACTGAGAGTACAACTCTGGTCATGGAGACTTCTTGGATCAAATTTGAGGAAATCAGTTGAGTTTCCATCACCTGAAACGTTACTATTAGTTAATTTCTAAAGCAGAAGTGTATTTCTTCCTAGTTGAGCCACATCTGCCAGTGTTAACTTTCCAAGGATGCTCAAAAGCCTAGCTAGGTTGATAGCCTAATCCATGGAGTTAGAGCAGTGGAACGGTGCATGTGTTTGATTTATGAATTCTAAGCAAAACCTGTGATGTGTTCTGAGCAATCCCTTAATCAGTGAACCATGAGGCTGAAATGCCTGTTTTACTCCAGAAAAATTAATACTATAGAAGTTATTTATCAGTTCTAACAATGGTATGAAAAGAAGAGCACATTTGTTCTCCTAAAACATCTTTATAGTGTTGAAATGACAGAGGCATGTTTGCCTTCTTATATGTCCAAATGCCAGAGGATCAGCTGACATCCCTGTTGACAATGCAGTCAAGCAAAATTAGTGGCAGAGCAAGACATGACAACTCACCCTGTTCTGTTTAAATATCATTTGGAGCAATATTATATCCTCATATACTTTATGAGAAAGTACTTAAGAATGAAGGAAGATCAAGCCAGATCAAAGTCTCTGTTTCCTGAGACATCACTGTGCTGGCAGAATTTGGTGTTAGTATTAACAGCAGTGAGATGTTTGACTCATAGCAGTAAGGGCTTGGGAGTCAGGAGTGGTCTGAAACATGTAAGGAAAGGAGGATGTGGTAAGACACTGGCATTACCAGCGGTGTGTGAAATCACTCAGTGATTTTCACTAGTCAGTAAATGAGCAGTATGCAGCTTTACAGCAGCATCACATCTAATTCTTGGCATGAAATTCTATACTGCATATACTGCATTCTATACTTCTGGCCACTGCATTTTGTAAACACCTCCACTTTTCCCGCATCCATCTCACAGGTGAATGTAGCTATTCTGTGAAGGTGTACATGTGTATGTGTGTAACTTGTCTGCGGAGAGCATCTGCTAAGGGGCCTTAGTGAGGCTCCCTGCTCTTAAGTAGCTTTTAAGCTGATGCTTTTGTCCTTGAAGCCCTGGCCTTGCAGCCAGGCCACGCTCTGTGTTGATCTGGACCCTGACCCTGTCTCAGTTTTCCAGATTAACAACCTTGGACTTCCTCATTGCTGCCGACGTGTCAAATGATCTGCCTGACCCTGTTTGATGTCACTGGACCTGTTCTGCCTGCCTTGCTCAGGTGCTGTGGGATGGCGCCCTTAGTAGGGAGGGCACTGCCTGCCTTGCTCTCACCTTTGACTCCTGGCATACAAACATGCACACACATACCTGTCTATGAAATCTGTATTTCAGAGCTGTTTTCAGTTGGCTTACTATCAATGTGTTTTGCCACACAGATTATCAGTTGTAAATTGCTATGGGTCACTGAGTTACTATGTCCTAACCATGAAGTGTTCACGTTTAGATATCACAAGAGATAAGAGGGGGGGAAAAATAATCCTAGTCTTGTTTAAAATGAAACTAGCAACCAAATAGGGAAAATATCTGCTTCAAGCAACTGAGACTGCACACAATAATATTGTGTGCCAAAACTCTTGAATAATTCAATTCCAATGAGAATAATATATATATAATAATATATAATATTATAATTATAATTTAATTATAATTTAATTATAAATTTAATACATAAATTATTATAATTATATTATAACATACTATACTATACTATAATATATATATAATATATAAATATAAATTATATAGATAAATGTGACCAGTTGCTGATTATTTTCATTTCTTTGGATGACAAGAATCAGAATTAACTACTAGGGGGCTTACAGCACCAACCACATGCTGTCTGTGCTGTACTCGTGGTTTTTTTTAGAAATCAAAAATGTGCCAGTTATAAGGGGAAAAACAAACAAACAAACTTGTCTTTCCTGAGCAGTGAAAGGTTACGATAGAAGTCCAGGCCATGCTGCAGGCATGCAGGGGACCACAGATCCAGTCATGAGAAGCACAATCACTCTGTGTTCTTATAGGAAGAGAAAATACAGTGTGCAGAAGAGATGGAGCATTTCAGCAGTGTGTGTTGCCACAGTAAGAGATGGACTAAGTTCTGAATAGGACAGCCCTACCCCAGGAAGTATCCAACTTGCTTTATCTGGGTTAATGGGTAAGTAGAGCCTGACCCAGGTGATAGTGGCAGTTCCACTGGCAACAAGTCACGGGGCTGTCTGTAATGCTAGGCTTACATTTGCCAGATAAATAGAGCCAAGTCTGGTTTGGCTAAGTCACAATCACACCGCTTCATGTAATGCAATACTTCTCATATATGGGGCTTAGCACCATGATAAAGTAAGTGCTTCATCTGGGTGTTCCCTAATTCATGACTGCTTGCTCAGGATTTTGGAGAAGGAGACAAACAATGGCAACGTCTGCTCCCAGCTGACTGATTCCTAACTCATTACTGTGTAGATGAAAGTGTTGGCTGAGGACTGAGACATGAGGAAACTCCAAGCAGAATGAGAGAAAGCAGACTTGTGTTTTTGTTGATTTTAACATTTCAAAGGTAAAAAAGCATCTGGAAGGTAAAAATGGCAGCAAAAACCAAACACAAATAGCAACTCGTGACATTCTAGGCTGTTTTTGTGCATGGTGAAAAATGTGTAGAACACAAGGACGCCAAAGGGATGAAAGTTACCAAATTCCAATTTGTTCTTGTTATAGGTAAATATATGCAGACATGGAAGCTGTTGAATTTGGAAGTGTTTTTAGTGATTTCTTTTCCTTTCTTTTTTTTGGTTCCCCTTTCTTTCCCTCTTGCTAATACTTAAATCCCTCTTCTTTTTTCCCTTTTTTCCTTGTTTTCTTCTGGGCCTTAAGTTTCCTCCTGGAATAATACCATCATCTTCAAACTGCATCATTGGGCATGGAATGCTGGAAGGGAAAATCCCAACCAGCACCTTGGTGTTTTATTAGCGTTGCATGAGCTTGAGGGTAAAGGAGAGGTTCAGTCTGTAGCATCAGTGCATCTGTGTTTCATCATGTTTGTATGCTTTGGAGCCCTCAGGCACGTGGAAATAGCAGCTGGCAGGAGCACAGCCGTGGCTGGGTGGATCTGATTACGCAGGGAAAGGCTATGGATCTCAGCTTGTGCTGCTTCAGAGCCTCTGTGCTGGCAGACTGTAGCTCGACAGGTCGTGCCCTCATTCTGGAAGGGACAGAGTAGCCTTCCTGCTGCGATTGTGCTGTAACCAAACATCCTCAAGCGCTGACTTCGTACTCAAGCTGTTTCTCCTCAGAGACCTGTATCTGTAAGTTCGCAGCCGCCCCACCTGAGCCCCGAGCCCGCAGGCCACCATAGCGGCTCCCTCACGCCCCGCCCACGCGCTCCCAACCAATCACATCGCGCAAGCCGCCCAACCTCAGCCTATCGCCACCCGTTTCCCTTCCCGCCCCCGCCCCGCCCTCCCGGGGAGCGCCCCGCGTCCCCCTTCTCATACCCCTTCGCGTTGGGCCCGCCCCCTTCGCCGCCGGCCGCCAATGAGAGTGCGGGCGGCAAGCGCGGCTCTGGCAGGGTGTGTGAGGGGAGCGGCCGCGGTTCCCACTCGCTCTTCGTCGGTGCCGCCGCTCGCTCCTGCTCGGCCGGCTGTGGGACGCTGAGAGCCGGAGCCGGTGAGCGGCGGCACCGCCATTCTGTCAGCGGGCGGGTGGGCGGAGGCCCGGCGGGCGGCGGCGGGCCCCGGGGCAGCGCTGCGGGCGGACGCGGGGCCGCAGCTCTTCTCTCTTGAGCGGTGGGCTCCGCTGGCCGCGAGGAGCAGCTTGGGGGCGGCGGGGGGCGCGTCCGTCAGGTCGGGAAGGGCTGCGAGGATCAGCGCGACTCGAGAGCCGCAGCCTGACCTCGGCCGCTGGGATGTCGGCGCCCGGCGGCGGGCGGTGCGTGACCTACATGCGGCGTGCGCGCGTGGGGCCGGGACGTTCGTTCGGCGCTTTTGGGACGCGGCTCTTCCCGTCCGCGCTTTGCTTCGGGGCGCCGGGCCGGGCGGCAGCACCCGCTGAACTTGTTGCTAAAGGCACGCTGACGTTTTGCCGCATCTTCCATCTCTGCCTTCTCGCTCGAGTTCGGGCGGCAGGATCGAAGCGAAGCGCCGGTCTCTTATTTATAGCCTGGCGGAACGCGGCTCTATGCTGCTGCCGGCGGAACTGCCGCAGGGAGCGCCTTTCCTGGGGCGGCCCTTCCCTGCATCCCGCACGCTGCGCGGCGGCTGGTCCCAAAGCGGGACGCACTGTGCCGGGCGCGGCTCGCTTCCTCCTGCCGTGTTCTCGACCGGGGCGGCTCTGATGCCTTTCTTTCTCGGTTTCTCCCGCACTGTGTTTTCCTGCCTGTCTGACCTTCCTGACGCCCCGGTCGCGTCCTCTGCCTGAGGTGAACCATTAAATGAGGGTTAGGAATGCGCTTTCGCAGCGGTGCTTTTCCTATTGTGGCCGTACCGAATCTTTGGTGCTAATGAATCGTTACCGCTTTGTAACGCTGTGGGTGAGCGATGCGGACTGGGAAGCGTGGCTTTGCGTGCTGGCACCGAGGTAGAGCTCTGGCACAGCTGTAGAAATAGCATCTCTGAGGGCTCTTTGGAGCTTGGGGGTGTTTGAGCTTTGGTTAGGGAGCAAGAAAGCCTTATTTTTAGAGGAAAGCTTAACGCTGCGCAACCGAGGGGTCGTAACACTGCGAGCTGTACTGGAAACAGAACGTTATGCAGGCAAAGCACGTCGCTTTCTCCTGCTGCCTTTGAGATAGAGTCCGCTTCCTTCTCTTTAGTAACTTCTATCCGGCGCTGGCAGCGCTCGGGAGCCGCCCGGGGCGCGCTGGCGCGGCGCTGCGGCGGCGCGACCTTTCCCCTACTTCCCGACCGCGGTCACGTGGGCCGGCCTGGCTCGCAGGGGCGCGCCTGACCGGGGCCTGGCTCGCGGGGGCGCGCGCGGCTGGGCTGCGGGCGTCCCGGGCCGGAGCTGGGATCGGGTTCCCCTGGGATCTGGCCGCTCTTCCACGTGGCCGTGTCTGGGGGGTGAGGGGAGGGCCGGTGTGCCCTTGGCGGGGAGGGGATGTTTGCTTTCGCTGCGTGCACACACTGTTGGAGAGCTGCAACTGGAGCACGACTGCGTGAGCAGTTTTGGAAAACCTTCTGTGAAGGTGACTCAAGTGGAAGCTTATGTTTAAAATAAAAGCCAAGTGCGTCTTTTTATATTTTGAAGCCGTTCCCTTTGTCCTTCACGGAGCTGTAATGCAGTCCCAAATTCCACCTGCTCAGAAAAACGGCATCTGTCTGACTAAAAAGCATTCCTCTCTTCCGTGTCTGGGTTAATGTTATTTGAATAATCGGTTCCAATATTAGTAAAATGTTCCAAGCTCACTCATTCCACTCTTGGAATGATCATCGGGAGCAATTCATTCCGTTTGTCTTCAGTGGCTGGATGTGGTGGTCAGCTTGTAGGACTTCAGAGGTGCTGGGAGGTGGACGGCTTCAGGTGCAGGGCTGCTGAAAGCAAAGACGTTACAGAAATATTTGCTGCCATCAGGAAGTTAAGCACAACTCTTTGCTGCGTGACTGCAGAAGGTACTTAGTGCAAAGGGAGGGAGAAGTGGAAAAACACCTGCAGTGGTTTGAATGTCAGCAGGGACAGGGCTGTGGTTGTCCCTCTCTACTGTGCTCTTGTGAGGCCCCATCTGGAGCCTGTGACCAGGTCTGGAACCCCCCGTACAAGAAAGACAGGGAGCTGTTGGAGAGGGTCCACAGGAGACCCAAAAAAAAAAATGATCAGGGGACTGGAGCACCTCCCCTATGAAGACAGGCTGAGGGAGCTGGGCTTGTTCATCCTGGAGAAAAGAAGACTGCTGGATGACCTCATTGCAGCCTTTCAGTACCTAAAGGGGGCCTACAAACTGGAGGGGAATCAACTTTTTGAGAGGGTAGATAACAGCAGGACAAGGGGAAATGGTTTGAAGTTGAGGGAGGGAAGATTTAGGTTGGATGTCAGGGGGAAATTCTTTACTATGAGAGTGGTGAGGTGCTGCAACAAGCTGCCCACATGGGCTGTGGATGCTCCATCCCTGGAGGTGTTCAAGGCCAGGTTGGATGGGGCCCTGGGCAGCCTGGTCTGGTATTAAATGGGGAGGTTGGTGGCCCTGCCTGCGACAGGTGTTGGAGATTCATGATCCTTGAGGTCCCTTCAAACAGAGCCATTCTGTGAATGCCCGGATAATGTTTTTTATGGCAGCGTTTTTAAAAGAAATAAAATACTCAGAACCCAGAGGTTTGCTTTTGAGGGTGTGGGAGGCTTCTGCATAGTGCAGCAGCTGTGCAGCATTTTGCTTTATCTCTTACTCGTCAAGATGACTGAGTTTTGAGAAGATGAGAAGAGGTGGCTTATTGAAATGTGTACAATCTAATGTGTGTTGCAGTGAAGATCAGGATGATGCAAAAGGCTTAGCAGAATTTCAGTATGTCCTACTGCTCATAGAAAAGAATGTAAATAGCAACAATTGTAAGAGTTTCAGTTTTGATTACAGCTGTGGAGCAGTTCAGTGTTGCTGTTGTATGTTTGTTCTTGGTGGAGTAACATCATGGAACCATCCAGTAGAGCAGCGTGATATTCAGGAAGACAAAAGAGGCTATATGATCCATACACAGTAGGGATTAAAATTCATCAATGTTAGTCTAGTAATGAACACATCTGCTATAGCTGGTCTTCTTATGCTTTTTGCTTGACTGTCCTCAATTTCTGCAGGTGGGAAGACAGCTGCTTATCTATCCATGTCTTTTCTCCTGGAGGCACTAGTGAAAGCAGCCTGTTCTGTGAACGTGTCTCCAAGAAATCTTGGTGGCATCAAGGTTGAGTTTAATGGGAGCTTAAAGCCTGCAGGATAGAACTTGCATTTGGATGTCTTAAACCGCACGATGAATCTGGCCTTTGGGTCTGGCCACTGAGATCACCTTGCTTGTTGCACAAGCCAGCAGCCGCTAATTTCAGCCCTCAGAAGTAGCTAAGAGGGTAGCAGGGCACTGGGTGAACTCTTATTCACCATCTTAGGCCTGCTAAATACAGCCAGATCAATCCAGTATATTCATGCAGTGTAGTGGAAAACAGTTTCACACTACTCTTTGTGACAATGCTTTCCTTTGGCATAAATTTTACTTGAGGGCTTCCAGTTTGATCCAGTCCCTCACAGCCATTGAAAGCTCTGCGTGAATCAAAGCTCAAACTGTTTTTCTTGACTTTCTGTTTCAGAGCTACAGTGAACTGTTTGTCATTGCCATCGTTTAATGGCTATTGGCAGCTAACAGCATTGGGATGAGTCTGGCTCTGAGCGTGTTCTGACCTACTCAAGAACCCAGCTGCAGTGAGTCTGTGGGATAGAAGATCTCTGGGGGACAAGCAGATCACAAATTCTTTTTTGAGGAATACAGAGCTGTTCAGGTATGTTTGCATTTCATTCCTTGGTCTGTTTGTCTGTTTTCATATTGTCCTTCCACATGTGCCTGCCACCCCATTTTAGCCTTTGGGAAGTGGATAAGGAAATTGGGCCAAAATTTCAAAGAAGCTGCGTTTGGAGGTTATCTATTCTACCTCCATAAGTGATGCTGGAAAATGCTGAGGATGGGACACAAGCTGATAGCTTTGTCAGTGGGGACAGTGAGTTACTGCGTGCTGCTTGGCTGTTCTGATCTCGAACTTGCTGCATGTGAGGTTTGTAGTAGGTCCCAGTGTTGCTGTACCTGTGCACATACATGCTCTCAGTTCTCGGTGGGCTTGCAACACACCATTTGTTCATTTTTTAGGTGCAGAAAATCCTTTAAACATTGTAATTTCAATGGACTACAGCCCTCAGCCATAGGGGAGGATAAGAGGGATGGAAGCCAATGCTTATTGCTTATACAGCAATAATGACAACTAAAAAAATAACCCCTAAAATTTACATTAAAAAGTTCCTATCTCATCCAGTGCTTTGCTTAAGCCATCTCAATCATTGGATTGCCCAGTAATCCTATTTTGGCAATCCTTTGAGAGATCTATCATGTAAATAATTGCATTCAGCTTTTGGGGAAACTTAAACTGGTTTTAACTCCCTTCAGTTACAGCTAGCCTGGCATGAGAGAACTTGTCAGGTTAGCGTAGCATTCAGCCCATCATCGTTTAATGGAAGTTTTAAAGGCGGGCGATTGTTTGGTTTCTGTTTTATTTCTGTACCACAGTTATTAGGTTCACCTGAGAAGACCTGCTGAATTTAACCCACGTGGTTGTTTATTGCACAAAAAAAAAAAAACTTGGCTTTGCTCCTCTTGGATTTCTCTTAATGGTTTTGTGTCTGCAGTCCCATTGGAGTAGAGAAGTGAATTGTTGGTAAAACTTAAGCATGTAAAGTAGCCAGTGATAAGTGCAGCTCAAGCATGATTAGTTATTATTGAAGGTTTGTACATGAGCAAGCTATTCTGAGGTATAAATTCTTAACTGAATAACAGTGTTGGTTAATCTGTATAGTAAGTTCAGAAGTCAGCCACTTGCAAAATATCACGTGGTTTGTGAATAAGCTCTTTATTCTTCCTGAGGGATCTCGTTACCTTTTTTGCAAAGCTCTAGAACTCTAAGATGGGCCGCAAGAAAGTGGTATTAGCTGGTAGAACATCCAACAAACAAAAGCCTTTTTGGTCATGATTAAATGTTTGGGCTGCATATTTCGCAGTGAAATATGAAGAGAATTGGAGATCAAAAAATTATTTTCCTTTGAGAGGCATAGCAACCTTTTTTGGGAAATCATATGCAAATAAAATTAGCCAACTTTCATCTTTGTATTTCTGTTAAATTGGATGCTTTAGTTTTAACTTCCTTCAACTGCTCATCAATGGAGCACCAGATTCTTGTAAACTGCTTTAGGCATCTTCTGGTTAGCTGCCTGCCTTACCCAAATCCTGTCTGATTTTAGGTTGTCAGGTAGTGGTGGGGAAGCACTCGTATAACGGCAGATGTGACTTTGACTGCATCAATGCTGGATACTGCTGACAGCATGCATTTCAGTGAATGAATCTTCTGCACCTATAGCAAACTCTCTGAAAAGACATCACTGAAGTCACCCAGGTTTTGTTATTGGTAATACAGGGCCTCAAGTGGATAAGAAGGGTCATTGTTTTCCTTTCCAATGAATACACACATGACATTAAGTTTCAAGGACTTTTTACTACTAGGAATTCGTATTCTTTCCCACCATTTATATCACCAGCACTTAAGTTACAGCACTTAAGGTCAGCACCAGAAAGCTGCCTGCTACCTTTAAACCAGCCAGCTCTCACTATAGCAGTATTTAAAATGCCTCCATCTGTCTATAAAGTTCATACAAAAACATCTGTGTGTAAATTCTATTGTGGAATCCAACTTTCTGTCCTCCGGATTAATTGTACGCTTCTGTCAGTTGCAGAAAGCACTTCCTGAGTGCTTGACTGGTTCTACTTTGTCTTCTAAGACATGATGGTCTTTCAGAGCAATTGAATTGTTTGTGCATGGGATTTCTTCATCAGGCCTATTTTTTTAAATGAGATCTGCTTTTAAAGATGTCTATGTTAAGTTTCAGAAAGAATCTCTGCTAGGTAGCCAGTTGAAACTCTACTTTTCAGAAAGCTTTTGTATTTATGTACAGTGTAAGTGGCACTAATGGTGAATTGGGAGTTTTGTTCTCCTGGGTTCAGGCCCTGCTGCAAATGAGATGCTACAGATGCTGACTGCTGGATGCTTTGTGTTGCACTCAGGCCATCCAGAGGAGTCTTTTTAAACATCATCAAGGGAGCTACAAACTTATCATGATTTGAGAGCTTTGGTTGTTTTTTTTTTACTGTATTAATTATTTTCTTCTGAGGTCAGCATTGAGCTGTTGACTTGATCGTTTTTATTCCATGCCTTTGAAGGTGTTCTTCCAGCTTTCACTTCATGTATTCTTTCCTGAAATGTTATGCTTGGTCCATAAATAGTACATACATGGACTATAAGAAGCAGTAAGATTAAACAAAAGGGAAATGTGCTGCCTGTAAGGCGCTCCGTGCAGTTTCTTGGTTTTTTTTCCTGTTCTGCTCTGTATGTAGTGCTTCTTTTCTTCTGGTTCTGTCCTCTTTGCACTCTCCTTCTGGGTGTTAACAGACGTGGTAAGATCCCCCGAGCCTGCTCTTCTCCAGGCAATCCAGTCTCAGCTCTTTCAGCCTCTCCCTCCTCACAGGAGAGATGTTCCAAGTTCTTAATCTTCTCAACAGCTTTTCGCTGAACTCTGGTTGCTTCATCTCTCTTGTACTGCGAAGCCCAGAACTGAAGGCGGTTCTCAGAATGGGACTTGAGCAGAGCTAGAGAGGGGCAGACTCACCTCCCCTGACTTCTTAGCAGTACTGCTCCTAATGCACCTCAGGGCTGTTAACCTTTGCTTGAAGGGCACCTTGCTGGCTGCTGTGCAATTTGCTGCAGGCTGGCTTTCCAGCTGGCCTCCATGCTTAGACACCTCGGTGTTGGGAATTATCTTGCTTTTAGTTTAGTATCTGGTTATGATGTTTTAGCATTTGCATGCTGGTGATCTATCCTAAAACAACAAAATAGATAACAAATGATTTTTTTTTTCTTTTTTTAATGACCATTTCTTCCGAAAGCTGCATCAAGCTCATCTCCTGAAGGGAAGCTTAACTGTTTTTATTCCTTAGATGAAATGTGTGCACCTGCGTGAGTATATAAGCTTTTCTGGTGCTTTTAAGCTCTGGAACAGCTTGCAAGCACTGGAACAGGTTGCCCAAGGAGGCTGTGGGTGCCCCATCCCTGGAGGCGTTCAAGGCCAGGCTGGATGTGGCTCTGGGCAGCCTGGTCTGGTGGCTGTCAACCCTGCACACAGCAGGGGATTGAAACTAGATAATCATTGTGGTGTCTTTTCCAACCTGGGCCATTCTGTGATTCTGAATCCAGCAGCATAATTTAGCTCTTAGCATGGAGATGTGTAATGCTTCAAGTCTGCCTGCCACCGGGGAGCAATCTGCGGTCAGGATGTTGGAGATGTCTGTCTGAGAGCTCCAGCAACATTATATTTGGCGGGGTCCTATGTGGGGATGTTCTCAGAGAAACAATGTAGCAGTCATTGCTCTTCTCAGAAAATTCTCAACCGTTGATTGTCAGAGTAGAAGAATTGGGGGGATTTGCTGTGTAAGCTGAGTTTGATTCCTGACAGACGTATGCTCCACATAATGTACAAATAGATGTCAAAATACCACGAAGAGAGCTTCAAACTGAATTGTTGAGCTTGCTTGCAAGCAAGAGTCATAGAATTAAGTCTTTAACCCAGATTTTGGCAGTTCTGGGCCATGTGAATAAGAGATCTCTTCATTTTACCCTTCATTTGTGAATTTGCTTTGTTTGCAGGAAAAGGAGCAAAGGATGTAAAAACTACATTTAAATAGGAGACCCTCATCTCCTTCAGTGGCTACAGGATACGTAGGTTACAATACGAAGTGGACTCTTTGGCGTCTGCACCCTGAAATCATTGAGCCTATGGGCAGTAGAAGCTAAAAAGTTAAACATTATTATTGTAGCATCAGTAAAGGTGTAACAATAGCACAGTGAAGCTTTGTGTGTAGCAGACAGCAATACAGATTTTCAGTCTTAGCATTTTTGGCCCATGAGGTCTATCAGGACTTGACGTGTGTTTTCCCAGCTGAAAAGCTTATTTCCAACCTACCAGCATTTTGTTTGTAACAAGAGGAAAATTGTGGCAAGCTTTGATTGGCTTAAGCTGAGTTACGAAGAGGAGGAAGGAGAAGCATTAGTGGCTGATACAGCGTGTTTGAATTGAAATGAAACCAGAAAAGAACAAGGAGCAGGCAGCTTTCTCCTTCAACTCTGATTTTAGTAAGGAGCGAGGCGTGTTTTGAAGATATGTTAATACTAGGAAAATAACACTCAAAGGATGAAAATAGCCACTTCAGGCTGATGGTGAACATGTGTTCATTTCTCTCTTCTCCTTTCAGTAAGATCGGCCAAACTGCTAAGCTCTTGTTTATGGCTGGGAAAGGTTATTCTGCATTTGCTGACCGAAACGCCTGGAGTTACAAGAAGTTATTGTTTCAGTGTTAGCAAGCTGATGGATGTGGGCGCTGCCTTACTAACGTCGGCAAGTCAAATTGAGAATGCAGCGCATGCTCCTTCGGCCAGTGCCCTTTTCCCTACTTTGTTAGCAAGCACGTGACAGCGGAGGAATGCAAAGGAGGGGAAGTGTTGGGCAGCTTATGATTGAATTGGCCTGTGCGGGCTAAAAGAAGTGTTCAAAGGAAGGAGCTCCAGGAAGTCTTTGCTGCTCAGCCATCATAATTCAAACAAACAGTAGTCTGAGATACTTGGTTTTTCTTGAGTAAAGGGAAAGGATATGAAGAGAGGCACGCTGTGTGATGCTTTAATATCTTTCAGGATCAAGCAGTGCAGTTCTCTAACTAACCTTGTCTTCTGTGCTTGGTTACTTGACTCGGGTTTCGTTCTTGCTGGTTTAATGTTCTTTCATTTGTATTTTGGCTATAGGGAATGTTTTCCTTATTGAAGCTTATTTAAATTTAACCTGACCATTGAACTAAATTTAGTAAAATATGAGGCTGTTTATGATTAATGCTATTTATAATCTTTTCCTACCTCGGACAATACAAATGCATGTACTTCAGTGAGAGGGTTTCCAGAAATTCTTTCTCTTCAGAAACAGAGGGAGGATGGTTATGAATTCTCAGGTTGAGAAGCCACAGGGGGCTTGAAGGGTAGTGAAAACCAGCTGACCTGCTGCTGATGCGTTGGCATCCCAGAATGTAAAATTCCAGGAGTGAACTGGAGAGTCAGTTGGCCTTTCTTGAGACAAATCGAGGAGCCTGTTTTTCCACTGAGAGCTATGGTTGGGTTTATTTTTGTTTTTTAAACTGTCTGAACAGCACTAGACTTATGATGAATTCTTCAATTGCTCTGTGTTTTTGCAAACCCTGTCGAGTCCAGGGTGTACCATGTATTAACTCCAGGGTGTACCATGTATTAACCACTGCCTGTCTCTGCTTTATTGCTCATGCAGTTTTGGTCTCAGTGTAGAGCTGATGGTGTGCAACTCACACGAACGAGTACACGGCTGACTTTGACTTCCTGATACTTGCCTTCAACAAGGCCATTATAAATAAGCAGTTGTTAGTGACTGAGTCATGGAGTACTACAAATTGCAGCTGTTACAAGAAGGGCATACAGTGCTTGTCTTGGAAATTGTGTTCAAAACCAGTTTTGTTTTTTTGCTGTCCTAATGAAACACTGTGCATGCATAGATGAAATTGCATTCTATCACGGTATTGTGAGCGTTAGCTTAGTTTCTGGAGGCCCAGAAACCTGATTCACCAAGATTTGAGCCTCTGCCTTCCCCAGCAGCGACTGATGGATTTGGGAGGTCTTTGGATTGCCATCAGCTCTTCTAGGAGAAGATGTATTTGCAGAGGCTGTCCTAGAGATAGGTACTTTTATAAATATTGCACTACCCGTTGGTCAATTACCTTACTAGATGTTGTGCAACAGCAGTTATCTTGTTCATCTCACCCTAATACTCTTTCTACATTGTGTATTTATTTCCTAGTCCTGTTCATACAGCATTCCCAGTGTTTACATTCCTTTACTGTATATTCATACACGAACCTTTGTATTTCTTCTCCCACGTTCCAGATGATTTTGGCATTGTAGAATATTTACAGCGAGGAAGGGCAAAGTCACAACAGACCATTTTTGAAGTGCTCTGCTAAACTGTACTTGTTAGCTCTAACATGCGGTTTAGCAAGGGATGAAGGTCAACTGGAACTTAATTTTTAATTAAGAAGTCTAAACTTGAGATTTGCAAAAGAATTGCTACGCTTACAGAAAAACGTCAGTGCTGCCCTGGTCCAAATGGTGTTGATTATCGTAGAATCGTAGAGTCACCAAGGTTGGAAAAGACCTCCAAGATCATCCAGTCCAACCGTCCACCTATCACCAATAGTTCCCCACTAAACCATGTCCCTCAGTACAACATCTAAACGTTTCCTGAACACCCCCACAATGACTGCACCACCTCCCTGGGCAGCCCATTCCAATGCCTGACTACTCTGAGATGAAGTATTTCCTGAAGTCCAACCTGAATCTCCCCTGGAATTATTATGTTATGCTTATGATTTTAGTACCTTTGTACAGAGTCTTATTTATTTATTTATTTATTTATTTATTTATTTATTTATTTTTAACAGAACTCTCTCCAAAAATGGCAGAAGCTCATCAAGCAGTAGCATTTCAATTTACAGTAACTCCAGATGGGATTGACTTGCGAATGAGCCATGAGGCACTCAAACAAATTTACCTATCTGGTGTCCATTCATGGAAGAAAAAGTTCATCAGATTCAAGGTACTTAAAACCAGTCAAGCCTACCAAACTTAAGGTTCTCATAGATATATAGAAGTTTTGTTTAAGCAGAACTTAATTTTTAGGCCTCTTTGGCATATGAAGTTCCTTACAGCAAATGACTTCTGTGAATTTTAGTTAACAAGGGGTAGTAAAGGAAGCATCAGTGCTGGCTGATGCTGTGCCAAAAGTACAATGTCAAGACTGAAAAGATTCTTCTTTTTTATCTGTTCTATGGAATCAAGATGAAGCGGGTGTTAGAAATTAATAATACCTTTATTTTATTCTCTTCTCAACAGCTCATAGAATTATATATTATCTATTTGCATAGATCAAAAATGTAATCATGACTTTGAAAATCATGTGGGTGCACAGGTACCAAAATACATTCTTGATTTATGTGTTCTTTACCAAAAATAAATCTTCAAATTAGAAAAAAATGTTTATTATTTTCCAAAGTTACCTGAACACCCATCTTGAATAAATTACACCAGACAGTAATGTTTCTGATTGTTTTTTTTGTTTTGCTCATAGAATCAGAAATGGTATCTATTCTATTAGTAGTACATGAGGTAAGCGACAGGCTGACTTCAGTGTCTTTTTCACATACTATTAAAAAGTAGCCTTAAGAAAAGTATCTTTGAGACAGACAGTTTAAATGACAATTTTCTGAATCTTGTCCAGTAGAGTATCTTTTCCCAGGTATTTGTTTAGGAAGGGCTAATAATGGGATTATGGAATCATAATTGGAAATGTCATTTATTCCAAAGAACTTTGCTGATTGCAGTGCTTTCACTAGAACTTGTGGCACAAACTGCATAATCTATGAAGTAATTATTGGTATTGTTGTGAGAATTTCCGGTAGCAATCAAACTTAGCTAAAATCCATGAAAGAAAATGCTGGATAATCTTGTTTAAAATTAAATGTATTGATTTTTGTTTCTTTCCATGGTAATATGAAGTCAACCGCTTTGGTATGAAAAAATTATGTGAAGGCTTTTCTTTCCAGAATGGAATTATCACTGGTGTTTATCCTGCTAGCCCCTCTAGCTGGCTTATTGTAGTTGTGGGTGTGATGTCAACAATGTATGCCAAAATTGATCCTTCTTTAGGAATAATAGCGAAAATCAACCGAACCCTTGATACAACGTAAGTAGTCTGAAAACTTACTGTTCTCTAAACCAAATCAGTTTTATGTGTAATTGCTTTTCATCTAAATCCTGTTAAAGCATACCAGTCTTTGAACAGTGTCTTTGTGATAGAGTAAGCGTAAATCTTAATGCATGAAGTTATTAAATGTGTAGGTTGTTGTACCAGTATTACTGCATTGTTGTATACGTGTTTGGGAAGTGCATTTGGCAACTCCTGTTGCCTTTGTTCTGGCCATAGGAGAGGAAGTTTGGAAAGGAGTTCAATAACAAGGAGCAGACAGATGTGAAACTTGCACAATGCCTGCCTTTGTACCACAGAATGTAGGTTGGTAATGTTAAGTTCTCCTTAAAACTTAAACTGACGTTAACTGATTCATACTGCCTTTTGTTTTAAATAGTGGCTATATGTCAAACCAAACACAGAACATTGTGAGTGGAATACTTTTTGGCACAGGGCTTTGGGTTGCCCTTATTGTCACGATGAGGTACTCCCTGAAAATGCTGCTTTCCTATCATGGCTGGATGTTTGCTGAACACGGCAAGCTTTCTGCAGGCACCAAGCTGTGGATGGTAAGGATGTATTGTCTTTCGGTTCTATCTCATCTCTTTGTGTATGTGGTCTGTTTTCAAAGCCCTGAAGTAGATAGTTTTGTAGTTGTTCTTTTTTTCTGTCTTGCTTGAGTTTTCTATGTCACGGAACAAGGGCTGTTGGGTATTTTTACTAATGACTATCATCCTTTTGATGCTGTAATTAAACTATTCAATATGGCCTTGTGGAAGGAAAAGCAAACACTTCAAGAAGAATGTCTAAATTTCCCAGCACCTTGGGACTGTGTGACTCAAATGCCTACTTCCCTATGTGCAACCACAGCTTAAACTCAGGCTATGGAACAACAACAAAAAAATGTTGTTCTCTCCAGAAAGCACTACTCTAATTCTTTTTTAAAGTAGAAATGCTGGTATTTTTAGGCATCCGTTCTAAAATTAACCTTACATTTAAAGAAAACTACAGTCTGTCCCTTCAAACGGTCGTAGTGGTAAGACTCCAAACAGAGTTGGAGAAAACATATGAGGTGGGGAGCTTGTAACACAATTTACACTTAAAGATAAGACTAGAATGACGTGGCTTCTCTTGATAATTAAGATGCTTTGGAAAAGGGTTTGAGAGGCTGCCATCTCCCTTAAAGGCTGTAATAAGTGTGGGGAAGATATGTATAGGTGCTCTGGAAGGGGGAGTGGATTTTTATTATTCAGGCTCAGTTGTTTAAACTTCTTCCATTGTCGACACAGAATTTAAGTGCTCTCCTAAGATAAGAATTAGCTTCCTTAAAAAAATCAAGAGATGTGTAATGATATATTATGGAAGTTGTTCAACAACAGATATCCAGAATATACGTTACAGTTCAATATTAGTTTGTTACAAATGAAATTTCTAATCAATAGTTTCTCCTGGAAGCAGTGTCAAGAGCCTCATGACTTGAATTTGTACAGTCCAGGCTCTGAATGGTAAGGCTTTCTGTCGATTGCTTGAAGCTCTCTCTGTCTGGGTTTTCAGCATGTCCTACCAAACAGATATGTTAAGGCTGTTAATCTTAGCTTGTAACACTAGCCTTGAACAGTATGAACTGTAGTGCTACTTACCACGCTCTGTTGCGTATTATTGATATACTTTGGTATATGATATGCTGCATACATTATTTTGCTGTGTGTTACATGTGGTTTAAAAACAGGCCACTATACAGGTGTATGCCTAGCACTATCTCATCTCTGTTTAATATAAACCTTTATTTCACTCCTTGCTTTTTTTTAGGTAGTTCCAACAAAAGAGAGGACTAGTTTACCTCTATAAACCAGCACCAACTACCTCAGCTTTCTAAACCTTTGTTATCCAGGAGGGATTTTCCTGTGCATGTGTTGTTTTTTCCCCAGCTGATTTTCATGCTGATTAACAGCATAACAATATACTCATGATGTTTTTCTTTGTTCAAATAGTCCTGCAGATAGCAAACCTGTGCTGCGATTTCAGCTGCAGTATTGATTGTTTGGCAGGCTAATTGGAAGTCTGGTGACCCATCTAATGAAAATATTTCAGCTTTGAAGTAATTAGGTTTTCTGATGGGTATTAGGATGTGAAATCAGAGAAGTAATGAAGGAGGTGTCAGATCACTTCAGTGGTCTCAGACTCTTAAGTAAACTTGTAGTTGAGCATGTTTGTTGTATTTGTCAGTTGAGCAGGTAGTCTTATTCTCTGCCTGAAGAAAATCTTGCCTGGCTGAAGAGTTCTGGAATAAAATACTCTCCAAGTATAGGAAGTTGATTTTCTTACGAAAAGCTGTGGTGTTTTTCTCACCTGGCTTTAAAATTGTCTTATCCATGAAGCACAATCAGATTTCATTGGGCTGATCACCATGGTGCATCTAGCAGATCTGTGCTGCGGGGAAGTCTTTTTTGCTGGTAACACACTGCGACTGTTAATGGCTTTGCTGCCTGAAACAGCCTCCTGTAGCTGTGCTGACCAAGGAAATGGAGAGGGAATGGGCTGTTCTCATAAGTAGTGTTTTCAGTTGTTTGTAATTTGGGTGAATAGGGCAAATGATAGCAATTTAGTAGTGAAAGGGCATCCTCAGTTTTCTTCTGTCTTCAGCCCGTTGGAACACAGTATATTGAACTTCATAGAATATACTATATAGGATGTTGAGATTGTACTTCACAATAAGTGAACTGTTGGTTTAATACTTGATTTTACTTTCTTGCCCAAATGGGATGATTAATATCAATATCCTTCCATGTATAGTCTAGAATTTGCCTGGTTGAGAGTTTCAACTTAGTGCATGTCACAGCTGAGAGGTATTCAGAGATAGAAGCAGCATTTCTATCTTCAGTCTCGTGGAGAAGATGGGATGCTGTAAAACTTGAAACTGAGTCTGGAACTGTTGTCTTTGATTTTTTTTTTGTTTGTTTATTGGTTTTTGATAACACAAGGACTGTGCATAACATTGGCATGCTTGCACAACTTGATGTGTTTAAATCACGCAGTTGATTATCTGGGGGCAAACTGTTCTTAAAGAAACTCCCTTTAAATGTATACTCTTGATGTTGAGCTATAACTTTGAAAAATATCAAAGCATGATTCCAAAGCATAATTCTTAATGATGGCTATTGTTATGTGGGATGCTTGACTGAACGATTCCTGTTTTGGAGTACAATTGAGGTGGATTTTTCTGTTGGCTATTTTGTAAGTAAAATATCGATGGGTACATTTGCTTTTTAATCTTCATAAAGGAAAATGAATGAGGAAGTGCACTCAGTAACTGCCTCCGTTTTCTACTGAGATCAAGGCGTGTCATATGCGAACAATATTGCCTAATGACCAGAAGAAGTCAGGAAGTCTCCATGATGCTCTTTTTCTTCAAATGATGTGGTGTTTGCTTTGGAAGATAGTTTGCCGTTGCCTTTTTGCCTTTGTCAAACAGTGATAAAGATGGTAGTTGGCTAAATTTAGTCTAATGTTGCTTACTAGTGAAAGGAACTCCCAGCTATGTTATTCCTTTTACTCTGTCATTTTCCTTTGTGGAACATAATAAATTGAAGCGTATATTTTGATTTTGTTTTTCCTTCAGACTCTTGTAAAACTCTTCTCAGGACGTAAGCCCATGTTGTACAGTTTCCAGACGTCTTTACCACGATTGCCAGTTCCAGCTGTCAAAGACACAGTCACCAGGGTGTGTGGAATTCGATTCATTATCTTTGGTAACATTGAATCCATGCTTAGATGCCTCTGTATTTATATCCGAGTGTTTTTGTTTTGTTTTTGCCGTGTCTTAAAATCATTATGTGGTGGTATCAATATTTTCTCATACATAAAAACGGAATGTGTAGGAACTAAGGGCTAAGACAAACCACTGAAATGGATGATAGTTTGAAGCTGGCTTGCTTCACGTTGGGTGATATGATGTCTGTTACAACACTTTCCAATGAAGTGATATGCAGGGCTTTCAGTGCATCTTGTATTTGTTATGTTGACTAGCATGCATGTAAGCGTGTGTTTTATCACAGAAAGTCTTGCAGCAAAGTGTGTAAGTAGGACTGTGTGTTATGGAAACTGGAGGTTTGAAGGAAACTGAAGGAAAAGAGCTGGGTGAAGCTGCTTAAAGCTGAAGAGTTGAGTCCTATGATAACATTAATATGTTCTTTAAAATGCTTTCTTCTCTGGAGAGGAGAATGTATTGTTAGAAAAGTGACCTTTTCCACAAATTCTGGAAAAGTTTGCAGGAAAATGTTTAAAGTGTTTTAACAACACGGCGTTTTGCAGCCTTATACATTTGAATCTGAATGCTCTCTCTGCTGTAAGTGATGTAAACGTTCTCTCTGCTGTAATGATGTACATGACTTTCGGCTGAAATGATGAGAAGGTGCACATCTGTGACTACACTGATGCTGATTCTCTTCCTGTATTCTAGTATCTGGAATCAGTCCGGCCACTTATGAATGACGACGAGTTCAAAAGAATGGAAGGTCTTGCAAAAGATTTTGCATTTAACTTAGGACCAAGGCTTCAGTGGTACTTAAAGCTAAAATCATGGTGGGCCACAAACTATGTGAGTAGATCAACAGATGACTTCAAATTACATCTGTTGAATATTTGTTTCCTGTTGTATTTTTGGCTTATTGTTCATTCTGTCTTAAATGGAGAAGAAGGGAATTGAAACTTGTGCAAAGTGCGTTGGAGACCACTGGATTTGCACAGAAATAAGTTGATGTGGGATTTTGAAAACAGAAAGTTTGGTAAATGGAACTTTATAGAGCACACCTTTGTTCAGTTCTGTGTTTGTTATTCTGGAGCCAGTGATTTAGCTATTACGACTGCTCATAGGCTATTTATCCTTGTTAAGATTTGTAATTAAACCCTGAACGTAGCTGTCCAGGTAGTTTAGATAGAAGAGTACTTTAGGAAAACTTTTTTATGTAGAATTGATAAAGCATATGGAAAACAAATGTTTTCCATCAAAGAGAAAATCCAAACTGCAGTATCGTAGTGAGAACTGTGTAATGCAATTATAATCATAGAATGGCATGGGTTAGAAAGGTCCTTTAGGAGGACCTCACCTAGTTTCAACTCCCTTGCAGTAGGCAGCGTTCCCAACCACTTGATGAAGCTGCTTAAAGCCCCTCATCCAACCTGGCCTCAAACATGAGGCATCCACAACTTCTCTGGGAAACTTGTTCCAGTGCTCACCGCCCTCATAGTGAAGAATTTCTTCCTCAGATATCTCATTGAAATCTCCTTTCTTTTAGGTTAAAGTCATTACCCTGGTTCTATCCTTTTATGCCTTTTTACAAAGTCCCTACTTTCCTGTAGGCCCCTTTTGTGTAGTGGAAGGCTGCAATAAGTTCTCTTCTGAGCCTTTTCTTCTCCGGGCTGAACAACCCCAAGGCTGCTCTTGAGCTTCCTGATGTAGTATCTAAAATCTGGCTCTACACATTAACTGTAGTTCTCTTAGGTTACCCCAGCATTTGGGGTTTCTGATGCATTTCAAATGTCATGCGAAGATGACAATTTATTCAGAAACTTACTATTTCTAGAATTATCCCACTTTTAATTTGCTTTCCTTAAATATTAACAGAAATCAGTGGAGGATTTTTGTTTCTTTGTATGTTTTTAAGTGGGGGGGGTGGCAAGCTGACTGTTAAATTTCTATTTCTGTACAAAGCACTGTAATGTGGAATTATCAACACAGCAGGTGTCAACTATAGAAATAATGAACTTTTACTCATCTTTTTTCATCCTACAGGTGAGCGATTGGTGGGAAGAATATATCTACCTTAGAGGGCGTGGACCAATTATGGTTAACAGTAACTATTTTGCAATGGTAGGTAAATGCTATAAATGCCTTATGGGTCAAAGAAGCATTGGAAAATTTCTGTCATGGATCTTAACTTATTTTTCTTTAATATTTCCCTTTTTAGACCTCTGTTGCCACTGAGTATATGGCTGTCTTTGTTCTTTCTGGAGTACGATCTGAAACAAATGTCTTACAAAGTGCTATCTTCATAATAAACTTAGCACATCTGGCAGTTGGGCAAACTTGTGCAGTGATGGCTTCTTTTGCAGTTTTATACTTACTGCAACAAGCTATTTTTAAAAAGATTAATGTGAAAAAAAACCGAACTGATGCGTATGCATAGCACAGTTGTGTGTTCTGGTATTTGTAAATGTCTGTACAGGAAGTAAAATTGTGAAAGACCCTGAGGTTAAAAACATAAGTAGGAAATACTGTGGTTTTGAATTCAAATTTTCAGTAGCATTATATGGGATGACTGACAGCCATGCTGTAGGTTTTCAAACTGGTGCTGTTAAGGAAATTGTGGCTATTGAAGGAATGGAATTTAAGTCATCAACTCACTGCACTAACGTACTTCATGTATTTTCAAGACTTGACTTCATTGACCAGAATATAGCTTAAAAAAATTTAAAAAAAAGGAAAAAACCCACAAAATACCAGTAGTACTGTATATTTTTCAGTGTTCTATGATAATAGCTAACTTAAGATTCTTATGTACTTTGCAGGACTTCCTTTATTTATTTCCCACAACCATACAGGCAGCTAGAGCTGGTAATATTATCCATGCCATCCTGCTCTACCGGAAAAAACTGGACAGACAAGAAATCAAGCCAGTATGTACATTGGTTTAAATAGCTTTTGGTCTTTTCCAGCACAGTTTATAAGGAGTTGATCAGCTTTTTCAGCAGGAGAGGAAAAAGTTGTGCCAGAACCATATGTGAGACTCAACTGAATTTGTGATCTCAGGCATCTTTGTTATCACTTGAATTGCACATGTGCACAAACTACTGGCTATCAGATGCAAGCTTCTGTTACACCAGCTAATTGCTGCACTTGAAACTGACCTAGCTATTTGCCCAAAAGAGAAATAAGGTCTTATGTTTGCATACGTTAAGTACACCACCTAACAAATTATTGATAGGTAGCAAGCATGTCATGGTACTTCTGAACCTCTGAGTTCTGGAAATCCCAGCAGGAAAACATTTTCCTATTTCCTGCTAAAACTGACTGTAAGGATGAATTTTAAATTGAGTAGCATATGAAGTAGGTTATATGCTGAAATATTAACTACAATTGGATGTGTACTGCTTGCCATATTTTCATGTTGTTCTTTGTGATTTCTGCTTGTAGTTGCTTTGCTTAGTGAATCTGCCAAATGCAGTGAATTTATTTACTTGATATATCAAGGTGGAAAATAAACACTTCAGTATATTGCTGAATTTACTCATTTCTTAAGCTGGTGTAGCAATAAAGCTAGACAACTTTTTTTTAAAGTTAAGTTTATCTGAAGTTTAGAAACATTTGATTTACGCTAAGTGTGTGACTTCATACTTCCTCAGGACACTGCATTTCCAGAAAACCTAAGTGTCTTTCAAGCAGATTTTGTTTGAATATTTGATTTGTTTCTATTTCATATTTTATTCAAGTAAGCATCATAACTCCCAGCCCACATACTTAGTCTGTGATGATTCAGTGGATACAATTTCTTTCCTAGTGTCATATAAAGAAACGCTAAGAAATGTTTGTAGTTTTTCTTCAAAGCAGGTGTCCTAGGGAAGTCTTCCTACTGTTCTGTTTGTTTGGATGTTTGGACCCAGATAATTGGAGTAAATACATGGTGTGTCTAAGAAATGGTATTTGTCAGGCAGAATACTGCCTTAAAAACATCCAGACTTCAGAGGAATTCAGATCCTGATGTGGACATAGTGGTTGTAAGAAGGTCTGCTTGATAACAAAAGGCACCATTGAAAGAGTGCAGTTGAGTAGCTGTTGCTGTTTGAAGCAAAGGTTGTCCTTGGACTTGGTGTTGTGATTTCTCCTGCATAGGAGAAATCCAACAAGGAAGGGAGCCAAAATAGATAAGGATAGGAGGAGAGTTGTGTACTCTCTTGGGTTTATGATGTAATTTCATAGGTAGATTAATCAGAAACAGAGGAAGAAATCAAGGGGTAACCCAGATTGACATTGGATTTCTGATGCAAGCTATTTTAAGTGCTTGCTTCTGAAGAGTGAGCTTTGATAAGAATTTAAAAAATAAATAAATAAATAAAAAATACAGCTACTGGAATGTCAGTGAGTGAAATCTTCCACATGTAGTTGAAGGGAAAACAAGGAACAGGAAAGAAATGATGCATTATAAATATTGTTGTTCTGCAGCCTCTTGTTTACCCAGATTGTTTTTTTCTTTTAAATTTACTAACGATCTATACTAAATTAGAATTTAATCCAGATGTTTTGTACAGATTCTTCTGATGGGATCCACTGTTCCGCTTTGCTCAGCTCAGTGGGAGCGGATGTTTAATACCTCCCGCATCCCAGGAGAAGAATCAGGTAAGCTGGGCTATCCAAGGAGAAAAGAACATCTTAATGGAGCTCACAGTTTTGGGGATATTTTCTGCTAGACTCCCTTTTTTTCCAGCTAAGGGGTTGAATGACACCAGGGCACCAGTACTGCTGTTTCTCAGGAAGTAATGAATTGTCATAGAGCACATAGATAGTTTTTTCTGTTCTGAATGACTTTGAAACTTCACTTCAGTGCTTGTCTCTTTAATTCAAAGCTGACTTCAAGAAATTCTGCCTCATGCTTTTAATTTGTATGCAACCTTTTTTTTTTTTTTTTTTTTTTTTTTTTCTCTCCTGTTGTACCCTTTCAGGTTTCTTTTGATACAGAGTTTTTCTTTGCGAGGATTGAGTTCTCTCATCTGAGTCATTTTAAAATCTGTCCTTTTTTGACTTTTTTTTTTTCCTTCAGTTTATTATTTACAACAGCATCTTAATGTATTCTGCTCAATATGAACGTATGTTCAGCATTGTTGCTTACCTGGGTTAAAGGCAGGTACAATCTTAGTCCTGGCAGGCTTTTCAGTGCCAGTGTTATCTTGATGATTTGTATGCACTGTAAGATACCAGATAGATGAATCAGCTCTAAGAAGGACAGTGACTAAATCTTTCTCTGTAACACATTAAGGAAAACACATTCTTTTTTATTAGCTCCTGCTCTAACTTTCAGCAATGAAATTATTATTCTTAGTTTTAACTAGATTTTTACATCTTACTGTTGAATTGAGATACCTGTTTAAGTAGAACAGGGTTATTTTTGTGTGAATCTGTTCCTGTAGCTTCTATGGGATATTACGAATGTATTTACAAGTTCACAAGCAATCGTGTTTGCTAGCCATGCCCAAAAAGCAATTGTATCTGTAAGTCAGAGTTCATCTGTACATTTTCACTGTAAATGGACATATGCTTTCAATTCAGACAACAGGAGTTAGGTATGTCTTGAAGGAAGGCAGATGCATGCATTTTCATTAGTGCATGGATAGAAAAAACATGGGTAGAAAAGTAGGGTATGTCACACCCCTTCCAGTCCTTTCAGTTGCTTATTGAAATTAGCCATGTAACTATGGGGTAATTTCATCTCCTTATTTTATTTTTTAATGCCTTCTCTGGCATAGCAAGGATTTTTTTACATATCCATGTTAAAGTTGTATTGCTCTTTCCAGGTGACAATGATGTTCTTTAGTAGTGTCATGGAGTCATAGAATGGTTTGAAGAGCTATTAAAGATCATGTAGTTCCAACCCCTGCCATGGACAGGGCACCTTCCAGATACCTTTCTATCCCCGTCTGGACAGATATTCCAGATTTTCCAACTGCTTCTCCTATAATTCATTTATACTGGTGTGAGTCTTAGTACCTGCCATGTTGAAGAGTTGTGTTGAGGCTTAACAAATATGGTGGTCTTGTTTAAGGTACATTTGACTGTCACATAGGCTTGTATAACCTGGTGGGTTGGAGCTTTAATATTCCTGCATCCTGAAGATCGTAAGGAACTTTAACTTTTTGCAAACTTTAAATGGGCTTATTCCCATTCAGGGATTCAGGTTGGTCCTGATGAATGTTTGGTGACTTGTTTGTTGTACTTGAATGTGACAGTCAGTGCATCAGCTTTGAGAATTTGGAATATTAAAGCACTTGAGGCAAATTCTTCTCCGTGCGGTGGTATTTTTCTATGGAGTGTATCCCTAAAGGCTTAGTAGGGGCTTCTCCCCCAAACTAGCCTCCAATGATCCGCCCCAATAGCCTGACCTACATTCTCTGGGCTCAGCTTCTTCTTATGTTTGTGGCTTTTTTTTATTATTATTTATTTATTTTTTTTTTTAATTTATGTGTGTGAGGATGCTTTTTTACTTTTTTTCAGTGTCAAAACAGAATAGGAGGCAGATCATCTGGAAATACTAACATTAGTAGTCAACAGATGAAAGAAAATGTTGCTATCCGTTTTTCTCAGTTCTGAGAGTCAAACCCTGTACTAATTCTGCAGCAGATTTTCTTGGAGCTTTCAGGTGCCCTTGTGATACTTCTACAAAAGCTTGAGCTTTATCTAGGTTAGCCATAGGTGCCATAAGTATAAAACTGCTTCTGGTCAGTGGATACCTCTCAAAACTTTATGGGTAGGTCAGAACGCCCAAAGTAGAGAACTCTTTCCTGGTACTGTGTTTCTCAGAATAATGAATTTTAGGCTTTTAGGATGTCTCTTCACTGTCTCATCAACTGATTTCCTCAGATTTATAAGAATGTCAACAGGAAGAGCAAAAGAACTGAATTACTGGTTTCCATCATGTGAGGAGTTTACCTAGCTGCTTAGAAAGCTTCAGTAGGTGTTTGACACAAAGCCTTCATGTCGTAAGCCTTCTTATTCCAGCTGACCTTCTGTTTATAAACAAAGTGAAGATAAACTTGTTTGAATGAGTTGTGGCTCATTGATAGGACATGCAGCAGGCACTCGCCGTTACATAGTGTATTATTAGTATTGAGACTTCAGCTTTGTTTTCATAAAAACTATTTAAAATTCTAGATACTCTCCAGCATGTGAAAGACAGCAAACACATTGTTGTCTATCACAAGGGGCGTTACTTCAAAGTGTGGCTGTACCACGATGGTAGACTGTTGAAACCTCGAGAGATTGAACAGCAGATACAAAGAATTCTTGATGATGATTCAGAGCCTCAGGCTGGTGAAGAGAAATTAGCAGCTCTTACTGCAGGAGATAGGTATGGCTATTATCATTTTTTTTTTTAAATTAATTTTATTATTTGGAAATATATTGCTGACATGTTACTGCTGTGCTGTCCTTTGTAATTATGATGTGGAATTAAAAATAATTTGGCAATTATTTTGTTATAATTGTAGCTCTGTATAGACTCCCCGTACTTAGCTGGAAAGCTAGAGAAGTTTGCTTTGTTTGTGGTAAGAAGAGCAATTTGAGGCTTTGCAGTAGTAAGCTTGTTAAACTATGTAAGCTTTAGGTTTTCTCTGAGATTCACTGACATTTTACAGAATGTTCTCAAACTTAAGATTGAGAATATAAATTCATCTGGCTCTTGGTGAGAGATCATTGAATTCAATTCTATTTTGACAAATTCAGTTCAGTCTTGTTTGATTTGTTTCTGGACACTGAAGTGAAAGAGCTTTGGGTTTTTAATATACTACCTAGGAGATATTGTACTTCAATACATTTTTTTCATTGGAAAGAGTTACAGTTTCTAAATAAATAAATGTGGCACTACTGCATAGAAATTTCTTTGTTGATTAACTTTAGATCTGTTTCAGTTGTATACCATGGAAGTTTTCATGGAAAATTGTCCAGATGCTTATACTTAGGTGTTACAGCAATAGACATTTTTATCAGTGAATTGTTTTCATTGTTATTACTGTTTTCTTTCACATAACAGGTATCTTCTTTTGTTCAGTTATTAAATGTAGATGATCGATGTTATACGTGTTGTGTGCAGCAGAAACTTCTGAAGAATAATGCTTATGCTTTGCGTTCATGTTGTGATACGAAGGCATTATTGAATAGTTTGAGTTGGAAGGGACCTGAAAGTTCATTTAGTTCCAGCCCCCCTGCTATGAACAGGGTTATTTTCCACTAGACCAGGCTGCTCAGTGCCCCTCCAACCTGGCCTTGAACACTTGCAGGGATGTGCAACCACAGCTTCTCTGGGCAGCCTGTTCCAATGCCTCATCATATTCATAGCGAAGAATTTCTTCCTGATGTCTAATCTAAATCTGCCTTTTTTTAGTTTACAGACCTTTCTTTCTGCACTCCCTTATAAAGAGTCCCACCCCAGCTTTATTGAAGAGACCCCTGTAGGTACTGAACTAATGCTGAATTATTTCCTAGTGTTGTATTATTACCTGTATGTTTAGAACTTTTCTGTGCTGATACAGTTTAAATGAATGCAAGTAGCAGCTCAAAACTTGATACAAGTAGGAGGAATGTCTCAGGATGATAAAATATGCACTAATGCATGTAACCTGGCTGTAAATCAAATTCTTTTGCAGGGTACCATGGGCTAAGGCTCGACAGGCTTATTTTAGCCGTGGAAAGAACAAACAGTCCTTAGATGCCATTGAAAAGGCAGCATTTTTTGTGACATTGGATGACGACGAACAAGGGTACAGGAAAGAAGATCCAGTGAGGTCACTAAATGAATATGCAAAATCCTTAATACATGGCAGATGTTATGACAGGTACAGTATTGACTCTGTGAAAAGACCCTTCTCTTTTTCAGAGATGTGCTAATTCATGTGGCTAATCCATATGAGTTAGTGACTTATAAGCATATAAATTTGTCCATTTCATACAAAAAAAAAAACACACAAAAAAAACCAAAAACAACCAGCATTGTCTTCGAATCTTTTTCACAGACATGAAGTTAGAGTATAAAAATGTTTCTGAAACATGAAAATTCATAAGTAAATCTAATCTTTTTGTAGGTGGTTTGATAAAACGTTTACTCTTGTAGTATTCAAAAATGGCAAAATGGGCCTGAATGCTGAGCACTCCTGGGCAGATGCTCCTATTGTTGGACACCTGTGGGAGGTAAGTGTTACATACAAAAGGTTAATGTAGAATGTAATGTTAGGTGGTTCATGCAGCACCTCTGAATAACATCAGATTCCTTTCCAGTCTCTTGCAACTATGTTGCTGATGAGTGATTTTGGATCACTTTTGTCTTCTGTGTTGTCAGCAGAATTCAAAACAAACAAACAAGCAAAACTAGCTAAAAAACAAGTTGCGTTGCCTTAAAGGCCTTTATTAAAATTTAATGACAACAAACATGTTTATAGGAAAGTGATATGTCACCCTATCTAGCTTGTTTTTAATATTCTAAATCAATAAACCATTGCCTGTTTGACATAGCACTTCATTTTGCATATGCACATGCTACTGAAGCAGTTAGGCTTCCCTGTGCTGTAAAATCCCATGTTTATTGTTAAAACTTAGAAGTTATACTCTGTAGCATTTATTTCCCTTAAGCTATTTTTACGTTCTAGATTGATGTTATTTAAATTAGCTCTTGTGTTTTGCTGCTATGAATGGTATAAATGGACTTTTTGTCGAATTTGTTCATCATGGACATAGTTTATTGCTTGAAATCCTATCTGAATATTTTTTCTCTTTGATGTTTAGACCTATAAGCAGTTACGACTTCATCACTCAAAAGTATTTCAGAAACATTAGCTAATTCTGATTTAATTATGTATCTGTGCAAGTGGAACCCGGGTCCGACTGATGCCCCAAGTCATGTCCTGATTTTATTATCTATGAGTATCCATTTGTATAAGAAGAGAAAGTCCTAACTGCATTCTCTAAATGGGAGAAAGTCAAAACTCATTCAAGGTTGATTGAACAGTCTAGTTCAGACTAGCTGTTCTGGCCAGTGGAAAAGTATTACTTTTTTCTATTTTATAGAATTGCTCAGTGTGCTTAGTTCATATCTTTGTACTTACTGTTAGTTGGTTCCTTTTCTGCTGAGAATCAGGAAGCCCAAAATAAAATAGAATTCAATTTCCTAAGAAATTCTGGATGTTTTGTAGTTGGTGTGTTCTATCCATACCAGCAAGAGATTAGAAATAAGTACAGACATATAGCAGATTTTTATCAAACTCTTTCTTTCCATGTTGAACAGACTGATAACCTCAAGGTAAAAAAACAAAAAAAAACCCATAATATTTCACTTGAAATCTTGTAAGGCAAAGTCTTTGTTTGTCATTCAACCTGCATCATCCATCTTGAAAACTACTCCAAGAAACCCAGTGTGCACATAAAATGTACTGAAACATTGAGCAGCTTGTGAATCTTGAAAAGAATTAAAGATTTCTGATTAATTTTTTGGAAATTTGCACTTAATCTGCAATAAACTGTTTTTGATGAACTGGTTTTGCCAGATAACAGACTTACAGAAATTCTTTAGAACCAAAATTGAACAAAGATTGAAAGCCTTTTTTGGAGGAGGTTTAATTAAAGCGTTTTGCACCACTGTAGTACAGTATTTTATGTATATCTGGTATTTTTCTGCTTAGAGGTAAAAATGCCTTGAAGTAATAGGCAGTATTTGAGAATAGATTGCATTTCACTGTGTTTAAAAATGTGTTATCCTAAAAATGTTGGGACTTATTTACTGTTTTTGCAAATTACTTATTGTTGTGGAATTAGGATATAATGTGTTTGCAATTCTGAAAAGGTATCTTTCTTCACAGAACATAATGGCAACTGAGTATCTTGAACTGGGCTACTCTGAGGATGGACACTGCAAAGGAGAAACCAATCAAAATATTCCTATCCCTACCAAACTGCAGTGGGAAATTCCAGAAGAGGTAAGGGGAAAGGAGCTCAGCTTTTCTTAAGCAGTCAAATCATATAATTAATTACTGAAAACCTTACAAGTAGTTAATTGCTTTGAGCCCTGTAAAACATCTATTTTGCTTGTGCGCATTACCCAGTGTATTACAAGGATGGCAGTGTTTTTAACACTGCTTTTTAAAAATTCTGCTCAGGAAATAGCAGCTTTTTTCTAGAAATTTTCTTAGCGTAGCAGCTTGTCAAAAATAAATGGTCATCCATTGTAGACAGGAACAGTACTGCAGTGAAGTTTGAGTTGCTGCTGTGTTGTTATTATGCCTGTGTAATATTTCCTTGAGATTAGCTGTATTCAGAATTCTGTGGCTGGTGGTACACTTAATGTGTGATCTGAACAGTCTTATGTTTTTTGTTGGAAGAACATTTTTGGACTCCAAATGTGTATTGGCTTAAAACTTTTTTTAAAGCTGTTTGAATCTTAACTTTCACACAAATATATCTTCTTTTTCTCCAAAGGAAGAATATTTACACAATGATGTTAATGGCTTATAATTTATAGTTACTTTATAATATTATATATTTATAATATGTAATTATTTTAAAAAATTTTATAATTTTACATTTATTTTATATTAGTTAAACGTGTGTGCACTTTTATTTCTTTTGAATGCCTTCAAATGCTTATACCTGTGTATGTGTATATATATATATATATGAGATATATATTATAGATAAGTCATTTGCTTGTGTATTTCAGTGCCAAGATGTGATTGAGAAGTCTCTGAGCACCGCTAGAGCTCTGGCAAATGATGTGGACTTCTGTTCATTTTACTTTGATGTTTTTGGGAAGGGGCTAATAAAGAAAGCAAAAACCAGCCCTGATGCCTTCATTCAGCTTGCCCTGCAGCTTGCTCACTACCGAGTAAGAAGAACAGACTTTGACTTATGCTGTGGGCAATTTAATAAGATTCTGTGTTTCTGTACTTGCGATTAGAATGTGTGATCGTGTGAAGTACGCTGTGCTTTCACGTAACTTTGCACTGCTTGTGTTATTAAAGACATTCAGTGGAAGTTAGTACAAATGCTGAACAGGTTACCAGTCGGAAACTCATTGTCCAAAGGTTGATTTATTGATGCTAATGCAGATTTTTCTCTTCTGCTTAGTTGTTTTAGCCCTCTTTAGATATGAAAACTTTGGTAGGTGAATTTGTTGTTGCTGGTCAAACCCACATACTATTAAAGTTACCTGTTAGTTTGGAGTCTCCCTTAATTCTGTAGTAATGAACATTCCATTCCTTAACATTATTAATAGACGTGCCTGCCTGTTGGCTTTTTCTTTTTAGCTCACCTTTTTTTCCCTGCACATTTTCATAGGATGCCCACATAGCAAAATGTACAGGTTTTGCATTCTGGCTGTCATTGCTCAATGTTTATTGGTATTAGCTCTCCGAATTTATCTTTTGTTGCTTTTTTAAATGCAATTCTAAATTGAATATCAAAGCACAGAGATTCCCTTGCTGCTATTATTACTTATTATCTTTGTTACCATTCCTTAGGGCAGCTACATGGCAAATAACTTGACTTTCACACACCATCCCAACCACCTTTTATTTCTATATTTTCAGTAACCACCCAATCTCTTAATTTGAAGCTGAACAAACTTTTGTGACCTGAAAGAATTGGTACCATGTACTAGATAAGCTTTTACAATATAAAAACTTCAGAATCTGTGGATTTTGGATTTTGCAGATCGTTTTCAGTTTTCACTTTCTCAGATCATGTTCTTTCACTTTTTTTTTTTATCCCCATGCTGCCATACAAATCTATGCTGTTAAACTTTGAATTGAAAATATTGTAGCTTACTTAACTACAGCTGTGTTAAGTAGCCACTGAACTTTCTAATAAGCTTTTGATAGTTTTTGAATTAGTTCTTTTTGTGACGAGCAAAGAAGTGGATATAAAATGTGTAGTCTTTGCTGTAAAAGCATTGATCAAATCCCATTACTAGTTTTTCCTGTAAGGCTGCTAATGGTAGACTACTAACAACTTGCTTAACTTGTGGAGTGGTTTGCATCCTATGTACTTACCTTGAATGTTACGATCAATTAAGAAAGAGAGGCTAAGTCTGTCTAAGCCACTAAGACTTTTTTTTTTTTCCAACTTTCAAGGACATGGGAAAATTTTCTTTGACATACGAAGCCTCTATGACACGCTTGTTCAGAGAAGGGAGAACTGAAACTGTCCGCTCGTGTACCATTGAGTCGTGTAACTTTGTTCGAACCATGGAAGACCCCAGTGAAAGTGTAAGTTTACTGTGTTGATTTCTAATACAATCCACAAAGTACGCAGCTAGCACTTTTTATTCAGGTAAATTTCTGTATATGTACAGAATGTATATATTATAAATGTGTATATATACATTTAAAGAAAGAGTGATGCCTTGTTTTGAGAATGGAAGTGTAGCAGCAGATAGCTGTCTTCATCCTCTGTGGCAGACATCCTCCTGTCTATGGCAGGAATTAAAGACTACACCAAAGGAGAATAACGAGTCACTAATTAACAAATATGCCAACTTCATGGATCTTAAACTCCAGAAAACTGATAATATTTGTGAATTTCTTATTTGTGAAGCAAGGAATGTCATGCCAAACTCTCAATTGCCATTAAAGAACTTTATTGGGGTGGGAGTCTCTTGAATTGCTGCTGTAGAGTTGATAGGTTTGGTTTAACAGAATGTGCTTAACTTTAACATTCAGCGAGGCTCTAGAAATATTTAAGAATAAAATTTTTGATGGACACATTTTAGTTTTAACATGGTACTTAACGAGGATTCTGACCTGCCATTATGGAACTGTTCAATTTATAGAAATGTGGATACTTTCTAACACAACCATCCCCCTGAATGTACTGTTTCTGCATTTTTGACACATGGCTTATTCACATGGTCTGGAAAGCTAAGTCAGTAGATACCTTTGCTAGTATACTCAAATCTCAATTCAGTTCTTTTTAATACTTGCTTTTACTGCTTACTTCATATCTGTGTGTTTTTGCCCTCCAAGAGTTTGTCCTCCATGGACTATCCACAAGGCTTTAATCCAGAGTGCCAATAGTAGGCATGCTGAGCATGACTACCAGTGATTTAGAAGTTTTCATCTTGGAGACTAATAGTCTGTTCACAGCATCCTGAATAAGTGGCATAAAATACAGTGATGCTGGGCCTAAGTGACAGGTTACCATATTTTCAGTGTTGCATTTGATATTATAAGATCTTAGCAAAGGAGCTATCTTAAAGTGAGTTTGACACTGAAATTTTCTTTCAGCCCTTGTGCTACACTCATACGCTGTCATCTAAAATGGCTCTTGCAGTTCCCGCCTTTCTTAAACCACGTTGAAACTTGATTTTCTGTAACTTTCTAAGAAACCAAATAGATTCACTTAATGGAATTTTTTTCCATCTTTCTTTCATTGTTAGAATGAAAATAAGCTGAAGTTATTCCGGCTTGCTGCTACCAAACACCAGCACTTGTATCGTCTTGCCATGACTGGTGCAGGCATTGACCGCCATCTGTTCTGCCTGTACGTTGTTTCCAAGTACCTTTCTGTAGATTCTCCTTTCCTCAAGGAAGTAAGTTATCTTTATTGATTGGTTGCAGTAAATAACCATTTATTTATTTATTTAGTGTTTTCTGGTATCTGGTTACATATTAATAGAACTCCAGTTTTCCTTAGAAAGAAGAAAAGAGTATAGATAGCGTGGCTTAACATCTTACAGCTTGTTTTCATTTTTTTAATATATATCCATTTACTAATAGACTTTCAGTAATACCATGTTAAGGTTTGCAAGAAAGATATAATCAGTCTTACAATAAAATACTGGCTCTTAGCACATATTCACCACAGGCAGCCATGCGCTTTCTCTCAAGAATATTCTTTTGGAACTGTAACAAAATTACTTTGTTGTACATTGACATGAACTAATGGAGCCTTATAGTGTAATTTTTAACTGCAGTGACAAATGCTTTATTAAGCCATATTTTAAAGTTGGAATTTCTGAAATAAAGTTGGAATGCTCCTGCTTTAAGTTAAGAATCAAACAACCTTGTAGAGCTTCTGCAGCTTTCCAAGAAACCTCTGTATTGTTGGAGACTTTACAAACTTCTAAGTACTACTTTCTGTAGTATTTACCTGGGATTTGAGTACCACCACTGCTGATCTTGTTAACAAGGTCTGTTATACAGAGTTTACCAGGCTATAGATCAGTTTCATCTGTTTTGAAATAACATTTGTACTCTTCAGAAATTTTATTGTGTTTTAGAAATGAAAATCAAGATCCAATATGTTGATGGTTTATATGTTAGGACAAGTTAAGTTGTTTCTTTTAACACTCGATTATTCATTCCATTGACGTGTGAACTAGAGTTACCTTTTAATATTGCTTTATTGAATATTTTTAAAGTTATTTTTATTGTTTCTTGAGAGAGTTGAGTACAATATGATGTACTTGATTTTATCTTTTTTTTTTTTTTTTAACCTCTAATAAAGGTTTTGTCAGAGCCTTGGAGGCTATCAACGAGTCAGACACCACAGCAACATATTGATCTGAAGAAGAACCCTGAGATGTTATCTTCTGGTGGTGGATTTGGACCTGTATGTTTACTAAATACAAATATCCCTTTTAAGAACAGTTTTGTTTCAGACCCATAGTCCCCTAATGTTGCACATTAGAAGTGCAATATACACTTCAAAAGTGTGTTTAAAGTTTTCTAATTATGTGAATGTGCTCAGAAAAACCAACATCACCTTTTTCCCTTGTCCCACTAAAAAATGGATCATCCTTAAGGAAATATGCAGTTATCAAATGTGGTGTAAGCTCCACAGGAGGGCTGATAAACTGGAGGCTGCTATCATACTATCTATGCCTGCAGATTTAGTATGTCAAATTATTATTAAAGTGACAAGCAGTTTACTACTTACACTAGATTTTAAGATTGTGATTTGTGGAAAGTAAGTATTTCACTGTTATGAGGTTTTTTTATTTATAATTTCTAATTAATTTTAAAAAAATAATTGTCCGTGTTTTCCTCTGAATTAAGCTAATCAGATTGTCTGCTTGCCTTCCTAAATATGAGTAGTGGCTAGGATAAGAATAAAACAGTTTTGTGGAGCTAGCGTACTGTTAGAGTTGTAAATGAGCTTCTGACTTGCTATGGTATTTCACCAAGATTTGAATATGGAAATTGGTAGTATTCTTGTTAACTCTGTTAGGCAGGCTTTTCCATGTCATAGACTGGATTTGTCTGTTTCGAAAAGCATTTCTATTAAAAGAATGGTGAGGGGATCACAGGACTACTCTTCGGCACTCAGAAATCAGAATAATTATTGTGTATTTTGGCTGGCTTGTCAAGCTGAAAACCGGTTTTGTGGTCGTTGCTTGATTGGTTTGGAAAGTTCAGGGACTGTTGTAGAAAGTGAAGGAAAAGTAAGTTCAAGACTTGTCATTTTTCTTCCCTTAGGTGGCTGATGATGGTTATGGTGTTTCTTACATAATCTTAGATGAAAACTCCATCCATTTCCATGTCTCCAGCAAATTCTCTTGTTCTGAAACGGTAAGGGACAATCCTTTCCTGCTCTGATATCTGCTTGTAAAACTCTTCTACTCACTGTCTACTAAAAATGTTAGGACTTGCAACATACAGTGGTACTCTGCTTTTTTCTTTGTCACCATATGCTGTATATTAATGCTTTTCTCAGCTTCTATAAATTTAGTGACTTGATGAACCAAGGGAACGGTACAATACTTCCCCTTTCTGTCAGATGTAAAAAATAATAATTAAAAAAGCCTAAGATCATAGTTGTGCACATGCAGTTCTGTGGAATTCCTATGAAATGACTCCTATCTGTCCCGTAAGCAGTAAGATAGGTGTCTCCTGGCTTTTGTTATTACAGTTCAGCTTTGATTTGCCTCTGGCTGCAGTGGTAAAGATAATTCAGTGGTGTGCTCTTTATTCTTTGAATCTCCTTAGCCTAAATAGTTCTGACGGAAGTTGATGGATAAATTTTAATCTGTGCTTGGGAAACTTAAGTATCATAATTTATCGGAATAGCACCCATCTATTGAGATGTAGTGATGTCATCCATCACTTCTGTTGCAGAGATCAGCATTGAGTGAGCTTCAGTTTGTCCTTCCCCTTTGTTTTATGACTTACCAGCATACTCGTTTTTGGCAGGAGTACATAGACCTTAACTTGTCTGATAGATCTTGGTGCCTCTGGTTAATCATTACATATTAGAAAATATGACTCTGTTCATGTGTGGTTCAAACTGTTCTTCAGATGCCATTTAATTTATACATTAAGTTTCCCTGTACTCTTATCAGTCAAGGCAAAAGTCCACAGAGAGAAGGCAATGCTTTATGTTCTTGTCCTTGATATTATTAGAGCTTCCTGTAGTAGGTTTTATAATGTAGCTAATGATTTATATTTGTAATCTTTTTCTTCCCTGTACCGTTCATCTCTTGGAATAGTTTCTTAATGTTTAAGTAATTGTGATTTTCATTTCCTGTACTTCATGTTGTTCTTCCAATGGATTCAGGATTCCAACAGGAACTCAAATGCAATTTCTTTTTCTTTTTTTTTTTTTTTCCTTTTTTAGTATTTTTAGGTTGTTTTATACTTTCTGGGCATTCTTTTGTGTTGTGAGAAATGGCTTAGATAAAATCATCTTGTATGAACTAGACGTTTTAGGGTTTTTTTTTTTATTATTATTATTTTTTTAAGTAATAGATGCATTTGATTTCAAAGCTAAATTCTCAGTCCTGTGTGTAAAAAACCATAATAGCATAATGTAGAATTTACCAGTCAATAATAGCATAAACCTGGATTAACTTACATAGCATTCAAATTTTTGCAGTTTAATTTACCTGTTTTATGGTAACAGATGTGATCTAAGCCTGTGTTCCAAAGTCACAAAATATTGAAATTCTTTCTTTTGCTTATAAGATAACTTTACCAGAGAGCACAGCTCATTGTATCTCACTGTATTTTTATTTATTTATTAAGGATTCTCATCGCTTTGGAAAGAATATCCAAAAAGCAATGGTTGACATCATGGGTTTGTTTCAACCTCCTAAAAACTGTACCAAATGATTTGGGTTATTGCCACCAAGCAAACTCCCATCGTTGGGATGGAAACTCTTCTGAACAGCGAATGAAAGCAAGGTTTGCAAAAACACTGGCTGGTGAAGAAACTGAGTCACATCGAGTTGATCTTCTATGAAAACTTTAGCCATGGTTTGAATGTTTCATGAATATTTTTTTTTAGTAGTTTGGAAGCATTTAGTTCCACAAAGGGCAACTTTTACAATTTTATACATATCTAGGGATGAAGTATACCACTATTGCACGAAGGCATGTATATTCTAACTCAGTTTTTTTCTCATTTTTTTTCTTGTTCTTAATATTATTTGAGTCCACTTGTATTCCAGAATGGAAGGGGTAAAACATATCAAGTCTTAAACTCAAAGCCTTTAAAAGATTTGATTCGGTATGCATTGATAGCAGGATGTTCTTCAGAGTATCTGCTGCTTTATTTCAACAAATGACAACTCTTCTGGCTGTTTACCTTCATTAACATCTTTAAAGGTAATTTCTATATGAGATTAGAAAAAAAAACCAAACAATCATAACCTAGTGCAACACATCCAACTGGTGTGTTTCTTTTTGGGAACAACTATGTGCTACAGCGAAGCAGTAAAATATGCAAATTAGCAGGTATCAAACTTTCCTTGTTACTTATAAGCACGTTTGCCACGTGATTGATTTTATATCCATATAAATGAACCTGTGTGCTTGTTTGTGCCAGTGCCTTAGTAAAAGAAATACCTTGAACACGGGAGAAAAGCTTATGCTGGGAGTTGGTTTTACATTATTTCTGTGGAGGGGAAACAGCAATGCAGATCTAGTTCTGAAATTATAAATTAGGGGGCTATGATATAAGTAGAATTGAATTTGCTTGTGTATGGTGCAGCTAGGTTCAAAGCTCTGATGAGATGATCTCCTCTTACATGGCAAAGACCATTCTCTAAAGTGCAGGAGTATCTTTTCAGAGCTGTGGATACTCATGATCTCATTTTGCTGAGTGGTATTAGTGATTCGCTGAGAGAAGAGTTTCTGGGTCCTAGGGAATGTAAATATATTTAAACTCAGACCTGTTAGATAATCTATGAATCAATGCTGCATGTAGAGGCTGAGCAATTGCAGTTTGCTAGGTTTCAGTCTGAAAGGACCAGAATTGCATGGTCAGCTCTCTGCATGAAACAGGCTGTGAAGGCAATGGAAAATAGCTCCAGAATGGGGAAATTATGGCCTTCTCAAACCTCTTCTGCATGGCCCTTTGTGTCAGGCAGTTTCTGAAACACGCAACAAAAATGGGGGTGGGAATAGGGCAGACAGTTTCACTGAAAAAGGGGCGTATTTGTAAGTGCAGAAGTAAAATGATTGCTACAAAACTGAAGTAACTTGGTGTGCTATGCTACTCTTCCTCAAACTTTTATCGGTGTCATGACTTTTTTAGATCACACGATACAGTGCACCTATGAGGGCAAATTTATTTTTCTGGGAGTAAAAGGTACAAAATATTTAGTAATGTTGCTCCAGAGCTGTGCTCATTTTGAAAGCTCTCCGGGGGTGCTGTGAAACTTCTCATTAGGTTTTTTGGATTTCTTTTTCTGGCCAGTATTTCTAACTTGATATGCCTCTACATGTGTTTTGTTTGTTTTTTTTTTTCACTCTGATCTAGCTGTTGAAACACCTGTTATGTGTATGTTTGAGGTGGAAAACCTCAGCAAAGCTCCTAAACGCATACATAAGCAAATACATGCTTACATAAATACAGGTTCCCCCGTAGGAATTGGCCAAAGATGCCCATTATTTGATTGGATGAAGTTTGTGGGAAAGGAGACTTTAAAATAAGCCTTACTGCAGCTAACATTTACCAAATTCCTGCATCAATGTTATAGTGATGTGTTTTTCTGGAGCTGCAGAAATAATGCACTGTTTTTTTTATTGACCACTAACCAGTCTGTGCTTAAATTAACACAGGGCTTCTAGGATTTTCCAAAAAAAGAAAAAAAGAAAAAAAAGAAAAAGTTTAGATTTGACTCTCAGGTTTTAAATGTTTCATGTCTAATTGTATTTAGTGCAGTTATCAATGCAATTTTACATTCTTACAGTACAATTGGCACAGAAAGTTGTTTTTTATTGTAAATGTTTAAAGGAGTGGTGTTAATTGTATCTTCTTTCTTTTTTCTTTTTTTTAATTTGAGTTAGATCGTAATTCCTAAACAGGTAGGATCTTAATTCATTCTTTAAGATGTCAACGGCGTGTAAATAAAATATGCTTTCTGGATGTAAATCTTAGAAATCCACAGTGAATGTAGGCTGTTAATAAATAATTTAAAACTTGATGTTCAATATGGTGTACATACAGTAAAACTACTTGCTTTTTTGCTCAAAAGCCATAGGAATGTAATGGAAAATGCTTAGAATTGAATGAACTTTCTAGCACAGTGTACTTTAATGTCTGTATTTTAGAACAGCTGTTCATCCATAACTAAACCTTGAATCACCTGCTCTCAGTTAGTGAAAAGAGCTCTAAGTGAGGGATGGCTAGGTATGGATAATAATAAATTAACCTGTTGGTTAAATACCAGTTTTTTGGAATTGATGGAATCCTTTAAACATGAATTTGCAGAATTTATTATTTCAGCTCTTTAATATGATGGAATAGCTGAAATTTGGTGCATCTAGAGGCTGCCAGGACTAAGGTTATTCCAAACTGAGTACTCTTAAGGGTTGGGCTTCTACAGAACCGTGGAGGTGTGCAAGCCTGACCTTGAAAATCATGGTTCTAATTCAGCCTTTGTACCAATTGCTTCCTTGTATAAAATGTATTACTTTCAGCTGTTTTTTATCTTGTTCACTTACTCCTGTGGTTGGTTATTTACATTCAATAGTCTGTCCCAATGTTCTATCCTCTTCAGTGACTTCAAAAAATAAAGTTTCACAATTATCACTACTAAGTAGAGTGTTTCCTGTCTTCTGTATTTTCTTTCCAGGCTCCCTTGCTTTACTGGGCTTGCGAAATCATGGAAGTTAAATCCAATTCAGAGCTGTAGCAGGATGCTCCTCAGCTTATTTAAGAAGTGTTTTATATGTAGACGCTTTGCTAGTTAACAGAGAACGTGCTAATGAGCAATTTTTCAGGTTTAATAGAAACAACTCGAGGTGGGATAGCTGGTAGAAAGTTTCAGTGCGACTGCCTGCTAGCAATCAGTCCCGGTCTGAACTTGACAGCTACGGAGCACGTGGCTGCTCTCCGTACCGTGTGGGTACGTGGCTCCTCCCGTCAGGAGCGCGCCGCCGTCCCCGCGGCGCGAGCCGAGCGCGCGCGCGGGTCGACCGTTACCGCGCACGCGCGGCGCCCTGTAACGGTCAGGCACGCGGCGCTTCCTCGCCTTCTCACAGAGCGCAGGGTGGAGCTGGAGACGGGGGTAGAGTGAAGGAAGAGGGCTGGTTTCGTGTCGTGAGCCTCAGCATCCTGTTGTTAGCCTAGCCCACATCCAGGAGTTGCAGTGATAGCAGAGCAGGTGGGGCTGGGCTGCTGTCTTGCAGGCGCTGTGGAGCACGGAGGGCAGAGGGGTGCCTTTTCTCCACCTGACAGTAGCGACGTGGGGAGCATAGGTGATCTGAGCTCACGGTGCTCAGTTGTACGAGACTGACAATGGGACTGCTGCTCTCCAAGCTCTATGCTGTGTCAAATTTTTCTTTCTCTTTTTGAGTGCTAAAACCAAGCAGCTAAATTCTATTTGAAGCCTGAATGCCATGAATGCTGCAACGCGAACAGTTGCAAAGTTGTTCTTACGCTAAAAGCATCTGTTTGTGTTGGCTTGGTGGCTTTTCAGGACCGAAACAGCTGCTTCAGTGTTGTATTTTTCAGTTTCGTGTTAATTGAGTTAATCTTCAGTACTGCACATACTTGTTTGGTCAAGACTTATTTCATTCCCTTTTAGGATATCTAAATTATCTGGAAGAATAGTGGGATAGAAAAATTAATGATCTTCAAGTAAATAAGACGCACCTGACTGTCTGCCTGTGACTATGGAGAATCAAATATTGTTTGACATAAGATCAGCTACAGATGATGGATTTCTAACTGAAATATTACATCAGAATGTTCTTGATAGTTCTGAAAACTTCAGTTTGGAAACCACAGTAATTAATAATCCTGTTGAAGAAGGATTGCCATCCAGTCAAGGCAATCAGTTATACGCTATAAATGTGGAAGAGTCTTTGTTGGATCACTTTGAGAATCCTCTTTCCACTGAAAATCAGAATACAATAGCAGTTGAAATATATCCGCATGGAAACAATAGCTGTGACAATGAAGATCTTGAAAAATACAAAGCATTAAATCTTCCAGAAGAAGCTGATTATACGCATTCACCTTACCTGCCTTCAGATGGTGACCATTTCCTTTCTTCTGTAGTGACACAGCATAAAAATGGCAGTGTTCCAACTTCAAGTGTTTTCTCTTCAGCAGGAGCAGTCAATCAAAATGTTGGAGCCGTACCTGTAAGATGCATAAAATAAGTATTTTTGTGTATGCTTCTTTGTAGTTTATAGGTAGAAGATCACCACATTAAAACTTGAGATGGGATCCATGTGATCTTTGAAGTAATGTCATAAATCTTGTACTAGAATGAACTTAGTAGTGCACACAGAAATCAAATTAGTTTGCTTGTGCTATAAATAACATGCAGTGAACGTACAGTTCTGTTTGCTGTTCTTTCTTGCCTGTATTTGGGAGCACTGTTTTTAAATGGCTGGGTATTTTGCTTATTGAGAAAGAAAGTTACCATGCAGTACCTGCTTCAGTTTTATCTATTACTGCTGATAGTAGCAACCATCTGATAGTTGGACAAAATAGAAACATAGTATCATAGAATGGCCTGGGTTGAAAAAGACCACAGTGATCATCCAGTTCCAACCCGCCCCCCGCTATGTGCAGAGTCATCAACCACCAGACCAGGCTGCCCAGAGCCACATCCAGCCTGGCCTTGAATGCCTCCAGGGATGGGGCATCCAGAGCCTCCTTAGGCAACCTGTTCAGTGCCTCACCACCCTCTGAGTGAAAAACTTCCTCCTAACATCTAACCTAAATCTTCCCTGTCTTAATTTTAAACCATTCCACGCTCTTGTTTTTATGCTCCCTTCAAATGTTGTAGTCACAGTGAGGTCTCCCCAGAGACTCTTCTCCATTATGTTAACTTTTGTTCTTTAGTTGTGCAGCTGACATGCATCTTGTCATCTTAGTGTAGTCTGAATGTGTTTGCAATTGATTTATTTGCAATGGTAAACTGTGGCCTGTGTTGTTAAATATCTGTAGAGGAAGTAGTTTTGTAAGTGGCGTGCTTTGAAGGTAGCATCATCTATTAATTAATTACTGCCTATAAAGACGTGCAGCATTAAACTTTCAGTGATGGTCAGGGGACCAAATCCATCTGCTTAATGCGGACTATTCATATTTTGAATACTTAGATGTGCTTGTACCTAAGGAAATCACCTAATTCAGCTTGTGCTCTGTAGGCAGCTTCTGGGGGAATACTGTGTCCTCTGGGAAGCTATTTTGAAATAACTAAGTGCACCGGTTTCTTTCCAATGTAAATATTTTAACAAACGTTGCTACTTTAATGTTCAGAAATTCAAAAAGGCATTAAAACTCACCAAAAATTAACAAAAATCACTTGGTTGAGAATGGGTCCGATGCTTGTTTCTTGCCATATCCCACCAAGGTGCCAGACTGAAAATCAGGTGGCAGCTGTAGAGCATTTCCTGGTGCCATTTCATCTGAAATTGTTTGAAGTCTTCCTTGGCATTAACCTTATGTGTTTTAGCTTGCTTTCTGAATTCAGGTTAAGGTTTACAGAGATCTCTAGCTTCAGAGATTCTTTAAATGCACGTCCAATAGTATCAGTAGTTCTTTAATAATCAAACTCTTCATTCTTTGGAACTATTAGTAAGTTTCAAATCTCTCAAGAACGTATATGATTAGGGTGTAATAATTCCTTTCTTCAAAGTCAAGCTGGGGGTAAAGAAAATGTGTTTGGCTCACTTCTTACTTCTACACAATGGTCTAAAAATGAAATTTGGAATCTCTCAACCATCTCTTTTCCTGTTATCCTTACAGCTTACCACACTGAATCAGTTTCCTTCATCTGCTATGTTTCCTGAAACTATTAGAACAAAATTATAATCATGTTATGAACGCTAATTTTGCTGAATTAAAGCCAGTTGGCTGTTCCTATACTGCTTGTTTATCCCCCTGAACTACTGTCAGTGTTAAGCAGAGGCAGCAGGAAACAGAGATGGAAAGAAATTTGTCTGGTTCAAACAATCTCAGCTCTAACTTCAAACTACAGAATAGTTGGTTTCTATTTGTTTCATTTCTGTTCATTTACTTTATCACGGAAAATTGAAATGTAGGTGTTAGATATGATGCTCTTATAGTTACCAAAGTGTTAGATCTAAAACATAACTGCACACTGAACAGAAGAAGTAAAAGACACTTGTCAATATTATCTGGTAATGCTGGTTGTTCTGCACCATTTATGTGCTTAATTGTAATTTAGAAATACAAATAATTTTCAACTTGAAGATCACTATAAATCAGTTTCTGTTTATCTCTGTGTTCTTGTTTGTTTTTTTTTTTAAAGGAGATGTGTAATATATAAAGTAGTTATAAAACATTCTTTTCTTCAGGCGTTCAGATCATTAATGCCTCCAGCTGAAGATGAGAATAACTGTATTTATTATGATCAGTTTAAAGGAATCCAAAACAGTCCTATGCAGTCAAAAAACTTGCCAGATTGCTTTAATGGTAAGTGCCACAGCTCTGAGTGGGATTATTTATTTGTTTGTTTGTTTGTTTTATTACTTTATTTTAACTCCTCTTACAGGGTTAGAAAAGGGTATGAATGTCTGAATAAAATAATTTCTGGATTTGGGAAGTTGCAGCATGAGCCCCTTCTGATAATGGTCACAGAGCTAAGAAAGTCTGAAAGGAGAAAGTTTTGAAACAGATCAGTGTTTGTTCATGTGTGTTCTTGTTGCTTCAGACACAGAGTTCAGGCGTACTTTTGATTTTCCCTTGCTCTTTATAATGCATTAAGTCTCCCAGCTGTCCTTTGTATGATAGCAGTACAGTTTTCAGTGGAAGCTGACATACACATCAGCCTCGCTAACGTACTCTCATTGCTAAATGACCTTTATCAGGAGGTCACGATTTACCTTTTAGAGGCATCAAACACACATGGAAGCCTGTATTTCCAAAGTCTGCTACAAGAGAATACTAAATATTGTAAGACTGTAACGCTGCGCTGACATCAAAATCTTCTTGATACTGTGAGCCAGCTCCTGGCATTAAAGCCAAGCAAAAGCAAACAGATGCCTTAATAAACAAAACTTTCTTTATTTCATGTACAAGAATGCTTCAGTGGTGTCTACGGCTTGCCTCAGACTAGTGCTTCTGTCTATGATGAAATAGTAAGTATGCATTTGATTTCTAAATTCATGGTATATGCCTGCAATTCAATGAAGATTTTAAGGAGTGCCTGTTAAAGTATAACACTTGTTTTTTCAGACTGAAGTAAGAGATGCAATTAGAAATGTTACGGAGAATCACGAGGACGGAGCAATTTTTCAGAGTTCAAATACTGACGAGTCTAACTGCGAGTTATTAGCACTGCATGGTGTGACAGAGGAATCTGGATATTTACACAGAAATTATTCCAGCCCCCTGGTAATCTATGTCTGGTAACTGATAGAAGAATTACATGCTAAGCAAATGTTAGCTTGCTTGTACCATGCATCCACCAAAATCCCACTTAGTAAGTTTTATGTCAACACTGATTAGACAGTGCTTTGCTCAGACTCAGAGACTAATTTTTATTTAGTCAAAGTGCTGTTTTACATATAAAATGTTATTTTATTACAGTAATATGAAGATTATTTTACAAAGGAACAGTCTTGATTTACAGTCGCATCTGAATAAATGACATGAAACACTGAAGAGAAATTGGGTTTGTTTTGGGTAGGGAATTGAATGTTAGGCCAGCATAGAAGAAAACTAGTTAGAATATGTTACACAAAGCCTCATAGAACAGTTGAGAGAACCAGGAGTGCATCTCACCCTAGGTTGAAGAGCTACAGTATCACAGATTCTTCCAAAACCAAACAAGTTGAAAGGGTCAAAAAGCAGACACCTTTGTGTACAATGATCCATTTGTCTGAGAGACTTCAGTGTGTGATGGTGCAGCTTTATGAAGCATGCTACTCTTACAAAAACTGTTCTGTCTATGCTTAGAGTTACAGTTTCTCAGATGGGAGGCTATCATTATTTACTTCTTCCAGATGGTCTGCCAACTGGAAGGAGGTACTCAAATGCTCTGTATAAAGGATTGTGGCACACAGGATCTAAAAACAATACATCTCATTCCACAGTATGAAGACCAACGTCATTATCTTCAATCTGGTAAAATCAAAGTTATCTCTAGCTTGTCAGATAGCAGACCGTAGTTAACTTGCAAGTGCACGTGTTTAATTTCTTATCAGCAGTGAGCAAAGGTGAGGTGAAGACAGTATAGCTATCACAAGTTATTGTTTCACTTTATTTTGTAGCAATTAAAACAAAATCTAGGCATTTAAATGTTATGAAAATGATGTAATGGACGTGTTGAATGTAATGATAATTTTTAATATACAGATCAACTTCTTTTATGAAAAGGCTTAGCAGAAAGTGCGTGCATACAGTTGCATTTACCCTAGCATACCACGAAGTGTCACTGTTTCACTATAAATGAGGAACATCATTGAGGGCTGTTGGATATCCTCCAGCCTTGGGATTCTAAATGCCCCACAAATGTTTCTGTTCTTCAGTGAACTTGAAATTCCATCCGTTTTTAAAGAAGGTATTTTCTGAGATCTCAAAGCTCATTGTTTATCTATTCAAATATTTAGTGGAACAATACATTTACATCTTAGGAGCAACACTACTTAAGTTTACTTAAATATTTCTTTACCCACATGTAGCTTCCACAGAAACATAAACATTACTTCCTCACTTATCAGTATCTCCTTATTTCAGTGGTGTGTGTCAATCTCGTTGTAAAATCAAAGCCTTTCGTTAGTGGGCACCATACAAGCACTGTTCGTGGTGCCAGTAGATGCTGAATGTTTGAATCTCAGCAGATGCCCTACTTATGGAGCATGTTTATTTCTGTTTATTGGAAGAGTAAATCAGGTACATTCAAATTACAGAAAATGTGCCTATAAAAAACATTCAAGCTCTCATTAATTTGCTGCAACATTAGGGAAGAAAAGTCTGAGGAGAGCACTGATTGTTTGTTTGTTTTACTTTTTATTTGCCCTGTCTTCATTTCATTTTACTGATCTTCCCAGTAAGTAAAGGATGTAGGTCCAGAAGTTGTATCTAAAAGTTTCTTTAAACCTAGATTAATCTTGTCATCTCAGTGAGACTGGTGGAGTAATGCTTATTTTTTTCTACATAGCCTAAGATACTGATTTCCTTAAATGCAGTGCCTCAATGGGGCTTGCACAGAACTCTATTCTTACAGCCATGGGTTTCTTCATAGATTTTCAGCTGTTGTTTCTTTGTCGTTTTTTTAACAGGCTAAATACCTCCTTTCTAGATACTCTGACAGAATTCTGGGAATTCATAAAAGAGCTCAGGATAAACATTTGCTTTGGTCATTTTTCATATCAAAATATTATGTCTATGCAGTTTCTAATTAGATGTACTTGATGTCATAGAGTAAAAGCATCTGTCCACATTCCTAGCTAAAAAACTGGTGAAGAGCTGAGTTCTTCTGTGAAGGAGTTGTTTTGTATTGTCAGTTTTCTTTTTCTAATTGAGAAAAACTTTTCTGAAGAATGAACTGCTAGGTCCTTCTTTGGTACAGCTGTGGAGTAAGTTTGCTCCCCACACTAAACTGAGTAGATAGTGCAAAAAGACACTGTCAGGAAAGATTGTGGATTAGATTTTTGTTTTTTATTAATACAAAAAGTTGAAGCTACCCATTTGCCTGTATGCTTAATTGAGAAAGTTGAATGCATAAATTAAGCTTAATACTTGTGAGCAGTCAGTTAAATGTCATCTTTTCAGATGTGGGCAGCCCTGTAACAGCTGTACTGGGGCAGCTTTTGCCTGTTTCAGGTAACCTGGATTCGAACAAACAAGAGGTAAAGCAGCTTTATTCTTGTCACGTATAAAGCACAGTATAAATTTTCCTTTTCTTAAAATAGGTTCTTGTGTCTAATGGCAGGAGGTAACAATTGTATGTATTTTCTAAATTCATTTTAGCTAGCTTAGGCAGGTCAGTTTTACAATCCTGCGTGCTTCCTGCGTACAAACTCTCCAATTTGAGAATTTTCTTTAAGTAATAACAGAATTTAAAAGTGCAATTCCAATTTTTCAGACTCAAATTTGGTATTTATATAAATTACATTATTTCTGAGAACCATTCTGTAACTCTTTTGAGAGGTGGAAGAAAACACATTGACTTTTACCAGAATGAGAATGTTTTCTTCCAGTAGGATTCCTTGCTCTGTATTTGTTGAGTAGGACCTAATAGTCAGTAAGTCTTTATCATTTTCTCAATTATTATTTGCTAGTGGAGTGATAGAACTGTATTTTAATTTATTTTTAAAAATGAAAACAGAAGACTAAAAATCTTTGTAGGTGTTTGATTTCTCTTGTCATTTCCAACAGAGCTGGTAGCAAAAATCATTGCAAATGTTTACCTGTTAACTTCTGATTTGTGTTAAAGGAATGTAATGTCAGTGCAAACACAGCAGATGGTTTGTGGGTAACAGCCACCCTCGTAAAAGAGGAAATTAAAAACCCAAGAGCCAGATGGAGCAATGAACTATAGAGTCTTTCATCACTAAAAGTAGAGTACTGACAAATTGGTGTCTAAATTTTCTAGAGATGTAGACAGCATTGCAGTTCTCTCTCTGATTTTATCCCCAGCCTGTTGTTCCTTGGATTTCTTCTCTTGCTTTAAATATATTAATTTTCTTCTTCCTTATTGGCAGCTAGGTTGATAACTAGTTAAAATAGCTATTATTTACAAGTACTCACAGCACTTCCTTGTACCTGTTTTACTAGGCTATTATATCATAGAATCATAGAATGGCCTGGGTTGAAAAGGACCACAATGATCATTTAGCTCCAACCCCCTGCTATATGCAAGGCCAACCAGCAGACCAGGCTGCCCAGAGCCACATCCAGCCTGGCCTTGAATGCCTCCAGCGATGGGGCATCGACAGCCTCCTTGGGCAACCTGTTCCAGTGTGACACCACCTTCTGTGTGAAAACCTTCCTCCTAATATCTAACTTAAACTTCCCCTGTCTCAGTTTAATACCATTCCCCCTTGTCCTATCCCTATCCACCCTCGTAAACAGCCGTTCCCCCTCCTGTTTATACGCTCCCTTCAAGTACTGGAAGGCCACAATGAGGTCTCCCTGGATCCTTCTCCAAGCTAAACAAGCCCAGTTTCCTCAACCTTTCCTCATAGGAGAGGTGCTCCTGCCCTCTGGTGGCCCTCCTCTGGACCCTCTCTGTCTGAAGAGAAAATAGATCTGCGTTCCGTTTCGATGGCCTGTAAGCTAATACATTTTATTTAAATTGTTTAGTCTTCAACCAATTAAATGCCATACTGCAGCTGAACGTAATGTACATCATCAAGTCACTAGCCAGTTTTTGTTGATTACTACAATTAAAAGCAACTGAATTTAGAATTATCAGTACACTGAAAACAGTGTGCAAATACTGCAGCACTGGTGGCTGTTCTTGATGCTTTACATTGGAAGAAACGAGTGTCCTGATGTACTGAGCAGTTTCAAAGACAAATGCATGCAGTTTTTACAGCCTTATGCTTCCATGAATTTTATAGCTTTACGTGGCAAACAAAGCATCCTCAGAACATTTTCTTTGTATTGCTTTTTTTAACTCACAGTAGTTTACTTCTAAAATTTAATATAAGCAAGCTGTATATATTTTATCTTGAACAGTTTGAACATGAATACTTACAATCAGTAGCTAGCACTTCCACTTTCCAACCAGAATCGAATCTGCAAGTGGAAATGACTTCAGCTGGGTAAGATGCTTGCAACGCTTAGTCCATTATGAGCTTTGAATTTTATACTGGCAAAGACTCTTAGACATTTTGTGTAATATAGCTGCTTCTCACACAATTTGGCAAGAGTGATTTGTGTACTCATCTTGATAGCCATTATTCCATTTACTGGTGGTCAAGGCTTGCAGGATTTCTTAGGATCAATGCAACTGTGCTGTAAATGTGTCCTAAAAGCATTTAATTTTCGGAGTTAATTGATATGTTTTAAAATATAATTAACATGTGTTTAGCTTGTATTTCTAACAATAATGGGATTCTTTTAATAAACCTTAATTGCAGATGGTTTTTAAATGCAAGGCAGATGCGAGCCCGGTGTGACAGATGAGAGTGTTTTGCAGTTGTGCTGCAGTTACTGGGTTCTGAGTGGTTGCTGACCTGCCCCTAGGAATGACCACTGGTGGATCACAGGGAGGGGGCAGGGAGAATTTTGCAAAGTTTCAAAAATATAGACCAATCCATGATTTGTATATTTATTTTCTTATTTTCTTCCTCTTTCAACCTGTGTAGCCAACCTTTTGGTTCGGGGATTACGAAGTCTAAGAAACCATGTAACTGCACAAAATCTCAGTGTCTTAAACTGTGAGTAATAGCTTAGCAACATTTAATAAATATTAATAGCAGTGTATTTTTGAAAGAATAAACATACAATAAGTGTATTCTAATGAACAAGCTATATGGGGCAAAAATTGCTCACCTGATCTTTAGTTAAAGATCAACGGTTTGTGTCAGCTAGTATCACACGAATTCACAAGTCAGGGTGTAGATGTGGATGACTAACAATTAAAACCATGGAAAATATGAAGAGAACCTAGAAGGCATTGTTCTAGAAAATCATTTATAGAATGAAAATGCTGTATATTGAAGTATCATTTCTCTATCTCACTTCTGTACAGCAATAATCTACATAACTACTGTGCAGAATCTTATTATGTATTTACATGCATACATAAAATGCACACAAGATGCGTACATGAGGATTAAAATTTGATCCATTTGTGGAGTGGGTGTTTTTAAAACAATGTGAAAATGAACGAGAGATAGAGAGAAGGTCTCTGAGTATTCAATCTGGATATGATTGAATAACAGAGGAGGGCTAGGAGCTATGAATTCTGCCTTGAAGTAGAGTAACATTTAAAGCCAGTTAATCTTTTCATTTCTGAAGTTGTGTTTATATGTTGATTGCAGATATTGTGAATGCTTTGCCAGTGGTGACTTTTGCAACAACTGCAATTGCAATAATTGCTACAACAATCCACTTCATGAAACTGAGCGCTTTAAAGCCATTAAGGTAAATAAATAAATAAATATAAAATACTGTATGTACCAATATCAGCTTTGTGTATGAAAAATAGTAGTTTTTTTTCCTCTAGTTACAATCTTTGAAATATGTTATTTTTATACAAAATATCACCAACTGCTGCTGCTATATTTTTTCTTACATAAAAAATAACTTTTTTCTCTTTTAATCTACTTTTAAGGAGCCTGTGATACTTTTGATTACAGCTAGTGGTATATTAATGGAATGATAATTTTCATTCTTGGAACAAAATGTGCAACTCCAAATTTAATTTCAGAAAATGTTTTCACTTGAAGGAAAATTTGTGTCCCAAAGTCAGAATTAGGTTGATGATGTTGGTTGATGAAAAACTCAGCATGAGCTGGCGATGTGCACTTGCAGCCCAGAAGGCCAACTGTATCCTGGGTCACAGCAGAGAAGTGCGACCAGCAGGTTGAGGGAGGTGATTCTGCCCCTCTGCTCAGCTCTCATAAGACTCTACCTGGAGTATTGCTTCCATTCCTGTGTCCTTCAACACAAGGACATGGAGCTGTTGGAACAGGTCCAGAGGATGTTCACGAAGATCATCAGAGGGCTGGAGTACCTCCCCTATGAGGACAGGCTGAGAGAGGAGAGCTGGGGCTCTTCAGTCCAGAGAAGAGAAAGGTCTGTGGGGCATTGTATAGGACCTGAGAGGGCCTACAGGAAAGCTGGGGAGGGACTTTTTAGAAGGCCGTGTAGTAACAGGACAAGGGGAAATGGTTTAAAGCTGGAAGAGGGTAGATTTAAACTAGATATTAGGAAGAAATTCTTTACTGTGAGAGTGGTGAGACACTGGAACAGGTTGTACAGAGATGTTGTGGATGCCCCCTCTGTGTAAACATTCAAGGCCAGACTGCATGGGGCTGTGAGCAACCTGGTCTAGAGAGAGCTGTCCCTGCTTATAGCAGGGGCTGAAACGAGGTGATCTTTTCAACGCAAACCATTCTATGATTCTATGAAATTATCATTTTCTGAATTATTATTTTAATTTGCAGATCCTTGGTAGTTGTCTGTGCTAGTCTTTCTGGTTGACTAAACAACAATGCAAAGCAAAGCTTGTGCTCATCACAACAGCACTGAACCCTTTACTCCTGAGAAGCAGTGAGACTCCACATTTGGAAGCTGATTTTATTAGTGGAATACTGAACAGTACAGGGGCTAACTTTTGAATGTTATCAAACTGCATACTCTGGGCAATTATTTATTTTATACTAATATGTATCTGTTATGTAAGGTTTAAAGTGAAAATGAAACATCTGTATCTACTGATACTCTAAAATAAGGATATGTTGGTAGCTTAGTGTTTCTTGTGTGCACCTATCCAGATCTCTTTTGTATCATTCACATAATCTCTGGACCGTACAAGAAGTTCATTTAATTAGAATTTTGCTGAATCCAACCAGGCAAAGCCTCAGCAGTTTTTGGTATTGATATGCTACAACTGGGTTTTGAATTCAAATGCTCCTCAGCAGTTGAATTGGTGAGGTTGTAGCAGTCCAAGCACTCCTTTCACTGCCGCAGATAGCATCATGATAGTGTGTGAGAGATTTGTCCTTCAGAAAAGCATATCAGTTTCTGTGCCTCTCTTTAATATTGTACATAAAGTACATAGAATCCCTTTAGTCTGACTTATATGGCATGATACAGTGAGATAGTAGGACCTGAAAAAAGCTAATGTCCAGTGGAATAGCCAGTGCTGATTTCTGAGTATCAGCTTTGTATTAGACCATTATATGGTTAATAACTCTGACATGTCTATAGCTATATACGGATGGGTTCATTTTTCTTTTTGTTTCTGGTGAAAGTAGTATCAACAGAGGGACAAAAACAGCCCCAAAAGAATAACAGATGTGTGGGTCATTTACAGAATTACAGGAACAGCAAGGTTGGAGAAGACCTACAAGATCACCCAGTCCATCCATCCACCCATCACCAATAGTTCTCACTAAACCACGTCCCTCAACACAAAGTCCAACCGTTCCTTGAACACCTCCAGGGTCGGTGACTGCACCACTTCTCTGGGCCGCCCATTCCAGTGCCTGACCACTCTTTCAGAAAAGCAGTATTTCCTAACGTCCAACCTAAATCTCCCCTGGCGCAGCTTGAAGCCATTCCCTCCAGTCCTATCACCAGTTGCACAAGAGAAGAGGCTGACCCCAAGCTCACTACAACCTCCCTTCAGGTAGTTATACAGAGCAATAACGTCTTCCCTGAGCCTCCTCTTCTCCAAACTGAACAATCCCAGCTCCTTCAGCCACTCTTCATAAGGCCTGTGCTCCAGACCCCTCACCTGTTTTGTTGCCCTTCTTTGAACCAGGGCCTCAATGTCTTTCTTGCAGTGGAAAGCCCAAAACTGGACACAGTACTGGAGGTGCAGCCTCACCAGAGCTGAGTACAGCGGGACAATCACTTCCCTGTTCCTGCTGGGAACACTGTTTCTGATACAAGCCAGGATGCCATTGACCTTATTGGCCACCTGGGCACACTGCTGGCTTGTGTTCAGCCGAGCATCAATCAATACCCCCAAGTCCATTTCTTCTACACCGTCTTCCAGCCACTCTGCTCTAAGTCTGTAGCGTTGCCTGGGGTTGTTGTGGCCAAAGTGCAGGACCCGGCATTTGGCCTTGTTGAACCTCGTTGCATTGGCTTTAGCTCAGCTCTCCAGCCTGTCCAGATCCCTCTGCAGGGCCTTGCGACCCCCAGGCAGATCAACACTTCCAGCCAACTTGGTGTCACCTGCAAATTTACTGAGAGTGCACTCAATGCCCACATCCAGGTCATCAGTAAAGATATTGAAGAGGACAGGCCCCAGCACTGCCCCCTGCGGAACACCACTCGTGACCGGTCACCAGCTGGAGTTAGGATAGTCCATAAAATCATGGTAGATCCCACTCAGCTCTGAATCCTGGAATCTTTGAATTGTTGCCTTCGCACACTTTGGGAAACTTACGTATGTTTCTCTTATCACCAAATGAAAACAAGAATTTCTTTGCTAAATACTGGGAGTCACTCAGATGCTATAAAACAGTCTTCGAATGTCTCTTAATGTAATGCTTTTTGGTTTAGGTCTGCCTTGATAGAAACCCAGAAGCTTTTCTACCAAAGATTGGACAGAGCAAACTGGGAGATATTAAACCTCATCATAACAAAGGATGTAACTGCAAGCGTTCAGGATGTCTTAAGAATTATTGTGAGTGCTTTGAGGTGAGTCTGTTGGATTTTCCTGTCAGTGGTTATCACATTAACATTCATTGTATTCTATAAACAGTAGTCTTTAGAAAGAATTACTCATCTCTTTGAATAGTTCATCATAAATTTTTTTGAATGCAAGGGAAGCAGTCTCTCTCTTGCCATGTCTTCTCATGACTTCAAGTAATTAATTCTAGCTGAAGTTGATCAGTTAAAATGTTCAGTATTATGAGCTCTCAGCCAGTGCTGTGCTCCAGTTGAAAAGAGGAATGTATTTCTGCCTACTCAGATAGTCTTTGCTCAAACCACGAGTTTATGGGGGCATTGATTTGTCCAATATACAGAGCAGAGAGAATCATCATTCTCCAAAAAGGATTCCTGCAAGGAACAAACTTGTTTCCTTACATTGATACTGATGGTCTCTCTCTGGGAGTATCCAAGACACGTGCATCTAGAATAAGTCCTGGAGATTTACCTCTAGTTGTTGCTTAGCTTATATTGCATTCAAGTTTTATACATTTTTATTCTAAGTATTCTATATTTGCCAGGCAAAGATTGCATGTTCCTCTATTTGCAAATGCATTGGTTGCAAAAATTATGAAGAAAGTCCAGGTAAAAAAACCCAGCTGACCACACTAAACTGCGTGGATATTGGAAATAATGATGAAAATAACCCATTTTTGACAACAACATTTGAAACTTCACCAAAATTGGAGAAAGACAGGTGAATATTTGGAAATAGATAATACATTGATCTGACTTCATTAATTTTTCAGTTAGCTGTTATTCATTTATTTTAACCTGCTCAGTTTGGAAAAAGGCCTTCAAGATAATTGAGTCCAACCGAAACATAACCAAACTACCCTAACTCTAACAGCCCTCTGCTGAATCGTGTCCCTGAGCACCACATCCAAAAGGATTTTAATTTGTAATGGGTTATTATTCACTAATGAATTTCTATTGTATTTATCTAAGAAATGGTGACTAAAATGACAGACAGTTTATATAAAAGAAGTCACAAAGTTTTTGCCCTTCTAAGTAAATAAAAAATATCTAAGGGGGAGGCTGTTCCTATCCTTTAGGAATATAATATGAAGAGTTCAGGGATATGAGTTCTGCTTAAAAAACAGCACTTATTTTTGTACTGTTCACGTACTCAGTTCTCTTCATGCCCTGCCTCCCATTTATTTCTTACAAAACTGCTCCTAGAAGTATGTTAAAAGGTTTGTGGATTTCATTTAAGGAGCATGTTTATACCGCTCCTCCTTCCATCTCTTCGTCCTTTGGCTCGCTACTTGTCAATTTGACTTTGGCCGTTTGCTTGCAATGTTTTTCAAGAAGACCATATTATCCTAATGTTATACTTAGTAATGCAGTTGTATTTTTGGTTGGTTGTTTTTAGTCATTGACTTAATAAAGAAAAACACCTGTTAATAAAAGTTCAAATTAATTAAAGCACCTTTTTTTTTTTTATCTTATTGAGATTTATTCTGGGCTTTTAAATTCTCAGTTTGCATTCAGTATTTTCTTTGCATTAACCACTGCCTTGAAATTCTTATGCCAATTCTGTTTTAAAAGCATTCTGATGATCTCTTTTGAAAATATTTGAATAATTTCTGCTGTGGGTAATATGCTGATTGGATAGATGGTTCCAATGGAGTGAGTGTTGCTATTAATGTAGTGCAAGGAGTTACGGTGTTAACAACTGGTAGTTTCAAGAGCTTTTTTCAAAGAAATGTTGGTAAGGTGCCATTCCGAGAACCCTTGAGAGTCTTGATTCTACTTCTTTCAACAGCAGTAATCTGATACAGTTAGTACCTCCTAGATTCTGACTAAGACTTTCTTTGTACATGATGTAGGATCTGACTGTGGCTGGCTTAACTAAAAGCTGTTTATTGTATAACCTTTCCCTGCTACACTTACTGGTCAGCATTTGTAGAGATCAACTCTGTGGTGTGAACACAGTCTTCCATGTGATTAATTAGAAAAATTCAGAAGCAAACCATTGGAAGTAAAAACTATTCAGTGTAAAATGGAGATTTCTACAGAGATGCGCCTCACTGTAACAGAGCAGCTGGTCTGAGTCAGCTCTGTGCATTCCAGCTCTTGGATAGGAGGTTTGCAGTTTGTCTTTTAAATTATTTTCTGTATTTAAAATGCATATATTTTATCCTAGTTTCTTTTTCCATGTCAGGGAACCAGCTGTATCTGTTTCTTTGGAAGATGTGAAAGCAACATGTGCTTGTCTTCTGGTGCAAGCTGAAGAGGCAGAAAAAGGAGGTTACTCTGTCCGTGTAGCTGAACGCATGATCATGGAGGAATTTGGGAGGTGTTTATCCGAGATCCTACATGTGCAATTAAAAGACTGAAAGTTGAATAATGTTCAGTGCATTATAAAGTCAATGAGTAGTAATACTGATATACTGTCATAGTCTAAATGATCTTACCTTGAATTTTCATAGGACTAATTTCACTGACCTCAGCTGCATTCTTTCTGAATTATGCTGATGTAAGTGAAACTTGGGGTTTTCTGGGCCAATTGTTCAGTCTTTACATAGACTGCAGTTTAAAGTAAATTTAACTTAGGATGAATTTGTTGAATGTTTATGTGAGTGCAGAGCCAGTAAGCACTGAGAAAGAAGTTGCTATCTTAGTTTGGTTGTTACTGGTTGTGAAACAGTTCGACTTCCAGCGATGGCTGGCAAATCTGCTGATTTAGCTTTGTGTCTTCTCTGATTTGGCAACTTATTTCTCTCATTGCTGCCATATCATTATGATTGCTGCCATGTCGTTTAGATGATATATAAAAATTATATAAAAATATATGAAATTATATAAAAATTAATGCTCTTTAATTTTGGATGTTTTGTGCTGGTTTAATATTTGCTTGGATATTTTTGGCTTTAAGCTCGAAAGAATAAAGATATTCTCTGTGTGTGTTGATTCATAATTCTTGGTAGGATAGCAGATATGATTGCATGTTATTTAAAAATGTATTTAATAAGAGGTTGGGCTTTTTAAATGAATGGTAGTTTATATATGAATGGATTGGATTATACATCTTTGTTTTTAACAACTGCTGCAGGGGATTGCTGAAGGTTGCTGGAGAAAATGGGTTCTCAAAGTGCTCCTAATGGGACATGGTATCATCTCAATGTATCACTCCTTCCTTGATCCTTCACTTCCTAAGACCATTCCCTTTTATTTTAGAGTTAATATCTACATAATGGCATTGTCTTAAAATGTTTGTTCCCAGAGAGTTACTATGGGGTCATGAAATCAGAAGAGCACGCACAGCTATAGAGTCAACAGACTCTAAATAAATAAGTGGAGAAATAAAATACATTAAAAGTAGGGGAGATGAGTGGTGGGGAAGGTAAGAAATTCTACAGCCAAATGTAAAAGGTAGAAGAGCAAGCTGGGGAGAGGTACAAATGTAGTGCAAATAGAAAAGTAAGGAAAATGAGTTAGATAAGACTTGACCTACAGCTTTCAGCAGCACCCTTAGGCAAGAGCTGTCTCTAATTTTTCTTAATATATTTTTTAAAAAGAATGAGCAAGCCCATGGGTTCATAACTCCATGAACTGATTACATTTTAACCCTGCAGATAAAAAAAAAAGTCTAGATCTTTTTGAAACTGCCAACATCTTTAGCCTCATTGAAAATAGCAAGAAATCTTCCTTTTTTTTTTTTCTTTTTTTTTTAATTCCTTTTTTTCCCTTTCTTTTCTTTTTTTTTTTTTTTTAAGATGGATAAAGTTGAGATTATTTAATGGCTACAACTGCAAACTTATTTAAAGCAAACATTCTCATCAAACATCTTTTTTCTATTTTAGTTTTTAACAACGGATATGTCAGAGTACTTCAAAGGCTTGGTAAACTGTTGTCAAGATTTCCAGTGCAGGGGCTTGGGGGAGGGGGGAAGGGGAGGAGGATGCAGTGGAGTGATAACTGAAGTTATGGCAAAGAATTGTATGGATTTTGATACACTGGGTAAAAAGTCCTGTGAACAGCAAAAATATGCAGTCTTGCTTTCCATTTTCATAAAGGAATTTGAGGATAGTATTCAAAAGTGCAAGACAAAAATAATATTTTGGTTTATTTGCAACTTCGTTTTCAGCCAACATCAATACACTATTTGCAAATTCTTGAGAGGAATGTTTAGAATTGCAATCCAAGATCTGATCATGTCTCCTTACCAGACTTCTATAAGCTCTCTCTTACCAGAGAGAAATATCCTTTGCTTTGCAGTCAGGCCTTATTCATGTCATTCTTTTGGCTTTATGTACATTTGTGAACAACTTTTTCAAGGGTGAAGCACAGGAAGAGTGGAAAAAAAAAAAAAAAAGATCTTTTTCATCAAAAATCTGACAAACACCTTGAGAACACACTTAGAATTGCAGCCACCACCATCAAACCAGACTGATGTTAGTTTTATTGCTTTTTTTTATACATTTTAATTTAAAAAAAAAACATTAAAATAAGTTTGTTACTTATATGCATTAACCATATTACATTTATTTTATGAAGGCTACTCTGAAAGTAATGCTTTCTGTTTTGTTCTATTGGCCCACAGTGCCAGAGGTGGATGTTGGTGGTGTGGCTCGAGAGGTTGAACCTTCCTGCCAACATTCTGTTACATCTTGTTGCTGAGAGACAGGTGGCAGCAGAGGGGCAGTCTGACAAAATGGTGTCTGACATCGAAGTGTACATGAAGCAAAGGTATGGAATTGGTTTCCTCCACATGGAAAAAACTGAAATTCATCAATGCTTGCTGAATGTCTATGCTGATGAAACAGTGATGTGAGCACAGGGAGGTGGTGAATGGTGTGCTTCAGCAGTGGCAACAGCAGCAGTGGCTCATCTCTGCTGGTGCAGATTGTTACAAACATGGGCATGTGGGCTCTTGTTCACTGCTGGTGAAAATGCATACCTAATGGTGGTGAGTGTACTGAAAAACAGTTTTGTAGCTGCGAATTTGCTCTAGTCGTGCGATTTTACTCTTTACATTGTTTGTCATTTCCATGGCAATAATTAAGAGGCATTACTTTCAGACCAACCTTTGCAGAATGCGGCAACCTTTGCAGATGAGTTCAGTGTGGCCAGGCAAGCCAAAAGGCTGGACACTCACAATGTAATGTAATGTCAGTGGGAAGATGGTCCAGCATTGCGTTTAGAAGTAGCCCTTTTATGTAGAAATAATTGCATAATTTAAGCATGTTTGATGGGGACAGTAAATTAGGTGTGTGGCACAGGAGTTTGGGTATCTGTGTTTTGGCATATTCAGGGAATTTTCAAAATGAGAGATAGTATATTATGCTGTATTTGTCTTGCATTAATCTCATACTTTACAGCTTTTATTAGTCATCAGTGGCACCCGGAAAAATATTTCCTCTCCTTTACATGTCATTCTTAGAACCTCTCAATGCTTAATACTGCTATATGCTGAGGAAAGATGCAAGCAGAGTGTATTCCCTTTCCAGAGATACAAATTCTCCTGTTTAACTGTGCATGCTCAGATTGATTGCTTTGGTATCATGAATGAATTTTCAACCACATAAGATACAGAATTCACTGGGAATTTTGAAAATTTTCTTTTATAACGTAGATCTACGTAGGACCATCTGTGAAATTTTTCATGTTCCGCCAGTTCCAAAACTTATCTGTTGTTGATGCTCTCAGTCTCTGATTCTTTCTGTATCACAGTTTTGTTTTGAATCGCTTGAGTTGTGTGTGAAATGTACAACAAACTGCTGGGAAGTGTTTGGGGAATGTAAAGCAGATGTTCTGTGGGCCCTTTGAAACTGTACACATCATCAACAAGGGACCGTGTCTGAAGATACACCTCTCTGTGCCTACAATCCACACCAGCAATGTGCGTAGTGCCTCAGCATGGAGAGCTCTTGGGACTAATAAAATGATCTGCTTGTTGCTTGGCAAGTCTGTAGTGATGAGGTAAATACAAAGTCAAACCAGGAATTCAAATAAGTGAGCCAAGATCAACATGGTTTGTAGGTGGGCATAGGTATGTCTGAGAAGTAGCACAGGAGGGAGCAAAACCTGAGTTTAAGGACACCTCCTGGGTGAAGGCGGAGGCTTCTCACAGCACTGGGATCCTCAGTGTGGTCAGCACAACAGGTATATTGTGCTGCTCCGGGTTGATTTGGTTAGGCAAAGATCTGTTCAGTAGGAAACAAATAGACAGCGTGTCCCCATTTTATACTCACCATCATTCCTTCTTCCTCCACTTCTTCCATCCTTGTTTGATAGTTTCAACCTTGCTGGTGACTGCAGTAAATCAGCCCGTGCTTTTTAACAATATTTTCATTTTTCACTCAAAGGGACTTCCTGGTTCTACATTTTCAGTGTTTTACATCTAAAAACTTCTCACGTTATTCTATTAGGTTAGCTCAGATTGTGGCTGGGCCTTTCCCTTATCTGCAGTATGTGGCAGTTTCTCACACTTCTACCCTACTGGGCTAAAGCTGGCTAAAGTTTGGGCATCTGTACCTTAACAAGTAATGAGTATTACTGAAAGTGACAAACTTCGAACACATATAAAATAATTAGATGAATTACGTGATGTTTTACTGCACTGACAATGTTAGCAATCTTACTGTACAATAAAACTCATAATTTGTCATAATTTGACTTCTGCCTTTAGGTGAATTTTCTTTGGTTTGGTTTTTTTGGTTTGTTTTTTTTTTTTAGTTTTTTTTCAAGATTATTTTTCTAAAGGCAGAAATAACTGTGATACCTGTTGCAATTAGGCTTTATGTGTATGGTCAGTATTTTGGGCATGTCTGTATTTCTGGTATGTGGCAAAACAACATTAAGTCAGCTCATTCTGTTGAGCTGCATGTCATCAGTAGGTCAGGATGCATGGAGACCATCTGTATCCTTTTCCAAATGTTGCAGCATGGCAACCTGCTGTGGCATACTTTTTTGTTTAGTTATTATCATTCCTTTTAACAATCACAGTCAGTAACTAATGAAGCTGTATCAGACCTGCCCTTTGAGATGTGCTAGTAGTTAGATGTTCCTAATAAAGTGAACAGCACAGAGCTCTGTGCTTTGTGGCTAAGGAGAAACATGAGGACTTCGGAGAACTAAGTTCTGTTAGCTCTGCTGCAGGCTTCCTGGCAGAACCTGAAAGAGATTTGCTGAACTTCCATGGCCTTGTTTCAAGGAAAAGGACCTTCTCGAATTGGAATTCTTGTCCATTCTATATAACAAGATGACTTACGCTTTTCCTGCAATCTTCCAGTTGTTTCAGGCTCAGTCCATAAAACATCTAGCCCATTTACTTAAACGGGATCTTAGTCAGGTCTTTACAACAAGCTAGAAGCAGCAGATCCTGAGCAAGTACCTAACACAATGGGGCTCTGAACTGAGCCCTCTACTGTAGCAGAAATTACAGAAATACTGCTAATATTTTAGGGAGAGCAAAAGGTATATGGTGAATTTGCCAAACCCTGTAGCTTACCCTATAAGCATACCCCCAAAATGATGCTTTCATATATCTTCTTTATAGTGTGGATGTTTGCCAGTCAGTATTACTCACTTCAGAGACCAAATGTGACTCATTATTGAATTACTACAATCTGTGCTGATGTAGAAGCACCCCTGACACATCTTGTTGTGAGCCATTTTTTCAGAGTAATTGCATTAGTAATAGCCGATTACACAGCAATCTTGTGTTCCTACAAAATTAAGGTAATTACTGTAGCTAGAAACACATCCCTCTGTATTCTGTCCTGGCAAGGAAGCTGGTAAAAGGCAGTGCAACGTTTCAATTCTTTGTAACAAGAGAAACATGAAGCTGTAATTACATTATTGGTGTGGGGGAGGGGAAGTTTTTACATTTGAAAGGAGCATGGAAACAAAACTGTGATTTGAAGCTGCGCATTCCTATTCCATAAAGGAAAAAAAAAATCTTTTGTATTTAGGCTTCCAGTATGGAAGAAATGTATTTGAAATACATGAATGAAGTTGTGTTCTCTGTTTCGAAAGGCACAGATGTTTGCCTTTGAAGTAGATTTATTGTGCAAGAGATGTATTCTTCTTTGATCTGGATGGTCCAGCAAACCTGATATGGATTTATTGTTATATTGAATTAAATAGTTATTAATTTGTTCATATGGCAAACCTCATGAATACTGGGGTCAGCTTCTAATTAGTCTATGTGCAACAGAATTTAATTTGTGCTACAGCTTTCACCTTTTCTTGTGTCTTGGGGGAAAATATGATATTTCACATTCATGCAGTATTAGGTGTTTAATGTATCAGCTGAGGAAAAGCAGACAAACCATCCTCTGTAAGCTTCGTTAAGTAATCTAGAAAGGGTATTAGTCTTTTCACAGCTATTATGCAGCATCAAAATTCATAGACAGAAGGTGCCACTTGGCACCCACAGCTTGTGTTTGGGTTTGAGCAGGTGAAAGGGTGTTGCCTGATGCAAGTTTGCAAATTTTACTTTCTGCTGCCTTACTGTACCATATTTGAATTGCTGAGTGCAAGCTGATAGCCTTGGAGTAGAAAGAATTGCTCATCTGTTTTCCTGCATTATAGGATGTGTAAAACTGATAAGAATAACATAGTGCTCCAAATTGTTTTGATTATGAAGGTAAAGCCCACCAACTACATATGGATTGTTCTGTCAACACAGCAGATGGAAAAAGCATCAATTTAAGCTAAATTCATTTGATGCAAGTGTTGTATGTAGTTGTCACCTATTAGCAATGCTTATGGTGAAAGAAGTGGCTCTTTTGAAATGATCAGAAATCACACGGAATCAGAGTAGCTACTTCAGAAACATTTTTTTCATAAAGAGTTATGATGAAAGAAAATACTGCGTTTCTCTGGTGCAGGGCTTCTCCCAACAGGACTGGGGAAACAGAAAACAACTACATTGTGAAGCTGTTCCTATTTAGTGTTTATTCTTCCCCATTTTCATATTGCTCTTCCAGCCTTACTTCATCACTGCATACATTTTCTCTTGTGCCTGTTTCAGAAGCCTATTAAGATTTACATACTGTCAAAAGCAGAAACAGGCAATTCTTGAGAATACTGACCGCAGTGAATATAATCATCATCATCAGAGGTTGCTGCAGGTCTGCCGTGATTTGGAAACTGTCCATGCTACTGCAGATATAATTAAGGAAAAGGTACACATTGTTGTCAGAGTCCAGTAATAACGTTCAAATTGTTAATACAGCTTAGTTAGTCACTATTCTTTGTAAAATTCAGAGTGGCAGCAAATATTTCCATTTTCCAGACTTTTCTGAATTAAGGGGAATGCTGTTCTGTCTCTAGGAGTAAGATTGTTATTGATCTTTCTTTTTTTTCCCAATTACATGTACATATATACATAATGTGCACACACACGTGTGTATGCATCTTATGCAGAAATTATTTTTTCTGTCTTCAGTAGAAATGTATAGACAGATCTTTTTGTCACTTCTAGGTTTTATCATTTCTCCTTCATTTAAGAAATACTTGGGTTTCTTTAGAGCTTGAAACTACTTTTTACTGAGCATCTGTCTTGTAGAACTGCTTTGTTCAGTTCTGCAACTTTCACATAACTGTTCTTTGCTCTAAGTGCATATGAGCACATTTAACAGCTGTCTTCTTCATCAGAGCAAGAGATATAGAGTAAATGTAAATGGGGAGAGCTGGGAAGTGACCTCTCATCTATAAGCTGGGAGAGGTACAGGCAGTGGCAAGCTCTGGCTGCCCAGGAAATGGTGATACTTAACTGCTCCCTTCTTTTTGAAAATTTGAGTTAATATGACGTGTGCCTCGCTCCCTTAGGAATGGCATGGGCCCATATTTATATTCAAGGCCATGCTGGATGTGGCTCTGGGCAGCCTGGTCTGGTGGTTGGTGACCCTGCACACAGCAGGGGGGTTGAAACTAGATGATCCTTGTCATCCTTTTCAACCCTAGCCATTCTATGATTCTATATGGGCTGTTGAAATAATTTCTTCCATGGAGCCGTCCTTGCAATTGGAGCTACTAGCGAGATTTTCAGAGCTATACGTGGCATCTTGAATGTGCTCTTTTCTGCATTATAGTACTAGGATAAGCAATGAGGAAAAGTTTTCCTTTCTGATGCAGTCAGTTTTAAGCAATCAAGTGAAATTGGTGGGAGCGTTTCACTCAATTTCAGTTAGTTATGAAAGCCAGTGATACTATGCAGGGACTTGCTCATACCCTGCTTTGTCCCTCTGCACTTCACCCACTTCCATGACTTTGTCTCTTTCGGGGATAGTCTTGTATTTGTATAGTGTCATTCATTGTTTCCTTCAGTTCAGTGAAATGCTTTACTAGAGTATGGCTGTATTGTATAGGTGGCATCAACAAACTTCATTGAATGCAGAATTGTGACAGCCTATTTATCAGGCAGCAACATCAGACTATATAATCCTGGATAATTTCTTAACTTCACATGGAAGTAAATGGATTACACAGCGGTACATGGATTTAACTTTGCATGAGGCAGCTGCCCTGTGTTAATATAATGAGTGAGAAACTAAGTTGATTTTTCAATAGGTAAATAATAAGATCTACCATTTGTATAGAAAGGTCAGAAGCAGCTTTCTTGAGATGTTCGTGTTTTTCTAGATCTCAGGCAAGAATATAGCATGTTTTTAGGAAGGTTCATGAAATTGGCAGCAACAAAATCTTTTAAATATCTACTCAGATTTCTAAACTCTGTTTTAATGAAGCTGGAAAAGAAAGTATGCACTACAAATTCAGTTGTATTAAAATATCTGAAATATGATTTGGTAGATGGCTCTTCTGACAGTTAACGTTTCTAGCAATTTCTTGAGTAAGGGGCAAACACATTGTATCTGTGTTGAACTAACCTCTAAAGATAATGCAATCATTTCCGTGTGTCATGTCGTAGAAGATTCATAGCATTTGCTGTGAGAGTCACATCTGTATCTCCAGGGAGACACCTCGTTGTCTTTGGCAGACTGGTACAGGAGAGTGATAGGCTCGGACACAGGGAGAAGCTAAATACAGTTCATGAAGTTAGACGAATATTGCAGCATCACATGTGACAAGTTTTGGAAAGAGCTTCTCTAAGAGCCAAAAAAATGCTTATGTTTCTCTGCTTTCCACAGACAACTAAGGAAATTATAAATAATTTAAAAGCTTGTATATACCTTTATGTCATATCTTCCATATAACATAAGGAAAGAAAACAAGATGAGTTGTATTAGTAAGCATTTAGTTTTATTAACTTTCAAGTGTAAGTTTAATGAACTTACATCTTGAAACAAGATGATATAAAGCATGCACATCCTTAAAGAGACTTACATTGTGACATCTGCAGTATTAACATTCAGTTAAAGTATTTATTATTGTTTCTCAGAATGAGATGTTCGTAGTAAATAAAGGAAAGCTTTGTTTTGGTCCAAGTAAAGCCCATGCTTTGGGCTTTAAATTTTCTGATTTTCAGAATGTTCAGTGGTGTTGAACACAGCCTAAAGTTAAAGGAAAAAAAAAAAAAAAAAAACAGACAACACAAGGTCATATATATTATCTGGATATTCTGTAGGAAGCAAAATTTGGTATCTATGATTCATTTTCATAACCCATTCTAGCTGCACTGAAGATGAGATCTACTCTCTGATCTATTCTCAGACCTATTATTTGAGGATTCAGGTATTGGGTTTGGGTCCTGTACCTGTACTACAGCAGCTGTAGATACACATCTGTCAGTTTTAAAAGCCTAGAATATTGTTCTTGCTCATATAGAAAGTATGTGCTTAGCTAGACCTATAATAGGGTATTGAAAGCTTAACCTTGACTTAATCTTGAATGTTTTTCAAAGGCTTAACTGAACTGTGGCATTTTTCTCCACAACAGCAACCCAATGGTGAGGAAAGGGTTTTACCTATGCATAAAATCGCTTTTTTGTTACTTGTGGTCTATTTTCCATTAACTTTCTGTATAATCAATGAATATACAGATGTTAGAATTAAGAGATATCCAGGAAAGCTAGGCTAAGTAAGATTACTACAACAGGAACATAATAAATGGAAAATGCTTACCAATGTCATAGGCTTGCACCATTCTCCACAGAGAGCAATCTCCAGAAGAGACCTTCCTCAGTGGCAGTCAGCACTTAAACGGGGTCTAGGAGAGGTGCAGCCAGGCTCCATGCCTTCCAGTAGCACAGGTGAACTACCTTCACCTGTGCTCCCGTGGCTGACTGATTGCTTGCCTCAGGTGGTCAAACGGGTTCAAGTGTGATTCAGCAGTTCCCATACACTTTCCAACAATATCACCATGATCTAAATCACTAAAACTGCAGTTGTGTTCATTCTCTATGGTTGGCTGAACTGTTGCTGGGAAAACCCATTCTCTTTAGAGCTTTGTTTCCGCCACTAATTTTCTGGTAATATTTCTACAATCACTATTCTAGGAAGACCTTGAAGTGAAACTCTCCATCTTTCCTTTTTTCTTATCCCCAGATGTCTTCCTGCTATAGTCTTTTTCCTTTTTGGCTCTGAATGTGCACAAAACTGCTGCTGGCCTTTTCTCAACTCTGTTTATGCAGAAAGACCACCAGTGTTCTTTTTGTTTTCTCCAATAAATAGTTGAATTCTTAGAATACCAGTGGTTTTGGAGAGAGGGCAGTGCTGTGTGCTTGGTTTAAATTGTAAAAGGCAACAGGAACAAAATCATTCTTAGCACTTGGAAAAATCCTGACCTCAATCTACTTTTTCCTAAATTTAAGTCAGCGTATCAAACCAGGAAACAACGTCTGCAGCGTAAATTCTGTGGAGTTAGAAATACCCAGTTCCTCAAGATTTTGCTTTTGCTATGATAGAAATCAACAGAGAAATAGCTACAGGTAATACACTTGTAAATTATAAATGTTTTTCTTCAGAAATTACTTTTTAAAAATGCGCTGAAGTCCTCCAGGTTAAGCTTGTAATACTGTTCATCCTTTTCAGAGGTGTATCTCCTGCCATCTAGTGATAAATGAGAGAGAAAGAAAATTCAGAAAAATGGTTCCATCAGCAGCTGCATGCAGTCCAAAGCAACAGGTACAAATTTACCATATACATGAGGAAAACCAGACCTAGGCAGAGGAATACTTGTGCAGCTCCTACCGAACATAGATGTTGACTTTAAAAGGCAAGGCACTGGCCCTCGCTTAGTTTCTCTGTATAGCATAGTCAGACAGATCATTTTACACTGCCCTTTTCAAGCATCTGTACATTCTGCACAGTGCCTATAGGAAGTGTAGATACAGAGAAGAAAGAATGGGAGAACTCAAATTACTTGGAAAAAAAAATTTGGTCTGTAAACCTGATCAGCTTCATGGTTTGTTGTGGTTAGAACTAGAAGATGTCTGTCTTAAATGTCGGAGTTTCTTACTCTCCAAGTACCACTGTCACTTGTGTATTGTACAAGAGAGATAAAAAAAATTAAGAACATATCTCCCAAAATCATACAATGAGCGACAGTTACAACATCCACCACAATTGGTTATTGATGACTCATTCTCATCTTCAGTATACAATGGTTTTGGTCAGTACTTTTTCTGGTGTGATTAGGAGAAGAGTCTTAGTCTGCACACTCTATTTAGATTGCAGATGAGGTCAACATATCCGTTTGTATGATTGTATCTTCTGGCTAATTTAGATTTGGAAAGAAGTGATGTGATCATGGAACAGAAATTCCTTCTTGAGGGAATAATCCAGTGACTTAAATTAAAACAAATTTACTTCAGATCTATTGTGCATGCATCTCTGAAATATTTTGATTTCACATCAAATCACTTCAAAATAATTCTAATACTATCTTAGCCTAGAATGAAACTCCTAAATCCAGACGGACAGAAATTCAGAAATTACAAATCATAGGGCACATAGCATTACAGCAAAAAACTCTTGGACCATCAATCACTCTTTGAATTGTTCACTAAATACTGTACATATACTCTGGAAGTCAAAAGAGTAGATCAACGGCAGTCCTCAATCTCTAGAGCAAATGTCACCTGAGTAATATCTGAAGATACTGAGTAGGTGTGCTATAGAGCCTCTCTTCTTCAAGTACCTCATTAATTCAAATGTCTTGTTTTTAAAGATATTTTTAGAAGGGCTGCCTACTCAGTGACATTCTGTTGGCAAACAGAAGCCAACTTCACAGTCCTCTCACTTATTACTCACAAGCATTTGTCTTTTTCTGTTTTTTTAGTATAAAGAGATGATTGCTTACTGTGAAGATTCTTCTAAATTTCAACAAAGCAAAACACCGATTTGCTAGCTGGCTTTAAAAGTAATCAGAACAGGCATTTCAAACCTTGTAATAAAATGCATCATTCAGTTTGCATGTAGAAAGGTAAATCACTGTTTATATTTGGGAGGTTGAATACAATCAGAAAGATAAACAGCATATTTCAGCCCAATGCCATCAAATTACCACAAAAATTAAGTATATTTTAATTCTGCAATTAGTACTGTGTGGTTTGTTCATGAGAGGCATTGTAAAATGAATATATATCTGAGTAAAATATGATAGCATAAACATCTGCTAAAACAACTTATGTATAATGCAAATACGCTTACAAGAAGTTTCTTATGGCAACTGCCCAATATAGGATATTGATCTGCATTATTTCATTTGTCATAGCTGTCATGCCATAAGCAATCTGTTTAACATGCTTTGATTTTCAGTGACATTTGAAAAAATCCATTAACAAATTTTTAACTTCTTAGTCCAAATCAGCATATAGCTTCATTGTCCACAGAACAGGTTTTGAATATAACTTACAGCGTCCTTTGAGATATAGAATTGATTGTGGGCCCCAATTTCTCACTATGGTTTTACCCTGTAAGTTATAGAAAGAAACTGGCTGTTATTTCACAAGAAGCAAACCCTCTTATACAATAAAGACACCTTTAACACTGTTTACCTTTGGAGCACACCCGATTTCAACAATAAGAAAAACCATGAAGATGATACAAGCAAAAAGCACAACAGCTTTAGTTTTCTGAAAGAAAACAAACGCAATATTAGCTATTTTTTTCTTTCCTGCTGCAGTAAGCATAATGAAACAGTGACTATTATAAACATCTGCATGCATGCACTCTAAACTTCTTACCATTCTACCACGACTTCTGTCAGTCTCTTCTATCATCCGAATAGTCAATGATCTGCTTTGTTACTTTTTCACATACGAAGAGCTCAGTAGCTGACAATGATAAAATGTACAAATCTCAGTTCAGTCGGTCATGGTCCTTTACAGGTGCCTGTCTTGCAGGCAATAATGTATGCATGCAGATTCGTTGTGAGAATTAGGTATAAAGTATTTACCACCTTTTGTGATTAAGACTAGAAATTATGTCAGCCTCTTTTATACCAGAGTAGTTAATGACAGTTGGCCCCAGGAGATCTGGAAACAACCTGTACCTAAAAGCAAAACAAAAACAAAAAAAACAACCACAAGTTGACTAAATGTCAAGCATTCTTAGTAGGTGGTGCATACATGAAACTGCAATATTCAGTCCTCTTTTCTACTACACAAAACAAGTAACTAACGTAGTTTTTTCTTTTTCCTGACTCCACTACCAATGTAATTTTCTGTCACATTCTTCCTGTTTTCATTTATTTTATAAGTTTTGTGATGTCATAGAATTCATGTATTTGTAAAAATTTTATTTTACTTTCATGATCTTCTCATTAGATCATGAATTTATTATTATTTTTGTTTTTATTCTTTTATTGTTCCCTAGCTCATTACATAGGAGTATGTCTTCACTTTTTTGGTCTTCCTCTTTCAGGCCTTTACTCATTTGATTGCAAAAGCAATGACTGTATGCATTTATGTGATTACACTAACTGTAGTATTCACAAAGAAAGAGTTTTTTTGGTTTTTTTTTCTGTTTAAAGTTTTTCTTTTTAAAATGATGTGGTGATGTAGGGGAAATGCAAGTCAAAGCTTGAACCAGTGATTGAGCACCTGGTGGGAAGGCAGGGCCAAAGCTGGGGAGCTCAGCTGCATGTAATGCAATGCACCTGTGTGACCAGAAGGGTGGGGGAGGGGAGCCAGGATCCACCCCTTCCCAGACCTCATTTAAGAGTTGGTGGTGGAGGCAGGGGGATCACTGAAAATTTCTGCCTGCTGGAGGCTGCCTCAGGGTAAGTAGTTGCTTTGTTTCTGTGTGCTGGCTGTTGTATTTGAGCAAGTCCTCACTTGTTGCAGCCTGTGACTTTGCTGCTCTGCTGTTATTGCAGTGTTTTCCACTGTGTTACAGCATTATATATGTAAGGAAGTAAAGATTAACTTTTTATCCTTACAGATCTTTCCAAAATTAAAATGTGTTTCTACCACAAAATAAAAGGTTTTGTCTATATCTGTATATGAAAATCAAGCTAAGAACTATACCAAAAAATTTTGCCAGAGTAAAAGAAAACTAAACCGTAAGGGAGATAAAGTATTTAAAAGATTCTTGCTTTTCTGTATTTGGTAACATTAGAAACACAGCTTGAAAGGATGAGATTTGAGTATGATTGCTCAAATGTGTGCACTTCTGTGTCACTGACTGCTGCCCTCTGGGACTGGCTGTTCAGTCAGTTTTTGGTTCACCTCGGTCTGCTCATCCAGCCCATGCTCCAACAGTTTCTCTACGGGCATCTTTTGGGGTACGGCGTCAAAGGCCTTGCAGAAGTCTGGAGAGACAATGTCCTCTGGTCCCCACTCATACATCGGGTTGGTGATTTCATTGCAGAGGTTTATCAAGGTGTGAGTTCCCCTTGGTGGATCCACGATGACTACTTCTAAAGATTTTTGCTCTCCTGTGCCTGGAAACGATTTTGGGAACGAGCTGTTCCATCACCTTCCCAAGGTTCAAAATGAGGCTTCTGTAACTATAGAAAATAGAGTTGCTTCATTTTGTTTTATTTTCATATTTCGGGGGGGGGAAAAAGTACTGAAAGTTAGAGACCATCACTGCAGAACAATTAAGGTCTAATTGTTAACATTCGACATCTTTTTATGATGTGAATGTGACAGGAACTTAGGAAATTTAAAAGAGGAAAAGTCATGTCCCCAGGTGAAAACTGTGGGTCATTTTGGCTAACTGTAATGATTTAGAATTCGGGGAGCTGGATTATAGGCAAGAAACATCACTGTGGCTGCTGAGCAGTTCTTTGTTTAAAACAAAACAAACAACAACAACAAAAAAACCTGAGGGTGATATTTTATAAACAAGTCCTTGAAGGGATGAAGTCTGACATCTGACTTTCCTATGTTATGGGTGATTAAAAAAAAAAAAAAGTTGCAGGTGGCTTTTTGTGTATGCTGCTACTTCTTATGAGAGAGATAATGTCAACTTGGAAGCAGGTGTTACTTGTGTTCTCCAGAAACACTGGAGAATATTTTGCATAAATTTACTGTGAGCTGGATCATTAAAACTAGAGACAATTCACAGCTGTGGAGATTAACTCTCTTTTAACCCAAACCGCTTTCTCAAATCGGGAAGATATCTACTCTGTCCATATTCTACTTTGCTATGTGTTGAATCAAAATGAGGCAAAATCAACTTTCCTATTCATTCTGGCTAGACTCAGACCCCTCTTAAACTAGCAAGATTTTCACTGGTATCAGTTCTGATGAAGGCCTCTGATTTGCAAACTGTATTGGTTGTATTGGCTGTCATGGTTTTCCCTGAAGGCTTGTCTTTATGAAGTATCACGTTGGCTAAGATATTTGATATTTGGTTTTAGAATAGACTTTTGACATTTATGGCTGTGGAGAAGATGGTAAAGTATAATTTGGTGTGTTTTCTTTACATGAAGGATCTAGAATACCTTGCCAAGTCTATTTCTTTTTAGTTTGCTTTCTTGTAAGCGTAATTCATATTTGCAGTGGCTGCAACAATACTTTGATTACAGTTGGCAATAAACCACTTTATTTGATCTCTAGGCTACCATATCCTGAAAATAGGATAGTTTGTGATTTCTTCTTCATTAACTATCTCTTCCTTACTGTTTAGCCATGCACTACACTTTTCTTTGCCCTTCTCTGTAAGTACAGAGAATGCTTTCTCTGCTTGTTCAAATCTTCTTTGCTAGATTTGAACTCTTCTTCACTGCAACCACCTTGATAATCATATCTGCATGATGAACAAATATGAATTTACACACATGTGCCCACCTGATCAAGATTTGAGGCACTTACGTTGTATGAATACCTTCCCCTTGTTTGTGCAAATTTGCTCTTGAGGGTTTATTACAATGCCTGTTAATGTTTACTTGCAACTGTTTTCCTGTGTATGAGCAGGCAAAGGTCTCACTGCTATAGTGTTCAGCCCTTTAAATGCTTCAGTGAGGTACTGCAGAAAGTCTCCTCTCCTTCACCAAGAGTCTTTAATAGGTGTCCTTCTGTACCACAGGTCCCTTCATCTTCCTTTGCAAGCTCTAAACAAGTTTCCCACTTGCTTCCTCCTGAGTTGCAGGAGGGGATAGAGACTGTTGTTACAGTCTGCTTTTTTCTTTCCTGTCTTTTCTGAAGTAAACAAAAGGAATCTGTAGCAATTTGACCAAGGAAACTTCCATAATGTCATTTCAGTGGTTGCTTTGATCATTTATTAATAATTTAATCTTATTCACATCCACACATTAATGCTAACTTAACTGTAAAAGAGACTTGGCAGGTTTTTCCCCTGTACCTGTGTACAAATCATTTTTTCCCTTATTCAGTTTATTCTTCTTTCTTAGGGCTGAATTGACTGGATTTTGATTATCTGTATAGTAAATACAAAAGGGACATCAGGTGTGTTATGATAAAGGAAGATGGAACTTTCTAGATTGGTTTCTGTGAACTAGCTATTTCAGAACATCTGTATTGTGGTGACCATTCAGGACAGTAAGCACTCTAATGGCGTTAATAATGTAGCACAATATGAAATGTATTCACTGCTCTGAAGAAAGATGTGGCATTTGTCTATTCTGAATATATTAGCGTATAATACATGCTGATATATGACCTGAGGGCACCCATAGCCCCTTTAATCTCTGTCAGAAATGTCACATTTTGAATGAACTCAGCAAAGCTATAAGCTACATGAAAAATATTAAACCATCTTGAGTTTGTATGGCCATAATGAGGAATAATAAATAGACAGCTCTGCCCATTTGGATTCATCTGCTTGTGGCGCTGATTTCTAGGGGCTTATTCCTCCATAGCACACTGCAGGGCTGTGCCAAAATCATTGGACTGAGAAGCAAATCTAATTGACTTATGAGGAACAGATGTCTCTGAACAGCATTTCATTGCACTATGCGGATGAAACTTTAGTACCACAGAAAGTCAAGATTTGTTCAGTGTTGAGCCCAGAGTGCAGAGCCCAACACCTCCTGAGAATTGGGCTGCTTTCAATACCTGGGGGAACACTTTACCTAGGAGGAGCTTTTCAGCTGAAGCTCTCACACAGGCATTTGCTAAATCTGTGTTGCTGTCATTGCAAAGCCTGCTTGACACTGACTTTAAAATGCATTTATCTCACTTTGTCTCAGACTGCTTCATCCCTCCAAGTTTGGCAGTGTGGACTGTTAGCTGAACCTAGTTATCATCACTGTACCTGCTCTGCCTCTCTTTCTTAGATATTACAAAATTTTGCCCTTTTTGGTGTGGAAACTGCATCTCTCTACCTTCTTGTCATCCTTAGCTCCCAGCTGCTTTCATGGGAAAGTTAGCTTCACTCCTGATTTGCTGGAAAGCTGCAATGTGACAGGACTGAGAATTTTAACTGCACTTCACCCTGAGAGTGTTCCCATATGACAGAAAAATTAATCCTTATTAATGGTCTGCTACTTTGCTACATAGGAAAGTGCTTATACAGACTGGATGCCAGCTGTAGCAAATTGACTTGATGGGTCAGGAGATTGGTGCTTTCTGCAGTCCTTGAAAGTAAATCCTTTAACCTTACTGTACTAGTTTGCCTGCTTATTGTCCAGTATTGGTGTCTACTCTATACTGACCTGTCCAAAAGCAGTTTATTCATGCTGCAACTGGCAAATCAGCCTGGTTGTTCAAACTCAAATGCTGGACACCACATGTAATCTATTTTCCCTCTGTTCAGTTGTATAGAAGCCACTGCATTCTTACCTCTTCTACAGGAAGAGGCACGGATTTATTTTAATACTTAAAATTCTTGATTTATGGGTCAGTGAGTCTGGAGGAGGGGAAAAACAGCAAAGTTAGAAGATGATTAAATTTTACCAAAGAAAAGATATGATTAGATAGAAACAGTATACGTGAACTCTTAAAGAACAGGAGGAAAAAAAAAATGCAGAAAGCCTTGTGGAAAAGGAGACTAGCTGCTGTCCTGTTGTATGCTTAAGTGAGAATCTTCTTGTGCCAAGCAAAAAAGAAAGTGCTGTGAGGCAAGGTAGTGTAATTTGTTTTGTGGCTTTCTTCCCATTTCCCCCCCCAGATCTGCTTCTTTCTTGAGAGATGACAAGCATAAAATCCACATCATTACATAGACTTTTTCTTCAGACAGTGAACTCCTATGTGAATAGGGGATGATTTATGAATTGATTCCCAATGGTAAAGAGTCTTTGAAAAGCAGTCATTAACCATGAATTAGATAGCTAGAAGATGAGTGAGCTACTAATCATGTGATCCAGTCACTGGCTTATCACAGGTAATTGATGCAGTCATTCAACATCATTTAGCCAAGGTTAAGAGGCCTGGTTCTGATACTTGCAGCTGAGATAATCTCTAATCGTGCAGATGGTGCCTTGACTTCAGAGGAAGGGGTTTGCACAACTGGCCTCAGAAGAAGTGAATGATCTATGCTGATAAAACTTAGGTTCATAATTTTTTGTTTCCCTCAAATCACAGAATCACAGAACAGCCCAAGTTGGAAGGGACCACAAGGATCATGGAGTCCAACCCCCCAGACAGGGCCACCCAAAATCCCAACCATCCCAACCCTATGTCTGATAGAATGCTATGCTGTCAACAGTTCCATTGCTAGCAATTGAATGGAAGAGTTAAAGATCCAAATTCCCACACACCTACTGATCTAGACTAAATTTTAAATTGCAAGAATATTTTTTCTTACCATTTTTGTCTGTAAAACCTAGTAATAAAATTGCTTCCCCTCATAATAGTTGCTGAAGAGCATGATTAAAAATGAAGCGTCACTTTGTGTGGTTCATAACCCCATATATATGCATACCTTCATTTCCTAGAAATTCATTTTTTCCCATCTAACACCAATGTGGTTTTGGAGTCCACAGACTTACATAATGTTTCAGTAAAAAATTTCTGAAATGTTCATTATGGAATTCAGAGCTGCTTTTTTTTTTTTTTTTTTTTTTTCTTAATTATCAGACAGACCTATTTCCACTGCCTCAAAACCTGTGTCTTAATTTATGATTTGGAATGCTCAGATTTGCCCTAAGATCAATTGAATGTTTATCTGTACATGTATTTGTGCACATTGGATTTTTTTCTAGTGATTTTGAACACTAAGTATGCTCATTTTTTTTTTTTCTGTGAGAAGGAAGATAACACAAATATAGCATTTTATACAAGTGTTTTGTTACTTCTATTTGTAATTAATTTTTGTAAAAATTTATAGGCAACTTTAGAGACCAAATTGTTCCATGCCTCCTCTTTTCCTAGGCAAGGAGTTGAAAACACCTTCACCAGGTAGCTCAGTGGTGGTTGAACAGCAGTCTGGGAGTCTGCAGGGAGTGCAGTCTGCATCTGGTCTGTCTCGTATTCCATTTGTATGTCAGTCTTATTTCCATACTTGTGGTACTCTTGTTACTGGGGTTTTTTTACTCTCTTTTTGCAGGCGTTCATGTTTTTCATACCTTTGCAATATGCCATCCACGTATTTTTATTTAGTTCAGTGTGCTTTGAACACTGTGACAATAAAGCTTTGTTGTAATATCGCAGTCTCCAAATCCTCCGGCAGGCCATCACTTACCAGATAGTTGTAGGGCAAAATGGTTCCCAGAAACTGAAGTTCTCTTTTGTGCTGTTGTTAGTGTCTGTGTTGGTCAACCACAAGGGTAAATCCAGAAATCCTTTGTGTGGAGAGCAGCAAATCACAGAATCACAGCTGTTTGGCTCTAATCGAGTATGATTGCATCCAGCTGACCAAGTTGTGAGATATGCAAAAGAGGAAAGCAGCTGCAAGTAACAACTTTGCCAAAGCTGTGCCCAGTGATCTCTTCAGAAAGTTGCGGCTGCTCTCTCAATGTCCTGCACTTCAGTTTTTTGAATGAACACAAAATACATTTTCAGTGTTGCATAATTTTTTTTTTTTTTTTCTGTTGAAATCCTGCTTCAGCAGTCCTGAGAGTTGTACTCCTGCCCACTTACATCTTTCTTCCTAGCAGCTGTGAGTGTTACCCCCCCCGGAGCTCCACACAGACTGCTTTACACTGGTCTTTCAGAGGAGTCCACCTCTAAAAGAGAGTTGCCTCCAGAGAAATATTGATATTTACAGCTCTGGGCTGTTGCAAACATCCAAACATCCATAAAGATCGTCATCTCTTTGGGGGATGTTTCTTGAATCCTGAAAATAATTTATTTTTTTTCCTGTATAATTTTTTTTTTTTTTTTTTTACTGTAGCATATGTAAACCAGTTATCTGATCAGCAAGATAGTGTAGCTCTCTGTATTCACGTGCAGGCACTTAATGACAGATTTAAAAGAAAGCTTATTTACAATGAGAGATTTTCACTCTGAAGTTTTGGAAGCTGCTGTGTTGCTTCTTAACTGGACTATTTTTGCAAGCAGCAACTATACTGCCCTCTGAATATTACTCGAATCTTCCCTATGCATACTGTAAAATGCAAGTTTTCCTCCTCACTGAAGCATAGGTAAAGCATTCTTGTTTTCATTGTCTTTCAGCCAATGATGTTTTCAGTTTTTGTCACTCTAATACAAATGTAATTTAATAACAATATTCAGTCAAATACAGCTGGTGCATTTTGTGCTGTTAGCAAGTACAGAATGTTTTGTTTGTACTTGCAATTCCAAGTAAATCAGCCATTTATATTGATTAAAATGTTAAATAAGCAAGTTTCTTTTTCAAGTAGAGCAACACTTCCACCTTGCGGCCATCTAATCTTCTGTTTCATTTGGAAGCGCAGGACTTCCAAACAGTGCAGTCTGCCCAGCTGTCAGCCTTCTGTGCATTCAGGTGAAAGCGTGTATTAAAGCACAAAAATTATGGCACTTAAACGTTTTGCATGGAACACCCTAATGTGTTCTGTATAGTCTAAAACTCAAACCATTTATTCAAAACAGGGAGGAAAAAAAGCTGTAAACCTTGACCCTGCAAATACTTAAACCTTTTATTCTGGAAACCCCTCTCGCAGAACAGCTTGGGTTGGAAAGGACCTGGAGGACCATCAGGTTCCAACCCCCCTGCTACAGGCAGGGTTGCCAACCACCAGATCGAGTACTGGATCAGATTGCCCGGGGCCTGTCCTAGCTGGCTTTAAACACCTCCAGGGACAGGGCATCCACAGTCTCACCGGGCAGACTGTTACAGCACTTCTCCACTGACAGATCTCTTCTTTGCTGGCTTGTGTTAAGTTTTTCATGGGCCAGGACTCCTAGGTCCTCAGCATTGCTGCTCTCAAGGAGTTCTTCTCCCAGTCTGTATCCATACCTGGGATTACTGTGACCCAAGTGCACAACCTCACACTTTGCTTTGTTGAACCTCATTAGGTTCAGATGGGTCTGAGAAAGGCAGAAATAAAATTATTGTCCCATACCTGAGAATGCTTTTTGGTGGTGAAGAATTTATTGACTAGTTTCTTACAGGGCTTGAGAAATCTATAATTAGGTGTGAGTTTTAACTTTAATAGGTGCAAGTCTTTATGTTTTTATTACAAATGCAAATGAAGGCTCAGCAAAAAAAGTATTTTTCCCAAATTCTGTAGCATAAGAGCATCGTTCTCAGTGGATGTATTTCAAGCCTGTTCAAAGATGTGATTCCACTTTGAATTTACAAAAGGCAAAATGTCTTAAAATATATATGCATAATTTTTTCTGTAAGGGGCATCAGCCTTTTCGTGACTGAGGAGAAGACTAGTGCCTATGCATAATAGCTATTACAGGTCACAGAAAAAGTCTATTAAATCTGCTTTTTCTGCTCAATAAAGAACACCTGGCTTGCCAATGTTGTCATAAATACAGTTTACTGGTAATTAGTGTGCATTATGCTAATAGGCAACTGGAGTGGGGAGAAGGATATCAAAACAGTGATTGACACAACAAATTTGTAATGTTTAACTAAAGTTAATTTGGAAATAAATGTTGAGTGCTGTAACCAGGGATAAGATACTCTATGATGTGTGGTGGAAAAGGGGTTCAAACGAAAATGCTGCAAAAGACAAAGAAAATGTAAATATTTTGGGAGAAAAAGAAACAGTTTGCACTACATAAACCTAATTAAGATTTAATGGACATGGGGATATTTCTAAACATACAGAATGGTATGATTTCTTTAACAGATTGAATCAGATGGTTTTGAAGGCACAAAATGAAAAGATTTCATGGGTAATCTGCATTGCAGCAGGCAGGAAGGAGGAGAATTGTTTAGGGAACGAGAATGGCTATAGGTTTTATTTTGAAATCATATTAATTCTAAGCTATGAGATCTTAAAAATGAGATTTTATTATAACACTGCTCCACTGGATGTGTCAGATCTTAACTGATATACATAAACCTATCTGAAAGTCATCAGTACTGCTTTACTAAGTTTTGGTAGGCCAGGATTTGTCACATATATGCTGACTTTATAGAAGTGTATTTTTAAATATTAAATAAATGCATAACTAGCATGAAGGCCAAGCAGGCACAACTTTGAAAAACTGCGTTTTGGAAAGTAATAATAAAAAAAAAATATAATAAAAACTGTAATCCTGAGCTTTAAAATCATGATGATTTTTCCTCCTTGCTTTTGCTTATTCTTAAGTCTTTGGGCCGAGGTTCCTTCAGCATTTGCCGAAGCTAGCAAAAATGCCTGTTGTTCTGAATTCAGTCAGGGCCCATGCTTTTGGCTAGCTGAGAGCAGAAGATGATACAGCTCTTCACTTAGCACAACTGCCCTCTTCAGTTTAAGTACCTGAAGTTGCTTTAAGGAATCCTAAAAGAAGCTGCCTAGCATGAGTGTCCCCCAAATACTCATTTCTGTATACAAAAGAAGTGCATGCAGCTCTTGCACAAAGCTTTGGAGTCTACACTGTGAATGGTTTTAGTAGCAGTGAAGATCAGCTAGTGTGAAATCCACCCCAAAAATGCTGGTTCCTAAATCTTTGATCTTTCAGAACAGGGGTGCTTAGTAAAGCAGGATATAATCCCCCATAACCGAAATAAGACTAAAGGGCAATCATAGGAACTTATAGCAATGTAAGTGATCCTCACTCCTCACCGAATTAAGTATCAGAGTTGTTATTATATGCATTACAAATTTAAAAGTAAATGATAGGACACAAAATAGTGACAGAAAAAGAGCTGCAATTTACTGATGAACTTCACCAATTGGTGAAATTTCATTTGTTCTGCTGATAACGCTTAGCTCTCAACTTCCTTTCAAGCATCACGTCTGCCTTAGAAATCCCTTGAGGTAATTTATATCCTGGGTAAATTACAAACTATTCCCTGGTGCCCATTTCTGACTTGCTTTTTTTTTTTTTTTTTTTTTTTTTTTTTGTCCTATTCTCTGAAATTATATAAAACTAATCCATAGCTTTTGCTGTGAGTTATTAACATGTTACTTCATGTACTGTCTCACCTCGTTATCTCCTTGTCTTGTCTGAAAAGCAGCTAAGTAATTGAAAATTGTCTGAAAGTACAGCCACGAAATTGTCAGAGTTCTTTGTGAGCTGTCACGAGGTTCTCCATTAGCTTGGGAAGTCAGTGTGCTGGTCATATGAAACAGGGCTGTAGTTTGCTTTCAACTATTGCAACGTTAAACTTGAGAGCAGAGTTATGTCAATTCCTGTATAAAGCTTCCTCATTATTCTGAGTCCCTATCTAATTTTTGTATGCTAATTTTGCAGTCTGACCTTTACATGAGTAGACAGGTGGGAAAATGCATGTACCCTGTCAGCTGCTTAATGGTTTCCTAATCTGAATAGACTGTTCTGTATCAAGTGCACCATCTGGAAATACCCTTCTGCATTGAGCTGCTCTGCATTTAAACAAATATCGGTGAGACTGTCTGACAAGTGAAGCACTATATTAAAGCTATACCTTTTTTGTCTGAAGGAAGTCTTAATTCCTGTATCATTTTTAGCCAAAAAAAGTGGATTTTCCAAGTTTCTTTCGTAAACTGACGCTAGCTGCTATGCAAATGACGAATCCCTGCTTTAATTAAGCCCTGAATCGCAGTTGCAAGGGTTGTATTACAGCTCTGTACGCACACAAGTTGATTATACACTAAGGAGCAATCCAGTTAGCCTTTCTGAGCCAGTAGGTTCATTTGGAGCAATTGTTTTTGAGGGGCTTCTAAATGTAACTGCTTCTGCAGCATGGCCTCTGCAATGCCTTCTAGTACCACAGTTACACTGTGAAGTGCGCAGAGAAGTACTCCTTCTTCTGGAGTGGGGTTCTAAAATGTTACGTGATCATTTTATTAGGTAATCATTAATTCCTGGGTTACAGTACGGAATAAATTCATTAGGCACTGCAACTGTGATGGTTAAAGCTATAATGTCCCATTGTACCAATCTCTTCAGCTAATGAGTCACGGCCTCTTTAGTCTCTCTGCTTGTAATTGTTTCCTGCAGCTGAAGACCCTCACCACATTTCTCGACTGCTTTTCTGGTTCTAGAGTACCCTTCTTTTTTCAGTGCAGTGACCAGAAGTACAGCTGGTGTCAAAGATGGAATGGTAGGATAGTGATGTTTTTGAGTTTTTGCCTGCTTTCATTATAATTCCTAGCATTCCATTTGCCTTTGTAAATACTGCTGGGGTTTAGAATGACGTTTTTAGAGAACCATGCACAATGAGTCTAAGCTGTTTTTCTGGAGATAATTTAGACCGTGATTATGTGTATGCGAAATTAGAATTGTTTTCCTCTGTGCATATTACTTTGCTTGCATCAGCATTTAATTTCATCTTCCATTTTATTATCCAGTTGTTCAGAATCATGCGAGCCTCCTGTTCATTTTCAGTATTAAATTTGTATGCCAAATAATTTCATTGCATTAGCAAACATTGCAACAAAGTTTTACTTGTTTTTTAGACCTTGGCGTTTGTCTTTAGTGCAGACCAAAGGTTGATCTAATCCTCAATGGAAGTGAGATATGATACAGGGGAATGTGCAAGTGAATGAAATGTAGACAAAATGGTTAGGAGTTGGTTTGGGGTTTTTTGTTTTAAATTTTTGATTGAAACAAATCTTTCTGCCTTCTCTTTGCTGTGATGAAACAAATGGCTTTCAAATCATAGTTTAAAGGGCATTTTTAATTAGGTATTTTTTTGAGAGTCTGATTATGGAGATGTCATTCCAGCTGTCTGCAAAATTTATGTCTGAGTTGTGGAAATGTAAGCCATGCTTTAAATAAAAGAAGAGCAATAAAATAAGACTTACTGAAGTTGGCTGCAAAGAATACTTGTTTACAGTTCTGGCCCTTTGTATTTCCAAAGGCCAAAGCTCTGGAGAATGAAGAAATACTTCTAAAACTCCACATCTCTCTGTATTTTGGAGTATTATTACCAAAATATGTTTGAATGTGAGCACGTGGATTGCTTTGGGCAGCTAAAAGACAGCTTTTGTGGATATACGTATATAAATTTGTAATAGGTGCACTTAACTGTTTAGTGTGATGTGTAAGATCTTGTGGACCTCCTTGCCCAGACAATTCTGGAAATTTTAAAAGGGACCTAATCCTATGAGTCTTCAGCATTTCAAGTAATCTGTGCATTTAGAACTTCAAGTAGACATTCGTACAAAATCATTCCAAATTTCATGAGCTTGGTGCTGAAAGTTCCTCTTGATTTTAGTAAACCATGGTTCAAATTTATGACTGGAAATAAGGAAATTACTAGCAAAAATGAATTTTGAAGTGCTGAACAATGCTAATGTACACAAATTAGAGTTCACTGTATTGTTTTCATGTTTTGGAATCTCGTAAGTTTACCAGATAGTGTAGGGGGAAAAAAGCCTTCCCCGAAAGCCTTCCCCAAAAGCCTATTGAATGTGATGGAAAATACTTCGTATGCTTCCAAAGGTGTGTATCAGACACTGAATCATAGTCGGAGTGATTATTGGAGGAAGAGCAAAGATGGACTGACAGGGCAAAATGGCCTTGTGGTTTCGCGTTAGTCGCTAATGGCTTGGCATCTAGAACATACTCAGCTATGCTAAAAGTGAAAAACAGATTATGTAATAATGTTCTGCAACGTTTCTGTCAGTCCGTGTGCTCCAGAAAACAGCATTATGAAAGGATGATATTTCACTGTGCTAAGTAGAATGTCAAAGTCAAATGTGAAGAACCTTTATAAGACTCTTTGTACTCTAAAAGTTTTCCTCAATTCTGCTGTGCCATTTACACTTTATGGGCCTCACATCCTGGTCCTGCTACATCAAAACTCTTTGGAGGAATTAAACATGTCTTCAGGTGCTTTGCTAGACTCAAATTAAGGCACTTCATAACATGTAATTTTAATTCTGGAGTAGCCAGTAGAACCTCTTCGTTAAAGTGTACAGACCCAGTATTTGTGATGGCATAGGAATAGGAAAACTAAACACGTAGCTTGTGTAAACCAAGATACATTTATATTGTGTAAAAGTAAGCTTCAGCCTCTGGACTGGTTTATTACAGATGAATAATATGAAATACAACAGGAACATGAGCTCATTTCATGTCTGTAAGCAGGTGAACAGGAAGAAAGATTTCCATGAAGTATAGAAGTACAAGATGTGACCTAAAAAGACTGTATGACGGTAACAGTCTGAAACTGAACTTTTCCTGTGTTGCAGTAAGCTAAGATGTTCCATATGTAGTATTTATGTTCTATTTTATGAGTAGAGATGCAGCATAATCTTTTCGTTTAGCCTGGGTTTTGTATGTGAATTATCGTGTGCTTGTTAAAGGGAAACAGAACAAAGACGTTGCTGTTTATTTTTATTTTATCATTTACCTACCAAGCCAAAACTTTACACCATAACATTGCAGGAGAGAAAAACAAAACCAAAGAGGCAGAACATCATTTACCATTTCTCAGATTAATGAAAACAATACGTCTCATCTTCTGTTCTTCTGGATCTTTTGTTTAGAATTGAATCAGATTTGCACTACAACAGAATAAAAATATTTTCTTCTTCAAGACTGGTTTGTTTCCTCTGGTGAAGATAAATTGTCAAGTGCTCCCACCTCTTCGAAGAAGGAAAACAATGAATTAGCAGATGTGTAAGTATGCATAATAACATTGTCAAGTAAATCATAAGATCCAGTTGCAGTAGTACACATTTTTAAAAATATTTCCTGTTAACTGTAAGTGGCAAATCTTTGCACTTTTGATAGGTTACTTTCTGAACTTCTTATTTCTTTTAAATGTTAACAGCCTGTTAAATATTGTAATGTTACTAAAAAAAAAAAAAAAAAATTACATTGACAGATGACACTACTGATATCAAGCTTCAAAGGTTTTAATATTAGTGACAGCCACATGCTGTTCTACTTCCAGATTTACATGGGCAAGACTTTAAAACCGGAGGGAGTAATTTTCAAGAAAAATGGCTGAAGCCACTTTTTGTGATCTCTAAGGCATTTCTTATAGAGATAATACCTGAAACAGTCACTTCATCTTGTAGATAGGTAGAAATTTGTATGTAATCTGAGTATCACCATTCCCTGATGCTGAATTCCATGAGTGTGTTCACACACCACCTTCAAAGGAACATACCTACTTGAATATATTTAATGTGGTAAGGTGACATTTGAGGGAAAAGGTTAAAGCATCTCCACCACAGAGGTGTAGTATCAAAGTATGTTTTTCACCTCCAAAATTCACAAATCTGATTTGGTGTAAAAGTTTGTACTAGGTTTTGGCAATACCTGTTAGGTATTAGGTTAGGGGACAGTGTGACAATATTCTGTCTTTTATAACCTGGGAATACAAGAACTATCTCAAAGAAAAGCCATTTTTATATGTTCTGGAGATACCATTTTCCTGTATTCCAAGGACAGATAACAGTACAATCTTTTCTGAATAAAAGAAGGTGTTTGGCATTACTGTGCTAAATAGGGAATTGATAGTTACAGTTATTCTACACTTTTTTTTCTCATTCGTCCCAGGGAAGAAATAATTTGTATTTCTATGAGATGCATTTTATTTTCTTGCCCAACAGCTCAGTAGGTCTTAGCCTATTCACCACAGTGGACTCTCACACTCTGCATGTTTTGAATTCTTTTCTTTTTTATCCAGTTATTGCTTTTGCTTTCCTAGGCTCAGACAGCAAGGTATGGAGATAAATGTCTAGGGCTCCTTTTCAGTGCTAAACAAGCTCTTTATTTATCCACAGTGAATATACGTGCTAATAATGTTCTTTAAACATACGTATATATTTGAATTCTCTCAGGCCTTTAGCACTAGCTGTAAAGAGTTTTTGTAACAAAGGCAGATTTGATTAAGTAAGCATTGGGTTGTTGTTTTTAATAGTGAAAATTATTTTGGTTTGGTGAATGCAAATCATTTAGAAAATTATGCCAGAGTGCCTAGAATTTTATTTCCTAGGCATACAGAAATTTCATAGGTCTATTGAATGTCTTTTTTTATAATGAAAATGATATATAACACCTTGTTTTTTCTTACTATTCCACATCATATTCTTACTATTCCACACCATATGCACACGACAAAATTGCTTATAATTTGTTGTATTCAAAGGGAAGAGTATAGAAGTTATTGTTGTATTCAAAGGGAAGAGTATAGAAGTTATAGATGGCCTGCTTCCTGAAACAGAGAATTCTGCAATCACTTGCAAAGAAAATATCTTTTTTCTCCTCATTATGTTCTTTGCAAATATACGTTAACTTTTAAAATATTTCCTAGATGGTTTTAGGATGGCAGAAGACATTTTAAAAAATGTAGTTGTCTTTCTTTGTGTGGAAGTTTTTTTTGAGAAATTTATGAAGAAACCAAGAATTGTGATTAAAATGAACAAAATCAGAAGCAGACAGAATTCTGCTTTACCTAATGATATAATGAAACTGCTGTTCTGACAAGATCAGCTGTGAGCTCAGTTTTACAAACCTTGCCAGAGTTCTGTGACTTCCTATACTTTTGCCAGCAGCATTTTGAGCTGTTTGCTAACATGCAGCTTAGTGTTTTTGCAGGTTTATGATGTGGCTTTTTTGGAGAATGCAAGGAAAAAGGGAGATGCATTTCTTCATTGCTAGCAAGTCTATCTGAATTTCAGCCAACTGCTCTTGGAGGTAAACTGAGCCTTTCTTTAATTTGTTACTAAATGGTTTTAATAACTCGTGTATTGTCAGATCGTATTTACTTTGTTTTCAACTAGCTGTGAGCTGGCTCCGTAACATTTTAACAGTAACTTATTATTTTCACAGTGCTGGGAGTAATCAAGTAGTACTAGAAACCTCTTGTGCTGGGTATCCATTCGCCTGCATTTTGACAGGACTGCTTGTACTCATGAAGTCAGATGTATTCCTAGATATGTTAAAGGAGAACTGACTTCCTCTCCCTTCCTCCCCCTCTTGCTCCCAGAAATACAGGCAAATCTACTGCAGACTTGTACATGCAAGACTAGTCCTGAATGTCACAGGAGGAAGGCCAACAGAAACAGATCTTCCGTGCTTCTGCTAAAAGTAACTGGATTTAAAAGTCATTCACTTACCTTTGAGATGCAAGTAAGTCAAAAATTCGATTATTGTGCGCACAATGTTTTCGTCAGCCAGTGGTCTTCCAAGATTTCCTAAAAAAAATAAATTGGTCATTACTGAATATGGCGTAAGTGTATCTATTAATTGCATGTAACACTGTGACTAAATTCGTAAGGATCCTGGAAAGACAATCTAGGAAAAAAAAAATCCTTAAAATGGAACATCACTTTTCATGGAAGAGCAAAGCAACTTTCAGGTATGCAGCTGCAGTTCTCAAAATGGAAATTGCACACTTTGTGTGCCATTGCTGCAGAGGAACTACTTTGACAGCTTAATGGTCATGATTCTTGAGGCCAGTGAGCCTCAATTGTAGAGGAGAGTTATCCTTCGTTCTCAACTCCCTCTTTTGTGTCTGCTAGCTTGAGATGAAAGGGAAGGGTCAATGTAGCAAATTCATCAGTTTTACAAAACAGTTAAAAGTTCTGCATGAGGTCTGACATTGTTCCCAATGAGATGTTAAGTGATACAGAAGTGATTTGTAGTCCTAACAACTGGGTCTGGGGCTTATCTAAAAGCTCAGAAAGATGTGCTTTTGTATATGTATAACAAGTACTATTTACTCTCTTTAATCTTGTGCAAGTTGGCTTTTTGATACTTCTTAAAATGCTCCAATAATCAAGTGTTCTCAAAGCTTGTTGTTTACTTGGGAAAATGAGTTATATGTTGTGTGTATTAAAAACAAACAAACAAAAACCTAAAAAGTGGCGACATCTTGCTTTTTATCAACGAGGTGGAAGCTTGTTCCATATTAGAGAACAAATTGTAGTAATTTTGCAGAGTGTTTTACTTCTCTACGTATAGAAGAGATGGGTAGCAGAATCTGACTCACAGTCCATTATCACACTGGTGAAAATACTGTCCCTTGATGTTATCAGTGAGCACATGTTTCATCTCAGAAAATAGTCTGAAAGGCAGGTTTTGCAGCTGGTGAGTGCTGGGGGAATTCTTCCATGACCGTAGAAATGAGTCATTTCTGTAGTGACGTGCAGATCAGAGGGAGCTGTACAGCCCACATGAAAAATATTGATGGGAAATCGTAAAGCAAGAAAGTTTCTGATATAGTCAGCATTTAAGGATCTGTGTGGAAGTTTGTGTTTAGATGTCTTAGCTTCCAGCCTTTGGATGGACAGAAACATGTTAACTCTTATGTAATTAACACTTGTGTTTTCATTTGAAATTCTTAATTTCATTTTATTCTGATCTCATTTGTTATGGATTTTTATGATGATAAATATGACCATACTAGTCATCACATTTTATTTGTCATCTGATAATTATTGCATATATATATATATATTAGGGACTTGAGAATACACACATTCCACTGAGTATATATGACTGATTTTGTATAGCCAATTACTTGCAGACTCTAGCAACAAAACAGTTGTTTGTTTGTTTGTTTTGTAGCTTAAGGTTTTTCCTTAAATGTTCTCATAGATTTTGGTAGGGTTTGGGGGCTGGTTTTTTTTTTTTTTTTTTTTTTAGTCTAATATTATGTGACTTATACAGTTTATAAGCTCAAGTTTATCAGGAGAGCTTGCAGCATTTCTTGAAGAGAAAAACATCTAAAATACGGTTAATAACAGAGGCAGTTATATGTATTTTTAGGTCCCACCCAGACAGGTTTGGTTATGTTTTCTTGTAAGTTTGGGCAAGCAGCAGTTCCGTAGAGTTCCAAAATTGTTAAATATCATATAATTCAGTGAAGGAGCTGGCAGTTTATTCACAAATGGCAGCATTGCCTTGTGCACCATTCTGTTAGATTGCAAATGCTGCCTGCCTTTATTATCGTTTCTGATTGGCGAAGTATTACCTTTGTACCGATGTTGAGGAAATACTTCTTGTTTGGGTGTTGTTGTTTTAAAATATAACTACAAACCAGCACTAAACTGGCAGTCGTTTTGGAAACACAAAAACTGAGGTAAATATTAATTTAAGTTTACTTTAATTGACTTGCCTTAGCTTTTGGGCAAAGCCGGTTCTCTAGCTTTAGTAAAACAATGCAAATTGCTTAAATACAGAAACATTGTGAAACTTAACTTGGAGAGTGTATTTTAAATGATTGACAATCTTCTAACATAAGCAGTGCCATACAGTTTTAATTCAGTTGGTTTCAGCTCTGTAATATCAGAATCAAAAAATATTTGCCTGTTTCTGTTGATTTCCCTACTGGAAAGAATGATCTCACTTCTTAGACAAAAATGAGCTCTTGATTGTCTGGGGTGAAGTCTGACATACTGAACTGTGTATGCAGAAAGAAAAAGCAATGTATTTAAAGTGTAATAAATCATACTGCTTTTAAAGTAATACAATTATGGCACTTTTCCCAAGGCAACAGAGAGTTTAAGCACACTTGCAGTCTGAGTGGGTGAAATTTAAATTTTCTTGCTCACCAGTACTTAGTGGGATATCTGCAAAAGTGCAGGAGTAGCCTTATATCTAAGCAGTTAACTTAGATCAATGACAGTAAATAAATTAAGACATCTTAAAAAATCAACAGTACTAACTTTCAGAATTTAATTACCTGCTTTTATATCCTCATCAGGCTGTATTTCACGTTTACCAGTGAAACCATGTTTGTCATTAAAAGATCTGTGGTTATCTACTGCATCTGACAAATAAATTAGAAATCAGAGGAGTTAATTGACTTGGCAGCAACCTTTACCTCTCATGGACTTTAATGAAAAGATCACAATGAACACTTTTGTTAGATGCTTATGTACAAAAAAAATAATGTCACTAAAATAACCTTTCTTCCACATTTGTGGTTACGATTTTTATCATTTTCAGACTCTGTCCTGCATTACATGTACATACTTGTCAAACCTGTCACTGAATTCAATGGAAGGTCTAAGTAAAACATAAGTTTGTACATTTGGGTGTAATCTGGAAGGCTGTTTTTGCTATCCTTTCTCCTGCTATTAGAAAGTGTTGCTGAGGTGTTTACGTAAAGAATAAGCTGCAGATAAATTTTTGAAGATTATTCATGTAAACTATCTTACATGCCCCTGGTGCCTCTTCTCTCCCCCTTGCAATGGGCATTTCCTTTATCATTAAAAGGTGATCAATACGACCTGCAACAAAGGATGATTCCTATTACCCAGTCTTAGATAAACGGCATTTGAAAAGCACATTTCCATATTTGTCAGTTTGGTTAGATCTGCTGTGGGGCATAAATTTGCAATGCCAATTAACACACTTAAGATGCGTTAATCAGTTTTATGTATCCTTTTATGTGGTCTGTATATGGAGAGTTACAGTAGGTGCTGCAGCATTGGTCATGTGTCACTGAGACTGAGAATATACAAACATTGGTAAAAAGTGTAATTACATTAACCAGAAATAATGATGAAAGACAGATATTTGAGACAGCTTAGCACTGTATTTCCATTTTGCTTACAATGTACATGCATTTTCTTACAGATGCACACACAGCATCTATCTTTTTTCTTATAATCCAATGATCTTTCATCTTTGTGAACCAGTATGTGTGGCTGTATTTTGGATAGTATGTACCTGGTGTCACACAATGAAGTGTTACGGTTACAGCCATGACTTTGCACTTTGTTACTGTTTTAATTTGTTTGGATTATTATTATTTTTTTTTAATAGTAGTATATTAAAGCCATTTTCAAACAGATTTTAACTGAAATCTGAAATAAGTTGAGTAATGCCAGAATTTCACATTCTGTCACTCTTCCTCTGACATCTGGGATGCTATGATGTCTTGTAACACTTCCAGGAAAAAGGGAAAAAAGGTAAAATGAAGTATTTGCTATATGGAAATTACAGATCAGTAGCACAAAGAGTGCCTTAGATGTGCATCTGTGTATAAAGTCTCACAGCATGACTCTTCTTCTGAAAACAATTGTTGCCTAAGGCAACTCAGCTCTGTAATAGGCACGTAATAAGTATCTGAACAAGCATTCAGTCTTTGCAAGCTCAGTGTAGTAGTCAGAGAAGTGAGTAGCACACAACAAACAAAAAGTTTTACAAGAAGAAACTTCTGAGTTTTGAAATAGTACGAGAAAGAGCGCTTGACTTACGTGGCCCAAGTAGGTAACCAGCACTGTTCAAAGTCCAGCCCCTTTTTTCTTTTGCCTCAAAGAAAGAAAAATGCAAGTGGATTAGTGCTTGAGCTATGCTCTGAAGGCAAGAAGGCAAACAGCACCCAAATGGATGCTCTCTTACCAGAAGTGTCTTCTGAAGGTTTGAAATACAAGAAATATGGTGAAAAATAAATAATATAATAATATCAAAGCATTTACTACTGCTAGCTCCTGCCTCCTCTAGTGGTTTTGTTGTTGAAATCCATGTACTGCAAATATTTCCCATCATATAATTGAAACTGCAAATCACAGTTTGGAGGTAACAATTTTAACTTTGCATTTTAAGTTTGCTTCCTGATAATCATTTAGCAAACAGCAAAATTTTAATTGCTTGAGTTTACGTGACAGTTTCTGTAAAAGGTCCGTATCTGACCTTTTCTGAGTCAGACAGGGATGGGTACCCATTGAATTCTGCTCTAGACCTTTGTTTCTTATTCTTTGTGACTTGGGAGCTATTATTCAAAAGCCTGGTATTTAAGTAATTAACAGCCCCAAATGTATGAGTGCTACATCTTGTCTCACTGCTGTATCTCTAAACACAGGGTATATCATGAAAGAGCTCACTGTCGCTTGTCAGCTTTGGCACGGATGCTGCCCAGTGGAAAGGACCCTCACGGGAGATGAATACTTACAGACAAAACCAGTCCGAATGTTTCTGACAGGGCGGCACAAAGGATTAAAGACAGAAACAGGAAACCCGCACACCTCTGCATCTGAAAAGAAACCGCGCCAGGGTAAGCTTCAAGTCGCTCGCTGCCTGGCTTCTAGCTTGGATCCGCATAGCAGGTGAGCAAACTGGCCACTGATGAGGGGTGAGGATGAGCCTTCGTCCCGCGGGGCCCGATTCCCTCTGGGGAGCGGTGGGACAAGGCTGAGAGGTGGGAAGGGACTGAGTACCTTGAGCTGGGGCACAACGGTGTCTCACAGGGAGCTGGCAGGTGGCGAGATGGCTGTCCCACGGCTGATGCCGGAATGTCCCACGGATGCTGAGATGTCCCGATGGCTGCTCCCCGTGGGCACTCACTGCATGGCCCCGGTGCACGGACACGGCTCTGCACACCCTCCCCTCGTCCCCTCCGCTCTTTATGGGCTGCGGAGCCCCCCCACTCTCCGCCTCCCGTGGGTCATTTTACCTCACCAACCCACTGCATTAGGAAGGGCAAAAATTATAGCAATTCAATTAGAGGCTTTTGGAAGCACGACGCAGGCTGCAGAGAGATAACTGTCCGGGCAATTAGCCATAATTAGGGTGGCCCTGGGCTAGCTGGCAGTGAGAGGAGCTCTGTCCTGGGCAGTCTGGCATGTGCTGCAGCGTGCTTATCAGTGGAGACCAAGCAGACGTAGCTGAATTCAGCTCGCTTTTCACTGAATCGGCTATGGAAGCAGAACTAAATACAAACAACTATGTGTGATGCCCGCCAGCAAGATTTGCACTGTTTGGGCATTGCATTTGGGAAGGCAAAAGACTTTACGCACTCCCCATCCCACGGTCCCTTAAAATGCCTTTGACTCGCATGCCTTTGCCCCAGCATCACAGCAAATAGAGCTAAAGATTCTCAGTCATTGTACTTTCTTGCTGCTTTGTACTTCTTTGCTAGTTTTGGAGTGGGTCAGAAATATGTTTGTTTGTTCATTGCCTAGGCTGCAATACAGCAATGTTTTGTATCTGAGATATCACTTTTTTTCTTGTCCTTAAGGTCTTGCGTGAAGGATAGTAATGAAGCTCTCCCCAGTGACGAGGCATGCCTCAGCATTTTAATTACAGCCTGTGAGATTTCAGTTGTTTATCTTATTTGTGCTTATAGCCAGTGTATGTATGAGCAAAACCAAATTACGAGGCAAAGATCCCAACGTCATTTCCCAGTGTCAGGGAATATACCCTGCCAAGTCATATTTTTTCAGTGTAAGTCCCCTCAACTCTTCTTTCAGTATGAAGAGCCTAAGAGGTGTTGTACAGAATGTTATACTTCCAGCTCCTTTTTCTGAAGATGCTTAATATTCTTTGCAAACTTTTATAGTGTGTGTGTGAACTTGGATATAGAGTAAAGGCTGCTAGCAGGTAATACAATATCCTATCTTCTACTAGTTTAGAAGCAAATAGCATTTTTTACTTAATGTAATGTTCATATTACTGGCTAATGGCAGAAGCTGTGTCTTGTAGCTTTGTTTTCCAACTTCTTTTGTCTGAAGCCACAGCATTGCGATTATCTGATCATCACTGAATTCCAGATCTAAAACTGCTTGAATGAAGTTTATTTTATACAGTTGTTAAACGCTAATGTACATAAATGGGAAGCAAGAAATTTGCTTTGTTGTTTTGTATTATTTGTTGAGGATGTTCTGTCAGCTGTCACATTAGCCTTTTAATTCAGTATAGATAGATCTGGAAAACAGCACTGTATTTTTTTTGTGAAGAGTTGTTTTTCTTTATCAAAACTGTACTTCTGAATGAAATTTCTTAGCTTTCTTGACATCTCAGAAATCTTTGAAACTTGAAGCATCTCTGAGACACAAAGTGTTTTCTCTGTGTTATTCGAGCGTAATTACAGAAATTATTAAAGCGAAGTCAGAATTTGCATTCAAGCAGTATTATAAAAATGTATGAATTCTGTTATCTTTGACTACTGTTTGTTAGTTCAAGATCCGGTGAAAAGTACTTGAAACAATGTGTGTTAACCTGTGTTTTTTATTCCAACTTTGCATCACAATTCTTGCATCTTGTCAAATTTCAGGGGCAAATGACCTCTTCATCTTCACTAGAGTCAGATGGAAAAGGAAGCCTCTTTGTTTACTCAAGCGTTTAATCCATCATTTGCCCATTATACATTTTGTGTCAATCTATCTTTAGGTTAGTGTCAATTAAACAATTTTATCAGTCCTTCCTACAATTGATGTTCTCATTCCCACAATTTTCCCTGTTTTTTTTTTTCTTCTTTAAGAATTCTAAACCTTGCTGCTTAGAGAGAAGAATTAGAATTTAGTCTGAAGCCTGTCTTTTCTTGCTTAGCTTCCAAAATGGCCTTCTGCTCAGCTACATGGTTTATTTTCCCATTGAGATGGCTCTTCAGCATGCAGATTCCTCCACTGATGTATTTGTTGGTTTCATTTTGCGAAGAAGTGTTAAATCCTAAGATAGTATGTGTTGAACAGCAAGAATTTTTTTCTAGATGCAATGGATATGGTAATATGATTTATTTTATTTTTCATTGGCAAAAACCATAAGCAGCTATGAATGAGTGTTTATATAATGTTCTGGAAAAACACTAAAAAAAAAGAGTGGATTTGAGGTATGTTTTGGCAGGAGCTGGAGATACAGTAGCTTCCTTCCCTGTAGAGCTTGCTGAGAGATAATAAGTGAAAAAGGAAGAAATCATTCTGCTATTTCTTTATTGAAGCTGTACAGCCTGGATAAAGGATATAGTAAATAAGACACTAGAACTATTCACAGAGTGATGATCAGTTTCATGAAAAATGAGTTTTTCTTCCCAGGTGGTATCAAGTGTGACCATACTGTTAAAGATCATCTTCAGATATGTATGCAAAATCTCTAATTTTATATAAGCAATGAAAATGAATTCTAAACTTGAGAGATCAGTTACAAGACAAAATTGTTTCCCATATGGTGGTGTAATTCCAGCAAAACTTTGATGTTACAGGAAAAAAAATGCTTTATTAGGGGGAGGCCATCATCCAACTAACAAGAATTGATTCTTTTAAGAGCTGTGGAGATGTCTATCTCTGAGTCTATTTCAGTATGTACTAGTGGGCCACTGACTTGCAGTGCCACCAACAACTTGAGTTTTCTGTTTTTTTCTGCACTGGAAACTATTGTAGATTTTTCAGATTGGTGTTTTAACTCTGAGTACACAAGTGTACCATAGGTGAGTATGGAGGTCACAAGTGCAAGGCTTCAAAGGACTAAATCTAATTCTGAATGGGAAAGACATTTCTTTCCAGTCGAGTATAGACACTGACAGCTTTGGGTATCTAGGAGCAATGAAGAATTCCAGATGCCAACAAGACTGAACAGCTTCAGTGATCTAAAAATGTAATGATAGTTTGCTGGTAAATAAAGGCCGTGTCACAGAGCAGCAGTATTACCCCACTCTTTGATACCTTAGCTGCTTGTTATTAACCTAACAAGGCAGAAGCTGATGACATTGCATTTAACCTGAAAGTCATGTAGATCACACAACTGTATCATTTTTAAGGTAGCTTACTCTTTAAGTCTTTGAGAAACCTCTGGATTATTTTGCTCCTTCATTGTCTGGATGACGTGCTGCATGATATGGTTTAGTGCTAGTGGTGGCAATGGTGATGAGGAGACAGTTGGACTGGATGATCTTATAGGTCGTTTCCAACCTTGTGATTCTATGATTCTATGTGTAGAATTTGCTGCTGCTTTAATGAATATGGAACTGAAAATATGGTGGGGGGGTTTCTTTGTGGCTTTTTTTTTTTCCCTTAGGAAAAAGGTAGTAATAAGTGAAAGGTCATTTTCTTCATCCTTCCAGAGCTTTTACTATTGTTTTTCTCCCACTTTTCCAATTTGTAATTCCTGAAAAATGTAGGCAATTTTCACTGAGAGTATCTTTTACCCATTTTACCACCTGCAGCTCAGTGTCAAATAGAACTAAATATTATAGATATCTTCTGTATGAAGGGCCATTTTCTGTTCTGAATTACACTGATGTCAACTAATAATTTCCTGTTTTTACATCAATCAGTGTGTTAATAGGGCTATTATTCACACTACATATATCAATACAACAAAATTATCACATATTATATCTTTTAAAATGTTTTTTACTTCAGGATGCACATTGATTTTAGGCCACTTGTGTATTTAAGAAACAAACAATAGAATAAAAGGTTTGGAGGAATATTCTCAAAAAATATATGTTGCATGTTATTTTACATTATTACATTATTGCAATATTGCATATTGCTATACACTCAACAATACTGTGTAAAATCTTGATTGATGATTCTTAAACTTAAAGGGAAATCAAATATTTGTCAGATTTTAGGGTTAGCCAACAGCTTCAAACCATTTGAGAACAGGTTGCCAGCCAATGCAATTACGTAAGCTTAATTTCCTAAAGATGGCAGACTGAAATAGAAGCTATCTCGATGAGAGTTTATCTAATAACCTGTGAAAAGCCCTGAGATTCTGAAATAGAAATTCTAAGAAAATACCATTTGTCAGGGTTTCTGGTTCTCTTAGTTAGTGGATCAATACCTGTTGCACATCCTACTGTATTTTCTAGTCTCCTGCATCCCCAGATTACTGCTAGTTGGGTGAAGAGGCTGTATGTAGTAGAGCCTCTGCTCCACCACTGTCATTTATAGGGCCCCTCAAGGAAGGGAATGTTTTCAGAGACACTCCCTCTCAGTTTGTAAAAAATAAAATCTTGCATATGTTGCAAGTAACATTAGATCCTTATCTGACAACAGCATTATAACTGTCAGAATTTCTGCAGTGGCTTTGAAATCTCTTAAAATTTACAAAAAAAATTTTCCAGAAGTGGAAAGGATTTGGCACATTTGGTCTAACACAAGGAAATGTTAGCTGAACAGGGAGTTCAGCTCCCACATCTTCTCAGTGGAAAAAGAAATAGGGAAACAGTAATGCTCTGATTTCTCTCCTCTAAGTCTTTTCCCTGTCACACCTGAAAACCTTCAAAACACCAAACCAACCCCAAAGTTTCCCAAGCCAAAATCATTTTATCTCAGGCTTAAAACAATTCTCAGTGAGCCCACTTTCAAATGTAGCATTTCAGTTCTGATAGAAGTAACAAATCTTACGGTCTGTTGAGATACGTGGTTCAGAAGAGATCAGGCAAAGCTGAAATTTGCTTTAAAATGATCTTTGTTCTCATTTCTGACTCAGGAGGAGGCAAAACTTCTGTTACATTTGTTAGGATATATGCTGAGATCCTGATGTGTGCTGAGCACTCAACATTTCTGATTCTCAGTGGGAACACAAATGCTTAATAGCTTCCAAGATCCTAGCTTCCATCAAAACTTTTGACATATAGTTGGACATATTGGCCTTTTTTTTTTTTTAATTTGAAGATTGAATGTGGAGCAAGGGGGAGAAATGTCAGTATCTCTGTGCTGCATGTGCCATTTTCCATGGCTTTGCAGAATAAAAATGCCAATGATAGCACAGCATAGATTAAATAAGATACCCATGCAATGGTTTCCAATCGCTGAAAATGAATGTTTATGAATTCAATAAGGGGGAAAAAAAAAAAAGCTGCTTACTTTCTGTTTGAGTACATGGCTTTTTGTCTTTTGTGGGCACGAATAATGCTTATTCTTTGCAGCGGCTACAGAGGGAGCCCGTGCTCTTAATTTAGATCATTGCTCAGCCAGCGTGGGGTAGGCGAAGCTTATTTGCTTGGGAGAAATTAACAGAAGGCTGAAAGTTTGAGGCAAACCAAAACCACTAAGCAAAGGCTATTAAGGTGCAAACAGTCTGTTAAAATGGTGTATTAGAAAAAGGCACATGAACAAATTCCCCAACAAATCTCTTAAACAGCCCTAGCAAGACTGTAGTAAATTATGGTCCAGATCAGACTGAATTTTCCATCGCACTAACTTAATTTGCTTAGCACTGCCTCCTACCCAAGTTTTCTTATTACAGGAAAAAATGCATTTGAGAGTCTGAGATAATCACGTTCCCCAAGAAAACTCTAGAGAATAAAGAAGTATAGGACATACAGGGTAGGATTCAGCTTCTTAGCCTGAGGAACTTACTTATATATGAGTTAGATATCAAGCTCCTACGATAGGTGGAGAGGAAATCAATACGGTCAAGAGTGACACCACTTAAGCTAATATAACCATCTATTTGTGGTTGCAGTGACCCATTTGGCTAACTATCCATCAATTGCAATAAAATGCTTGACATGTAGCTCACCTTTAGGGGCCTAAATTAATGTCAGATAATTGCAGCCACAAATGATATTCCTCTAAACAATAAGAAAATTGATTATTATCCCTGTCTAATGGGAATAAGTAGGACTGGATTAATCTGCAAGAAAAAAATCTGCCGAGGGTGGCTATTAGGAAAGGCTTAATAGCTATATGGTAGAAAAGGACTCTTAAAAACCTAGTATTAGGGGATTTAAGTGGGGGCTTCTATAGAGAGCAGATTGAGGGAAGGTGTCATGTATAATGCAGGCCTACTTAATACTTCAGAAGTGAAGCATTTCAAATAGACAGTCTCTCCAGTCTGCCTGTATGCCTATCTGTGTGAACAAGACCTGTGCACAGCACATTTCTTACAAGTGTTTCCGGCCTATTTATGCTACGACATGATCTGCATTTGTTACTGCTGCAATTGATCCCAGCACATGCAGCATCTTTACTTGCCAGCTTCCCTTACTTGCCTTCTTAATCTCCTTTACTCTTCCTTTGTCATTCTTTTGCACTGCTGTAGAACCAATGCCCCTTTTCATACTCTCTGTCCTTGTCTCGTTTTATCTGTACTTTCTTTAGTCTGCTTTCCTGAAGGAAAATAGTTTATCAGCATCATTTTGCTGTCTTCTTTTTTCGTTTTGCCTCAGAGCATTTTGGAAAATGCTAGAAATGAAGAATGCCGCCAACCTTAAGTCATAATCCGTAACAAATCAGCTTTAATTAACTTAATACTTCCTGAACTATTGAATTTCTTTTGATTTTCGTAGGTTGATACAGTAATTAAATTGAAAACAAGCTGAAGAAGTTGTCTAGATCAGCTTCTGTAGGTAGCACATCCTCTGAGCTCTAACCTCAGAGCCTTACCTGAGTTCTGAGTGTTGCCAAAGGTGGAAAGTCCCCAACCTTTGTGGGACCCTGCTCCAGTGTTTGGCTGTGCTCAAGAGGACTTTTTTTCCAATTTGCTTTTAGATTTATTAGAATTTTCTATGTTGCAATATCCTATCATTGTACATGTCCTAAACTGTTTGTAGCTGCAACAGGAGAAAGTCAGGTCACTGCTAGTGCTCTTTGACACAGAGTTCGTATGAAACAGAATGCATAGCCTCCATTAAGCTCCTCTTGTCTTGAGATAAATCGCAGAATCACAGAATCACCCGGGTTGGAAGGGACCTCAAGGATCATGTAGTTCCAACCCCCCTGCCTAGCAGGGCCACCAAACACACACATTCAGATCAGGTTGCCCAGGACCCCGTCCAACCTGGCCTTGAACACATCCAAGGACGGGGCATCCACAACCTCCCTGGGCAGCCCGTTCCAGGGCCTAACCACTCTCCTTGTAAAGAACTTCCCCCTAACATCCAACCTCAATCTTCCCTCCTTCAACTTGGATCCATTTCCCCTAGTCCTGCTGTTGTCAGCCCTTTTGAAGAGTTTACTCCCCTCGTGGGTGTAGGTTCCCTTCAGGTATTGATAGGCTGCAATGAGGTCACCCCGCAGCCTTCTCTTCTCCAGGCTGAACAAGCCCAACTCCCTCAGCCTGTCCTCATAGGGGAGGTTGATAAATGTCAACAACAACAACAACAACAACAAAAAAAAGAAAAAGAGAAAAAGAAAAAAAAAGAAAAAGCAAATACAGTGTTTTTGTTTTGTTTTTTGTATTAGTTGGTACCTGAATCTGTACCATAAAAGAAGTCAATGGGTTTAACATTTGAGCACTTTTTGCCTTATGCTATTTGAACATCAGCAATTATAACCTGACATTCTAAGAACCATGACTATTTTATATGTGACTGTGAATTAGCAGTCATTTAGTGAAAACAGCAGCTGTATTTTGGAATAGTGATGCTGAGACAAAATCTATTCCAAAATTTATTCAGGATTTCTCAGAACCATCTGTCATCCTGTTCAGCATTATGCCCTATGCCTAATCACTGTAAATTGAAAAATAGAGCCTCCTAGCTGCAGAATAAGATCTACGTATTTAATTGAACGGATTGTTGAAGATTTTATTCTGAATATAATACAAGTTTAAAAAAAAACAAAGATCAAGGCACTATCCAGCCATGGTTATGGGAGTTGGTTGCATTTTACCAGAAGTCTCGCAAGCAGTAACCAGCTGCACATGCAACTCAGTATTTGACTCTTAGATTCTAAATGCATATTTCTAGTTTGCTTATCATTGCTATTAAAATTGCAGAAGGTGTAGCTTAAACATCTGCTAATGTTATAATAAACAGGAAGGTAATTACATTTGTAGTTCTTCCTTATCTTTTGTCAAAAAATGTCCATCTGTCCTTCCATTCAATACTGCATATTTACAATTTCTTGTACTTACAACGGAGCTGTGTAAGACAAGAAGATTTTCTTAGCTAGCAGTGTTGAGAAGTATTGTTTGCTTAATCAGCCCTTGGCTCTCGATGAGAAGTTCTTGCAAAGAAGAGGCCAACAGAAGCAGATGTTTTTTAATGAAAGCAACTCCATTTTATTCTGTCACTTACAGAGCAATTAAGTGCTACCGATCCAATCAAATACAATGAATATTCAGTACCTCTTTAACATTATCAGCCATGTTATTGAACCAACTGAAAGCATGCCCCTGTGGCACACAAGGATTATAAATAAATCCTCATTATATCCTTTCTTTAAAACTTTTGATAAAGACATGTTGTAAGGGCATATACAATTTTCCAAGGACTGTATTTTTATAGTCTAATACTTAAGTAGACATATTTCCTCGTATACAATTAAAGACTACTCGTATAATGCACAGAACAATTTCCAGTGATCTTTCCTCCAATCTGTTTCCAAAATTCTCACTATTAATATCTCTCAGGATTATATAGTGAGAGTTCTCCAGTACTTAATTTAAGCCCACAGAGGAGTCCTGAAGAAATCTTATGTGTTCTTATGAGAGTAAATATATCCTTTCACTTTCTTTTGAATTCCACCTGATCCTTTCAGTAGTATCTGGTCTCTTTTCCAAGGGCTATGCAGTAACAAAGGTCTATTTTTTTATTAGCAGTGCAGGCGGGCAGACCATGATGGTCCATTTTCTCTTACTGAGTCAGGAAAAAACATATTCTCTTTGCTTTGGCCTGCTGGTTCTAACAGATTTGTTCGGTTTACTTTGTTATTATCATCCTAAGAAATAAAAGTGAAGAAGCCTTCTAGCTGCTTCAAATTGGAGTAGTAGATGTCAACCTTTTAGTATCAAGTAAGAAAGAGTTTCATGGTTTCTACTTGTTTCTGCTCTCCATTGCCAAAGAAATGGGGAAATTTAGATCTTATGAGGGTCTTCTCTCATCAAAAGAAAAATAGGAAAGGAGCAAACCAGACGGATAATCGGAGAATCTGGAGATTTTGTTGTACCTGAGGGATTAGTGGCCTCCCATGGGGACAAAAGGCTCTGATCACTTGTATACATAGAACAGAAATTATTTATGCACTTCCTTGGTTCGGCTACACTTGCAATGTTTGATTAAACTTTATGTTTTAGGCAAACTTCCATAGTTTTCATACAGTTAAATATCAGTATGTTTATACATTTTTACAGTTAATAGCAGTACGTCTCCTTTATTTCTCTATTGAAGTTGCAAGAAAATAAAGGAAAGCTTCTTTGTGACCTGTAGGCCACATGAAAGCGCTGATCTTATATGTATTATGCAAAAACTTGAGCTCTTTTTCTTCTGAATGCAGGGGCTTAATCTGTTGAAGGGCACGTCCTGTGTAGGTTGATGCTTCATGCTCCTCTTGTCAGCTCCTACTCTGTAAACTCTTGGTTTTCATTTCATTTTGCTGACTTTTCTTACCATTCTTTTAATCAGAGAGATGATAGAGGTGACTGTTCTGTAAATACCCGAGATTCATTAACAAGAAGAAAAGCAGAGATAAATGCCTTCTCAAATTAAGATTTTCTTTCTTACATTGCTCAGAAGGCTATCTGCTTAAGGTGAGTTTTTTTGGTCTTTTAAAGTCTCCAAAAGATGTTAAGGAAAGCACTGATTGTGATTAAAGAGCTAGCTTCTTTTTTGTAATATGTAGAGGAAATAAATCAAAATTTTTATTAACTGTAATGACTTCAAAAGTTTATAAAGGTAAGTGAATGGATTAAGTCCCATTGACTTTCTGCATTGAAGACTGCCAGATTTTTCTCTCCAGGCTCTTTTCTTACTCAACAATGGGCAAAGAAAAAAGTGAAAGTTCTGGAGGACCTTTACTCTGGCAGTTCGTATGTATTATTCATTGGAAGGCATGATTTCTTTGACCTATAAGTCTCAGATGTCGGGCTATAGAAGGAGGTGCAGTTTGCTGTCATTCTGTAAAGATCATTGTCTGCAGATGCAGAACCTCGTGTGACCTGTTCTTTAGAGACTGCTTGTTGAAATGTTTAGGTAGTAGCAATTCTCATTCCTCTTTCCCAGATACTGTTGTGCAGCAGTGTTTTCCTTTCTTAAATCTGCTGTCCCAGAGAACATCCAGCATCACTATGGCTCAGCCGTGAACAGTAGAGGATCCCTTTGGAGCAGCTGGATCTGGCTGTGATCTGATGTGGAGCAGTGCCCTGTTACCAAATCTTGGCATGTAAGCCCACTACAGAGTAATATCTTCTGATTTTATGACTAGTTCCATCTCCAAATACAAAGGTATTTCTGTTTAAAAAAAAACAAAACAAAACAAAACAAAAACTACGTATGATGTACCCTTTCTGTATTATCAGACTTTAATAGAGCTGACACAGGGTAACTCCTTCACTACAACTGAACCTGACTTCTTTTTCATATCTTCATACCATTTTCAGTCTTTATTTCTGTTATTGAAATTTGTGTCTTTCAAAATGTCTTCCGTCAAGTAAAAGGTCATTTTAAAAACTTTGCTGTACAAAATATGAGATTGACGTATTCTGCTTTTCTTCATAAAGCATGGCTGAAGTGCTTTGACAGGAATTGCAAACATTCAAAACAGTAACAGGCTGCCTTAAGAAAATAAGATCACAGAAAGCTCTTCTGTCTTGAAATCCCTGTCTCCTCTAAGTCAGGGCAGCATGCCATCTTCTGTGGCGTGCGGACCAAAGTGTTTCCTGGAAAGAGAGCAGAACGATTATGCTTCAGGTACTTCCTGTAGAGTAGCATAGAAGAAACTCCAGCTGGTTTGGGATGAACTAGTTTGGGTGCTGAGGAAATGGTTTTACTGGGAATGCTTTTCTTGGAAGAGCAAATTACTTCTTGTTAGATTAATTGTATTAGAGCAACCATGCTGTTACTGGCTCCTGAGCCATCTTAATCTCTCTGTACACTAACTGCAAAAGCTGGCTTTCCTTCTCAGCACTTCACTGTTGTACTGAAGTTATAATCACGTTCTGGTTAGCAATTTGACTTCCTTCTGTCAAGGCACACCTGAACATAGAGCAAAATTTGGAAAACGATTATGTCCTGATAAAATGAACTTTCTGATTTAGAAAGACTGACCATGATAGAGATGCTATTCTATGGTCTTGTCCTGTTCTTAGATGGTTTGCACTTACAGTTGCTAAAGTTGCTAGACTGATAAAATTTGGAAGCTAAACATAAGAACAGATAAATGCCTTCTGGAGAGATTTCATCAGGAAATATCTTTTCACATAATTTTCTTTTAATGAAGGAGGATGGTGGTGTTTCATATGGAATTCTGATTTCTGAACATCTTTTATCTGTTTGATCTGACACTCACCTATGGTCAACCTGTGATTCTTTCCACTAAATGTAAGGAAAAAAATCATCAAGACTAAATACAGGAATTACAGAGTTCAGTCTCATCACCAGGGCAATAAAGCAGAACCATTTCACTGTCTGTCTGCCCCTCCTGTTGCTTTTGATGATGTATGTCCAGTTGGTACCAATACTCTGAGTTTCAGCTGGAATTTCTATCTGGGCTGTTAGTGTTTTCAGGATGGATGAGGAAGGACTGAACAAGTGCAGTCCAAGCAGATTGGATTTGCTTCGTATCCCTACAAATGGTGGGGCTGTGGCAAGCTGCTGCATTTGTGTGTGTGTGAGAGAGAGAGAGAGAGAGAGAGATGTTGTGCATCACACACATAATGCACCAAAACTGCAAGCAATTTTGCCTGCTGCATTTTCAAAGGAGAAGGGAAGAGGATTTCATTTTAGGTATTCACAGATGAAAAGGTATTCCCAATGCTGTAGCTGTGACTCTCAAGGATTGGCCTGAAAAAATAATTGTTTTTTTTTTTCTTTTTGTTCACTGTATAGGTAGATGTGGATCTTTTTTTCCCAAATTAAGATCCAAATTTTTACAGCAGATCTGCAGAGATATACAGGACTTCCAAAGCTGGAGTTGCCTTTGTGAAATACATGTGTAGTATAATAGTAAGTACAATAATATGAAGCAGGATATGCATTATTTCTGTAGTTAAAGGTGTTAATGTATTCTCATAGAGTTTTATTAAATGAAGTAAGAAATTAATGGCAAATAATTGTTATATTTTGTAATGCAGTATGTTGTGTTTGGAGTAGTTGGGTGGAAGGAAGTACTTTTATTTAAGGCAGCTCTCAGGTGCAAAACCGTCTTACCAGAGATGCAGACCAAAAATCTCAAAAGCAACAGAAACCTTTGCTGTTATTAAAAGGAAGTGAACACATTTCAGTACCTGCAAGTAGTCAGAGAGAGAGTGGTGTGGAGGACTTGATCTCTAGTAGGTTTTTGAGCCTGGTCTCAGACTTCAGCTCACTTGTTTGAAAGTCTGTTTTACGATAGCGCTGTCACATCAGCCAGATTTTTATTAAAAAGGAAGAAGCAAAAGCAGTATCTCATGAAGCTTTCAGGTTGGCATCTCTGGAATTATCACACACTATTATTACATAAACACTGAGCAAAGAGTGATAACTCAGCAAACACCTTTTATTTTCCATATTGCTTCTGATTAGTTTCTTGTTTTGATATTGTATGTTACCTTTACCAGCTTTGTACTTCCGAAAGGAAAGAAAGCATTGGAAAGTGTAAAGAGGCACAAGTTAATTTGTCGCTATCCCCTATTTTCTACCTTGCCATATTTCATTCTTGTATTATCTCCATCCACATGTATTTAATTTTGTCTTTTCCCTGGGCAAATAGTAAAATCTACTTTTTCAAACCCAGGTGTACCCAGAGAATATGCTATCAAGTCCCTGATTTTTGTGATCATTTTGTTTCCTGGGAGTTACTTGGGGTTTTTGTTTTTCTCAAGGAGAAGGGAAACATTTATTCCACTTGCCAAGTAGGGAAAACCTAATTACCTTGTTGAACAACCACCTGAATGGTAGTTTACAAGTACTGTTCTATGAGCATGTTTTATCAGCTCTCACCTCTTGACTAAGACTGCAAGAATGGCCACAGAGAGTTTTATGATTTGTGTTTTCAGTTGGCAATAGAAGTAAAGTGAGAGTGATTTGTAACTTCTTTGGAAGTGCTATTGCAAGCTGTTTATAGGTTCAAGAAGAGATCACTGCACAGAAGGAGATGTCTGTATGCAAAACCAGAATTCATTTTTGTAACAGGTGACTTTCATACTATTTCAGGTTGGTAAGTACCTGAATTGGGAATCAGTAGATTCTCAAGAAAGTGTTTCTGAATATTAAGTCAGCACTTTCTCTCCCATCTGACAGTATGAGCAGCTATGGTCTTGTCTTAGGAGCCTCAAAAAAGAATTCAACAATTTGCTTAGTATTTACACATAAATCATTTTTTGGAAAGATTCTATGTTTCACAAAAGTATAAGTCTGTTCTTCAGAACATCAGCCACAAATTCTTGTCTTCATAAGCTAGCCTTCATAGTAACACTATACTTTTTTATTTTTTGCATAGAATATGAAAGAACATTAATTCTTCACCTGAATTGTAATAACTTCTATTTACAAATGTTGGGCTAAAACGAATGGATACTTTTCCTCAGATTAGTTCCAAGATCAGGTATGTCTTTGCATTTTATTGTTTTTCCTTTCTTCTTTTCCTCTCTCCACACCTTTCTGCCCTCTCCCCTTTCTTTCTTACAGCACCGCAGTTCAATTATTACTGAAAATTTACAGGCTCCTTTTTCCCTAAATAATCAAATAAAGCAAATCAAATAAGCCAGAAAAAATCAGAAATATGCCTGGCAGACAGCTAGCCTACTAGTTTTCTTGTGTAATTGAATAATATTTATCAAATAAGCTTTGCATATACTGGAAAAAAAAAACAAGAAAAATTACAGACAATTAAAATACTTATGCCTGTTTTTCATTAGGTATCCACTGTCTTGAAAAGGTAAATGTGCATTAACACTTCAAGAGGAAAATACACAATTTCCTAAATGTTTTTGTGATAAACAGTTCTCTCAAGGTATATTTTGCTAGCATGATAAAAATAGCAATAATTTTATTCTGTTTCCAGTTTATTTTTCTTTATATGTCCAGGATACCATCAATGCATCTCTGTGAAAAGAGTTTTTATCAGTAACTGCAGCATCTGGCACCACCCTCTTGATTGAACAAAGAAATGAAATGCTGTGGGCGGTCAGAAGGGCTACCAATGCTGGTGGGTAAGGACATCTGCACAAAAATAGACTCTTGCTTTCCCATCTGTCATTTGCTAATCAAAATGGTTTACTCCAGTCTTTGGAAGTTGGTGAATTTGGACTCTGCTGAAGGTCACACAAAGTGTTTCATCATCAAAGTCCCAACACAAGAAACCCTTACTTAAAAAAAACAATGTTTTGATGGATTTCTCAGTTACAAGACGATATTCTGTGAGAAGAGTGGTCCCCAGTAGGAACCAGTAAATTACTCTTAAGATTGTAGATGGTTTTTTGAATTAGGAACAACAGGTGGTTGAGCAAAGGTGGTTCCACAGAAAGATGGGAAGAGAAAGTTTCTGCTGGTAGGCTGCTCCCTAGACTCAGGAAAACCACATCAAAAACTTTCTTTCTCAAAATTGGGGAAGAAGAGAGGAGCAGGATTTATTTTGCTTACCAACATGCAAGCAGTGGCAGGTGAGCCCAGCAGTTGGGAAAGCACCACCTCTTCAATACAGCTAGTGGGCATTAGGGTGCAAACTGTAATGTGACTTGAACGACTGGTTCTTATGTAAGTACCCATATGTCAGACCTTGCCTGTTTTATGGCACAGGGATTGCACAAGGCTCTGTTCTATTCTCTATAATGCAGAGATGATCTGAAGACATTTTTAATGATGTCTGCTCAATACAGGTAACTCTTGTGTCAAAGTAAATTCCAAAAACATCCCAAAACAAGCTCAATATATTTCAGTATTCTTAATATTTAGCTGGTGTGGCTGATAGTCTGCACCCATGTCCTGGAGAACCTTGTCAAAAATATTTGCTCAGTTCGCATAAATGTAGTTTCCATTCAAGAATTTCTGCTGGCAATTGATATTCTGGCCCAGTGTATTAGCTTGTTTCTACCTGGAGCCCTGCTGAGTGGGACTCATGGCTGTTGGTTGCTATAGGTTGCTATTAGAACAGTCTAATAGTTTTGTAAGTCAGTAGTTATTTTCACGCAGAAATTCAACTCAGATATGAAATGAGACTTAGCTGAAGGTGGAGGATGATGATGGGTTATGAAATGTGGTGCCTGAAAAGCTTCTAGATCATAATTTTTCAAGTCTTGTGTATTAAAATTAAAATAGCATCTATTTTAGTCCTACCAGCAAACAGCTTGCCAGTAAATACTTGCTGAAATTCTGGGTGTTTCAAGAGCCAAATCTGGCCATAAGCAGCAGGAAGAAATCATTGTAAAATGCAGGGAAGACAGCGCAGGTGCTTCTGCTGTATTGTTTAGCAGGAGACACCCAAATGCATTGCAGAAACCTGACCGTGCTGCAAGGTGAACTGAGATAGGAGTTTTTCATCTTTTTCTACTTGAGGAACCAAAATGCCTTATTTTTGGACTGGGTCACCCCAGGTTTGTTCCCCACTGTTCCACACTGTCACCTCCATAAGATGAACAGACTGATAACTGTCCCATCTGTTAAAGGACATTTATGCCTTTGATTTGATTCTATGAATGACTGTTTTTTCATCCTTATATTCATTTACCACACAAGTGAGACTGCAAGAATCAATAATAGCTTTTCAAAATACTTCTGCAGAATGTTCCTGTTGACTAAATTTTGTTAGTTGTTCACCTTGTCATAAAGTAAATCTGCTTGTTAACGGAGAAACCATTACCGTAAAGTTAAAAGAGCTTATTTTGTGCTGTGCTAAGATTGCACTGAATTGCATCTCTGGAATAAAGCACAGATGTGGTTTCAGATTTTAGACTGTGACTGTTAAAAATGCCGTGTTTTCCCTGGCCCCTTTTTCATTTGTAACCCAAGTACAAGAAGACAGCTAATGACAAAATGCTGGAAGGTCCACCATTAACTGCACAGGCAGCAGTGACTTGCCTCGTATTACCTAGCTCTCTTCACTGCACAGATCTGATAGTTCCTGCGTGCACAATGCGAGCAATTACTGGAGTTGCTGAACTCTAAGAAAAATGCTTATCTTCTGAAATGGCAGCTCTGCCTTCTTCTGGTCTGAAGCCCAGATGTTAGAAATAGGCAGATCATTTTCTGTTCTCCGATTTCTCTCATAACAGAAATCTTGATCTTGGTTTCAGAAATTGTTACCATATCTTTAAAGCGCATCGCATTTATCTGTCAGTTATCACTGCGTGGTCTACAGATAGAAAATGACATTTGTAGTTTATATAAATGGAATTTACTCATTTTAAGTATATTTATGCTTAGCTTGCTTGCTTGATTTGCTTTTTATTCCTGCATTAACTCTTATTTGAAGAATGTATGTGATATTTAGGGAAATTTTAATGATTTCAAAACCATTTCAATATTTAGATGCATCTAAAATATTTTTTATTAGCCTTCTGTGGATGAAGACCTTTAAAATGCAATTGGTGTCAGCCACAATGCCTTGTGAGTCATTCTGGGCTATTAAGAAGCATACTAATCATTTCTCAAGCCAGCACTTTTAAAGCAAAGTCCTAATTCATGGACTATTTGGAAAATGTTAAATAGTAGAATAGTCCTCATCAGCAGACTAATCCCACTGTAAGCAAAGTGGATTACCTTTGTCTGTAGGCACATCTATGTATCCTTATCACTTTGTTTTCTGCACTCTGTTCTACTGTGCAGTCTGGTTCCTCAGCCAGTCTTCATATTGAATTTTGCTGAAGTAGTTATAATAGTTATATAATTATTTATAACAGTAAATATTAACTCTGCAGTTCATGAAATCGTTCATAAATGTACTTCCATCACCTGGCTAAAGGATGCAGCCCCATTGCCTTGGGCTCAGAAAATACTTCAGAAAAGTGTGCATGCTGTTAGTGCTCCTTTTTTAAAGTGAAAAGCAGCAACACAAAAAGAGAGTGATTGTCAGAATCAGACAGAGGAGCATCACTGTCCTCAAGGTGATACAGATTTCTCCATTCCTCTCTCTGGATTCCATCACTATCTAGACTGCAGGTCAGATGCTGACTTACTCTGCCTCTGGTTGATCTGTCATCTGCTGTTGTACCTGCTCTTGAGAGCATATTTTCTTGCCAGCCATAGCTGTCGCTGAAGTTTTCCTTTTATCCTGTAGTTACGTCTCGAAGAATTAGGGACATGTTAATAACTGGTACGATGTTTCCTAGAAACACTTTTTATTTATGGTTACACTTACACAGTTACACAGTTTGCATGAATGCTATACAAAAGATGCTACCAAAAAAGCCAACAATTTGATGTTTTTTTGACTTTCCCAATCAATTTTTCAATGTGTTGTGGCTGTTAAGGAATTCGGCCTCCTGCCCTCCTGCCTTTCACCCTCAGAAATACCTTCAACTCCTCAGAAACGTACTTGTGGCAAAGGAGACAGAATGCTTAAATAATGCTTCTGGACATTTTTCCAGCTGCTCTGTGGGTTCATCTTCGTAACCCACACAGTGAGGTTCATTGTAACCCACCCTCACCATAGCTGTTCCAGGGATGTAGGTACGTGTGGATTCTATCAGAACATCGGGGTACTCTCTGTAACAATGTTTGGCTATTTATCATGTAATATGGAAACGTTTCATTTCAATTAAACATCAAGATATAAGACTTCTAGGGAGATTGCATCACAGATCAAAATTCATGAAGTAATTTTAACAGGAAAGAATTAAAACGTAGATATTTGCAGCAAACATGCATTGGGTGAAGTAGGAAAATTATTGTTGTGCAAAGCTTGGGTTTGTGTAAGTGCTTTTCTAACACAGAACTTGTCAACAGAAAAATAAGCAGAAAAATGCTCTTTATGTGCTCTTTGCTATAGACTGCATCATGAGGATGTAGACTGTATTATTTATTCCAAACAGTGACCAGTATTTAGAGTCTAAAAGGGGACATAAAGCATGGGAAAAGTTTCTTAAGGGTAACAAAGTGTTTTTCAAATAGTGTTAATGCCAACCTGTCTGTGTTTTGGCACATTTAACTTCCTGTTGTGATGGTACGACTGAGCCTAAGTAGCTACAAAACTCAAATATAAGGAAGGAGTGTCATGTGCCAGCAAGTTCTAACTTTCAAAATACAATATTTCTTCATCTGCAGTTGGCAAAAGCAACCAATAGCCATGAAAGGGCTGTAGCTCAGTGAGGAATTAGAGGGCTCTAAAGTCAGCTTCCACTTCCAAACTAATATTTATCCTTGTTGACATAGCATATGAAAATACAGTAATAATCAAGTAGTGCTGTGGGCCTCATTCCCTCTAGCTGGAGGCACTGTTGGAATGCTATTAGTATCTCATCTGATAAATCTGAAACCAGCTCATAGAAGAGTTCCATTTGTATTTTAAAATGTCCAATTATGCCAGTATTTCTGTGATTAATACACAATAGGGCTGTTTACACAAATGAGAAATGTTCTACATTTCGAGCCCTCCTTTTAATACAGATTTGGTTCACAGCTTACTTTTTCAAGCAGGCAGCCGCAGTTGATCTGACTCAGAGGGACAGTAATAGATGGCAGGAGGAAGGAGAAGGAAAGGATCCTGCTCCTCGTAACCCCTGCTGGCAACTGTGACATGTGGGCTTCCTGAGCTGAGGAGGATTTCTATGTAGTGAGACCTGATGTTTTCATTAGCATTAGTTTTCATTAACTTTTCTAACCACTTTTAAACCTGTCCAGGCTTTATATAGTTTACAGATTCATGGCTTGATAATTAATTTCTTGTGGCGCAGGAAATCCATCATTTCCTCTTTGTGATTTTCTCTGTCTTCATCATGTTCCCAGTCCCTTTTTCCAGTGCAAAAGACAAAAGACCTTTTGCATATGTGTGTCTTTTACCTTCGTTCATCTCAGCCGTTGGTACTTTTATTGTTATTCCTTCTGTGTTTGTGGGGAAGCAGTATTCCAGTACAGATGGATTCAGGGAGTTAAGGTCCTTATTTTGTTTCTGGTAAGCTCTGAAATCCTCCCAGATGTTTAGACTACTACCTAGCATAAAGTTGCTATTAGTAAAAAATAAAAAGTAATTCCAAGATTTTTGCAAGTTTCACTCTATGTTATCAGTGCTAAAACCCCAAGCACACTGCTTGGAAATTACTGACGTAGAACTTAGTCTGCCATTTTACTGACCGTTTTTATTCAGTGTTATGAAGTCTTTTTCCAACACTGTGCTGATTACTTCCAATTTCACTCTTCCATTTCAGGTTAGAGGACAAACCAGCTCCCCTTTCCATGTGCTCTCTTCCACATCAGTTATGCAAATACTAGAGCAGCCCCATCAATGATCTGTGGGGGATTCTGTTAACTGATAGACAGGTTTTAAAAGCCAATGGAGGGGTAGGATTGCCTTCACCAGAGCAACAGTGTCTTGAGAAGCCCAGAAACAACACAAGTTTAGGTTACAGGCTGGTATGCAAATGTTCTAATGATGAACTTTTGATGACTGCAGTCAATTTCTGTAATTAAATCAGAACAGCTAAAAACCTTAAGGGGAGACAGAAGACTGCTGTTTAGATGAACGCAATCTTACAGAACACTGAAATGCCTAAACGCTACTTGCATTCAGTGCTAGCTGCCCATCAGGCTCTCCTTACCCAACACAGGCTAAGACAGCAGTCCTGTGCAAGAAGCAACAGTTTTTCACGTGTGAAGGAACCAAAGGTGAACACGTTCATGAGCAGGGCTGGGGTTGTGTTGCTGTGCCAGTGGTATTTGCCAATAGCTTGACAACAAAGTGTCACAAGAGTGGTACTAGAAAACTCAGCAGCTGGCTCTGAATTGCTCAGCTGCTCTGAATGATACCTATGGACACTTACTTTGTGTTTGAGCTCCCCTTTTCACATTTTGTTACCGGGTCTTACACATTTTGGTCTGCTCTGTGCTTGCATTTGGAAAGCACAGCTGCCGCTCTGCCCAAAACCTGGCTTAAGATAGGGTAGTTCAAACTGCTGTAAAGCACACAAGCTTATTTGATTTTTTTGCTTTAAGAATGGAGCCGGAGAAAATAGCTTTAACAATATAGAAGGTGGTGGATGCCTCTGGAAAGATCAGTGCAAAGGAAATACAAGTATCACTTTTATGGAAATATAATTACACTGAATGTTCCTTATTTGTTCCAGGAGCAGCGCAACTGGGTGTGATGGAGCAAAAGGCGTTTGTGACTGATGTGAGCGAGGTAGGCAGCTCTGCACTAGGAAAGGCATTGTCACAGAAACGATCTGCATAAGGTAAGTACAGCCTAATGTGCTGCTGAACGCTCCATCAGCCAAAGTAATACCGCAGGTCGCTAAACAAGCACAGAAAACAATCTCTTTTTGTTACTTCTTTCTATCAGTCTAAGCATGGAGATCACGCTATGAATGCCCTCTTAAAAGAGCCCCAAGGCCTGTGCAAAAGCAATCTGATAAAAACTAGAGGTTTGGCAGTGCACAGCAAGGAGTTATGAGATAGCATGAGAAGACTTAGCAGAGTTCCAGCCAGTTCCCCACACAGCTCCTTGTGCCTTGCTCTGCAACAGCCGAAGCATTGGTCTGTTATAAACATCAGTCTGATCCTAAATCCAAGACACAGCACCATATCAATATTAGGAAAAAATTAACTCTATCCCAGCCCCGATCATGAGTTGCTAAGTTCTGTTTCACTCCTACAGAAACGGTTTTCACTATGGCAGTTTGCTCCTTCCTTTCTTGCCTCCTCTCTATCGAAATATGACTTTGATGATTAGAATGATGCAAATTAGAGATGATGGGTTTACTGGATTCCTCACACACTCACAGTACTGCATCTTCATGTGTCCCTACAAAAATGACTTGTAACAACAGGATATTGGGAGAATTGGTTGGGGAATACCTTGTTATAGATTAGGGCAGTTTCAGAGGCTCACGTAGGCCAAGTTGTGTTTTGTACTTTTGGGATAGGAAGATCCTCTGTTGTAGACATTTCTTTCCTGCAGCAGTGCAGCAACCTCTCCTATACAGCAGCCTGAAGTGCTGCCTCATTCTCCTTTGGGCTTTGTTCCTTGGACAAAATGGACAAAGATCTCTTGCAATGCTTTCTGCCCCCGCAGAAATATAGGGATTTTAGGTATAAAATAAGATCAGAATTGCTCAGAGGCAATGCAAGAGTAGTCCAATGGCTAACAATAAAATCCAAATAACAACAGAAAATTGACAACCCCCTAGTATTTGCTAATAGAGGAGTGTCACTGCTAAATATGCCTTGTACTGCTTGTATCCATCGGGATGCAAATGTGGTGGTGTTTCTTTTCTTTAAGTTTATGCAAAGACCTGAAGAACTGAATTAACTCTCTGCAGCCTGAAAGGCGCAGCAATCTTTTTCTCTTCAGCCCCATCCTTGTCTCACAGCTATTTTAATAGTGATGCTGGGATCCCAGCCTTTGACAAGCACCATAACTTTTCAGGCACCACTGCATAGCGTATGCACTCAGAGAAAAGAAACGTTCAGGTAGTGACCATAGTGACCTCATCTTAAAAACAACAACAAAAAAAACACTCCCACCAAAAAGAAATAAAACAAGTCAGGAATCTCAGAGGCTGCCAGATGCTGTCATCTTCTGCAGTCCTGCTATTTATTTCACTTGGATCCCTAATGTGCAATACCTCTGCCCTTTAACCCGTGAATGGGGCTGTGGAGATCTCCGCAGCACCACCTTCTGCACAGTAAGGAGACAGAAGAGATGATGCTGGCCAGAAATACGCTCATCCTGAGAGCACAGTGTGGCACCGTGCCACACAAAATCATTGCTCCAGAAAAGAGAAAAAACGCTCTTCACCCCGTGCCAAAGAACCAGAGCATGTGCAGACGAGTAACAAAATGGAGTGTGCTAAAAGAGCAGGAAATAAGTTCTGGGTTTCTTACTCAGCTTTCTCCCTCCTCTAGATACATTCTGCCTTATTTTTGCTGCACATCTTCACAAGACTTTTTTTTTTTTTTTTGCATTGCTACCACCTAATGGTCATAATGTCTTTGCCTTAACTCTAATGGCAGCAATTTTGTCCCACTCATATACAGATTTCAGACAGAAATCATACAATAGCTTTTGTCTTTTTATCAAAAAAGAATAGTAGTAAAATACCAAAATTACCATCAGACTTCCATCACCCCTTTTTCCCTCTTTCTGGGGGGGTGAAGTCTTTCTTCCCTCAGTTTTCCTGAATTTCTAATGATGAAGGTTATGATTAATTTGCAGACAGAGTAACCCTTTTCTGAATGCACGCTGCTCAATAAATGAACAAGCTGCTTACAGTAATTAAAGTAATGTCATCCTGTGCTCAAATTGCTTGTGCTAATAGGGCTAATTGGCAACAGCCAGCATTAAGTCTGATTAGTCATACGTGTCTAATGTCATCACCAGTGCCTATAATTTTCTACACAGAGGGAATTTCACATCTGTTTTAAATCACTTGTCTGTTGTCTGCATTGGTTTTCTTTCCTATGTCATTTTATCAAAGATTATTTTATTACAGTAAATGATAGAAAAGTTTATTTTCTTTTTTGAAAGTGAAGAAGCGCACGGTGGAGAACACGACGTTAGGGACGGCCAGGGCACTCATTCTGAACTATCTGATTTCAATTAAATTGATAGGAGTGGATTTTCCTCCTTTAGCATATAGCCAGCTCTCCCCTCCTACAGGATGTGGATCAGCTGCAACAGAACATCCATCTAATCAATTTAGGCCACAAGCTGGATTTCCCAGTAGAGCAGATGAGCCAAAAGATCCATTTAAATTTATTTCAGAAATTTGCAAAGAATTACCTTCAGGATCACAAACTTCCCAGCTTTTGCCCTCTTCATTGCAGGCAAACTTTCGGCTGTGAATAGAACTGCTGATGTTGAATCGATCCAAACAGACAGGCATGATATCGTCAAGAATCCAGCGCTGCAAAGCGCAGCTTCAGAGACCAAGGTTTCCTGCTGCCCTTCTTGCACAACTCTTTCCTATTTGGAGATTCTCCCTTCCTTTACCTACCACCGATTTCTACAAGTGCTTCTCCTAAGCTGCACTTAGTGGATGGCTGGAATTGACACGGCTTTCTGTGTTCTCTGTTCAAATTATTACAATTTTTGAAAGCATGAAACTGTCCTCAAATTCTGTAGCTGACTTTTACGTGTATTCCTTAGCTAATTTTCCCTAGCATCCAGTTTTAGCCAACATAATTTTATGGCTACACGTGTGCCAATCAGACATTGGACTCAGCCTTTCTCAGCAAAGACTACAATTAATCAAAATATGAAAAATATGAATAATCAAATCAAGTTAAAAATCACTTTTTCTTTCTTTCTTTCTTTCTTTTTTTAAATAGATTTGCTGTAGTGAGCTTTTGGTTTAGAAGAAAAAGTTGGGTGTAAGGCAGTGCACCCCTACAGACAGCTAATGATGTGAAAAGGCAGAAGATGCTAAACCTTTTTCTGTCTCATTTTAATGCTTCAGATACACGTAACAATGGCTCACTTATTATTCATTACATGTGCCCCCTTGATTTATGTAATACATCGCACCGATACCAAACTAAGAATACTGACACAGTGTGCTTTTTCAATTGCTATCAGAACAGTATTTTACCCAGAACTATTAAAAATAGTCAGTCAATAAAATTAATGCTCTCCCTCTACAGCCAGAGGCAAAGTACTGGCTCATAAAGCAGGAAGAACGAAGTGAAATTCCATGTTTTGATTGTACAGCACGGTCCTGAATCTAACTTCTGCCACACCTTGAAAGTAAAAGAGTGTGCCTAAAACAACATTACCCAGACTGCTCAATGCCATAAAAGCCAGAGCTACTCGTAGTGGAAGAGTAATTAGAAGCTGGAATCAGCTTATCTGTCCTCCCAAGTGTAATTATTTTCTTTAGAGTGTAGAAAAATCTTATCTCTAGCACTGCTCTCTTATGTCCTGCAAGAAATTAAGGATCAAGCTCTTACACAGAAGGGAAAGAAGGCTCTTTTACCATGAGCAGCATTGGGCAGTACTGACATAGCAAGTGCTGCCTCTCCTTCATTTCTTGCAGGAGCAAGTTTGTTTCAGTGTTTAGGTACTCTGCTATTTACTGCAATGTTTTATCAGTTTCATCTACAGCCACTACAAATGGCAAGGCAGCAGCAAGCAGTCCTTGCACAGATTCATACCACGATGGCAAAGGCCCAGTGTGTCATCTGCACGAACAGCTAGAAGTCACTGTAACGGAGTAAGAACACTCCTAAAGATCAGCAGGCAACAACTCAGGTGAGTTAACTTCCTTTGGATTGCATTAGATATTCCTTAGCCATGTGGAAGTTTGTTATACCACAGAGACCCTGCCTTTCCCATACAGAGTGCTAGAACAGTTCATATCTGTGCAATACCAAATTCAAAGCCACACAGTAAACCTGTTTGTGAATTGCTGGTGGCAGCTGTTGGAAGAGCTAAATCAATCATCCCACCAACGTGTCATGAACAGAAGCATAACTGTCAATAGATTAACAGCACCAGTACAAGTTTATAGATGAAGTCAACATGATGATTCAGTCACCAATACTGGAAATCCCATCTCTTACCTAAGTTTCTGAGAAGCCATAAACACATGAAGAAAAAGGCTCAAGTATTTCATGCCTACAGAAAGCACAGCAGGACCCTCTTTGATGAAAGTTGAAGTTGGGCCTCAAAAACTGGAGGCATCAGTTCCTCCTCTTCCCCAAATCCAATTACAGCCGTGCTGGCCAGACACCAACACAAGTGTCAACATTTGCAGGGACAGAAGCTAAAGAACATTTTGTATTACTGAAGTACTTCAGTATGGGCTGAATCATATGCACAAGTGTCTCTTCCTCCTAGGATTGTAGAGCTGAGTGCATTTAGGATATGCACCACTTACATGGCACCTGGCTGCATAAGAAAATGTACTTTACTCACACATGTGCGTGTATCTCCATGTACACAGACTAAAAGTTCTCTGATGTGCTGGGGTATATTGCATGAATTGGGTAAATAACAACAACTAACTTGATGTCAGCTTCCACATCACAAGTACAGAGAATTGTCTTTAGAGTACTTTAAACCAGACATACCAGTGCCAGCATTAAAAAAAAAAAAGCTGCACACTCAGTTTGCCCTTTAGCTGCTCAAGCTTCTTAATTCTGAGGAAACTACAGCAAAATGGAAGGATGTGATTCTGTAGATACATCAACATCCCCAAACTCCTCTTTATAACCCCTTCCATTTTGAATGTTGGCTGACCAACATGCACAAGTCCTGTACGGCTCACTCCAGAGCAGAACTCTTCTGTTCTCCAGTAAACTCTCCTCATTTGAAAGCACATCTCAATGATGGTCTAGCAGGGAATACAGAATAACCACCTTCATCCTTTTTTTTTTTTTAAATAATCTTTTAAACCAAGCAGCATTAGCAAGTGATTAATAAGCGTCTTTATAAGGACACGTAATTGATACAGAGCTCTGGAGAAACAAGGTCACCTCAATCTCAGCAGACACGGCCTCTGGGCTTATGTTAGCTATTTCATCTCATTGTCTGATACAGGAACCATTAGATGACAGTCAACACTTCAGATCTTCCAGTACGAAAAACAACAACAATGAGTGATTTTCCCACCACTCATTTTTGTTTGGCACAAGGAACAACAGGTTTTATTTGTCAGGTATACATCATCAAGCTTCAGGACCTCAGCAGATGAACCAGGTTAACCTACTACCCAAAATGAAATTGTGGCCTCTAACAGAAAACTGGCTTAGATAAAAAGGGGAAGGGAAGAACCTACCATTAGTCACGTGCATTTCTTCCAATCAGCAAAAGCAGAAAAAGTCACACATCCTGTAAATAAGAGGTTCAGGTTCCTTTTGAGAAAGACGAGGCAACACTACGACTTCCTTGAGAATCAACCACCAATGTGATCATTCAGACTAAAACAGTGAGACAGGCAGCTCAGTCTGAGCGATTGGGCAAGCTGCATCTGAGAAACCTGACTCAGCAGCTAGACAAGGTTCAGGTGACTGCACATCACATGCAGAACAGATAATCGTGATTTATGTTAAGAGTCTTCAGTATCCGAATTTCAAGATGCAGAGAACACAGATCGCAGAAAAGGCACCCACCAGCACTCATAGGAAATAAGAAATGAGAAATGAGAACACTCCTCTTGAAGGAGGTCTTGGAATCAGGATTACATTATTTTAGCTAAGGCCAGGCTGTCGGACTAAAGGTAATCTGAGCTCATGTTGCTCAGTACCTGCTGATTCAGAGAGAAAGAAATGCATCAGACAGTAACCCTGACTCATCTACAGGAGAGAGAAATGTTGAAAAATACTACTAGCTGAGCACAGTTCTCCTCACTGCTTTAGCCTGTAGCAGAAGAGGAAGAATTACGGTGGGACTTCCCGTGATGTCACAAAGACAAGTTGAATGCTTCTATTTTTATGCTAAGAATGTTTTTAATTCTATGGGCTTATGCTTTCTCCATACCGTAACCTTAATTCCAACAATAATGGCACAGAAGGATGTCAGTGCCTTATTTGATAGAAAATAAGATGCAAAAAATAAGACAGAACGTTAAAAAAAAAGCTGCTTGCTCCCACATTCTCTTTGAATTTCCATTCTGATTTTGAGAAACAACGCACACGTCTGCAGTAGAGCCTGAAGCGCTCATACTGCATTGCACTACTGGCCAGAGGTGATGTTGAAGTATATTAACAGCCAGTTATATACAGTAAATACTTCCTAACTGTATAAAGTATATGTCAAAACAAAGTAATCTTCAAGGAAATTAAAACTAATTTCAACAGGAACATAAGTTCATTATGAAAAATTTATCTTCCTACGTCTTTCTTACCTCCTCATGGGAACGTCACCGTGAGCTTTCACAGCGTGCAGCTGACAATGCAGAACAGTTTGAGAGGCAAAGACAAAAGCTTACTAGCCGAAACTCCACTCCAAAGCATGGTTAAAATGAGTTGAATTTACAAGGACTTAATGAGATTACTTCAGCTGTCCTGCTGTCAGTGAATACCTGTCAACTCACTCAACAGACGGCATCATATTATTAATCAAGCTTATACCTTTATTTCAATGGAATACCCTTGCTGAAAAACTTCAGACACGGCTTATACTTTTAACAAAGGTTTGCACTGATGTAACCAATCAAGGTGGCGAGATTCATCCATTCTACCAGGTAACGGAGACAGGTCTGACAGGGCTGGGAGCTACTGCACATACTGCTGGTCTGGCAATGCCTGTAGAAGTCCTTTCATATGCCACAGTACCCCCGTTTTCAGTGACTGCACCTGCAGTCATTGCCACAAGCACCGTGGCGTTCAGAACAAGGTTGCAGTAAGCTTGCTACGACTGGCTAACTGCTACTGGATACTGCAGAACTGCAGGAAGTCAAGCCCATACAGAGGTACTGGACGTTACTCCGTCAAGTCAAATTTGATTGAACAGATTGGGTAACAGAGCCATTGAGATGATGCAGGATTTCCCTTTACTGCCAAAGCTTTCCCTTCAAGTTCAGGGTTTCCAGTACAAGTGATATACTTGTGGGCAAAACATACCACAGACCTCAGAACAAGCTCGCTACATCGAATCTAGTTTAAATCCCAGGTTTAACATACCTCCCAACTTAACAGCAAGTGCAGTAGCTCAGAATCAGACCACTAGAATCAGCATAAAGTAGGTTGGCTTACCTTCTCTCTAGCACACCTTTTAGACAGAAGGCAGACTACGCTGACGGAGCAATCTGCATTTACCACCATCACATCTCTACTCACCTGAAAGCACATGGTAGGAATGGAGGGAAAGGAGACAGAACACTCCTTTTCAATTTTGATCTCCTGAATGAACTAAGTAGCAAACTGTCACATCAGTTCACTATCAGAAGGAAGGACAAACTACAAGGTTTGGCTGAACTGCAGGCAGCAGGGCTGAAATACAGTTAATGACTGACACTGTCAGTACCACCTTCACTCCTCCTGGCTACGTAAGAAGTGACGGCACCTTGCTAGCGAGGGACAAATCACTTCACTGGAAAGGACAGGAGGAGACACCACACTGCTCTCCTGCACGAGGGATTTACAGCTGCACTGCAATTCCTGCACTGAAGTGAACACTTCTGTTTCCAAAACAGATAAGAAAGTGATGAAAGGACAACTGCCAACCTCACCATTAATAGATAACACTTTCAGAAAAGGTGCATCTGGAAGCAATTCTGCAATTAAACAACATAAACGGACCCAATTCCATCATTTATAAGGTACAAATAGAAAGGCAACTATAGTTTCCAAGTCCTTCTATCATAATGTTTTCTTTCTCCATTTTCACACAGCTGATGAGTTTGCAACAAGTTGCTACTAAAATCTTCTGAGGAAAATGCAAGACAGGAAGCAGTAAGTGCAATGCCATTGGACTTTTTTCCTTTTTTTTTTTTTTATTTCTGTATGCAATGTAATGTTTAGGCACGTTGCTTGGGACGCTTTCTAAAATAAATCATTGGCCATTGTTTAGAGTATCCTTTTGGCTTTAAATACTGGTCAGGAAAACAAAGGATGTAAAAATAAATGAATATAATTATTACAGAAATAAAAATGGATTTGCATCTAAAAGTGCAGGAGGTGAAGTACTTTAACCCTTTCACCAGACAATGTGGCAATATACAGAATATTGCTTCCGTTTGTTTGAGAAGGCTGTTGGAATTGTACACTGACATAGAAAATTATAAATTACACAGAATTAGTTTCCATAATCACTATATATATATACACAAACCAGCTGCGAAAAAAAACTGGTTTAGAACATACAAATGAAAGCCTCACACAGATCAGTACAGTGAAAGTAACAATTAACATGCTCTGCTGCCAAAATGGGTATTAAAAGAACACTATATACTTTTAAAATGCGTGTACTGTAATTACATTAGCAGCACGGGCATTTCATGTACTGGACTTGTCTAAGAGGATTACAGCGTTTTAAATACGCAGATTGTTCTGAAATGTTCCGTCGTGTAATGCTGGGGATTAAAGTCAATCTTGGTGAACGGGTTAAAAGGCAGGTGAATCACTTAACACAACAAGCCATGTGCACCTCAAATATCCTAGTGTTTCACCTGTAAGGTATTGTTTCAAGCAAACAAGACTTAACAGAACATATGGCTTTACAGTAACATCAATTTGTCAACTAAGTCGTAGCAATAAATACTTAAAATCTCTACCAATAGACTTACATTTTTGATCTGTCTTAAACAATACAGAAAACAATTACCAATTAAAAAAACCTGCTGTAAAATGTTGAACACCAAAATTCTCATTTAAATCACTTCTGTAAGCTAAAACAACCAAAATAACGTTTATAGGGCATTTCAGTTCTACAATTCTTCGCCAACCTGGAAGAAACATGAATTTCAGGTGTGGGGTTTTTTTTTTTTTTTTTTTTTTTGGTTGGTTTTTTTTTTTTTTTTCCTTCTTTTTACAAGGTGAAAAATGTATGAAAAACTGCTAAATACTTTGGTCACACTAATCATCAAATAGTTATGTCTCAAATACATTAGATTTGTGTATTCACTTTTTTTTTTTTTATAAAACTATTCTTACAGCCATTTTTAACTATAGTAACACTACTGTCATCATTACATGGGTGGCAGGATCTTATTTCACAGGCCACCCGTTAATTAGAACAATACAATATAAACATACGCAAAAATTATTGGTATTTCTCAATGTGCAATATTTTTACACTTATGAATTTCTGTACAATGTCTTAAAATCTAGAATATAAATGTTGCTGGTCCTGATCCCTTGCAAAATTAGTGCAGCAGTAACTGGCTTCAACAGGCTCTAGATGAAATCCTCAAGAAACGCTCAAACCCCCGGGTATCAGTTCATTTTCTTCAGCCAAGGCAGCAGACATCACATATCATACAGGGCCATTAACAGATGCCTCTCCTAAAAGGGTGCGTTGATCAGTCCTAAGAGGCCAAAAAAGGATGTAAGTGTACAAGAAACAGGTGGTGTCATTTTTATTTTTCCCCACATGCCCAAATTTGCAGACAATGTTAAATTAACAAAACTAGGAAGAGCTGCTGAATTCCTCGAGGTGGAGTCTCCTTGCAGAGAGATCTTGACAGATTAGAGCACTGGAAAAATCACCAACCACATGGAGTTCAACAAGAGCTGGATTGCCCACCTGGGATCAGTCAGCCCTGGCTGTATATACAGACTGGGGAAAAAGAGGCTGGAGAGCAGCCCCACAGAAAGGGCTCTGTTGTTCTGGCTGGTGGCAAGTCGATGTGAGCCAGCAGCGTGCCCTGGCTGCCAAAGGGGATGCGCCAGGCCCAGCACTGCTGCTGAACAACGGAGGCTTGTCCCGCTCTGCTCTGCACAGTCTCGCCTCCAGCACTGCATGCGGGTGCCACAATGCCAGGAGGACATAAAACTGTCAGAGGGCATCCAGAGCAGGGCTATGAAGGCAGTGAAAGGTCTGGAGGGCAAGGTGTGAGGAGCGGCTGAGGTGCCTGGTGTGCTCAGCCCAGAGCAGAGGAGCTGAGGGGAGGCCTCACAGCAGCTCCTCACAGGGAGCGGAGGGCAGCGCTGAGCTCTGCTCTGTGCGACAGCGACAGGGCCTGAGGAAATGGCATGGAGCTGTGACAGGGGAGGACCAAGGGAGTGTCAGAGGAAGGTTCTGCATCAGAGGGTGGTGGGCACAGCCCCCAAGTTCAAGGAGCATTTAGTGCTCAAAAATACAGTTTAGTCCTGGTACGGAGTCAGGAGTTGGACTCTGTGATTTTTGAGAGTCCCTTCCAGCTTGGGAAGTTCTGCTCAGACAAATTAGCAAAGGCTGTGACATTTCTTCCAATCTACTGATTTCTACAGTTCGGATTACAAGGTTTGAACATTCGCCACACAGGGAAGCCAAAACCCACAAGTTTTCCTGTAAGTATAATTAAACTTTTCAGAATAGAATTCCACAGAGCAAAAAGGGGGAACGAGCTAATTACAGGCTCGTCCTTTTCTGGAGCTCTTTCTATCTCCTTTGGCATAGCCAAAGTAACTCAGCAAATGTGCTTCATCTTTATCGAGTAACTGAATGGTTTCTGGAGCTGCTGATCTCTCCCCTAGAGAACCACCGATAAATAGCACGCTTCTGAGAGTTCTCCACAGCTTACTCTGTTAGGCAAAAGATGACACTGGGATACTTCAGATTGCATTTGAAAATAAGCAACTAAGACATAAACAGGGAAAACAACTGCTTTGGTGATTAAGTTTACAAGCTGCTGTTTCACTAATACTTTGAACTTCAGACCATCACTATGAAAGGTTGGTAAGTATGGAAGAAGTGAAAGAGCAAACCTGTAAAAGTGAAAATGGTAATAGTATATACAGTTCTAGATAAGCTTGGGAAAAGATGTGAGCTCAGCTGCCCCTGTGTAATGCAAATGAAGAGATCAAATCAGCTGTGCATAAAAATATTAAGAATTGCAAGCAACAAAAGCAAAAAAAATCTCAGCTTCCATTTAGCGCACGTCTACTGAACACATGTGGAGTTTCCTTTAAAGAATATAAATACCTTTTGGAACTGCATGAGAAAAGTTACCTGTAACTCCTGTTCTCTGATGGTGTACATCACAGAGAAGCCACTCTTGGGTCCGTGCTCTACATGCACATGACCAGCAGGAGTCCCCCTAGCTAAGTCTTTGGCTGCTAAGCACTAAAAACACTTTTTAAGAAAAAATATGTACATATTAGATAAAAAGACAGACAGCACTAGACAAAATTAAACACTTTTTAGAGAAACCTGTAAGGTAGGAAACAAGTGCTGCACAGAGAGGAGTTCTGACAGTTCAGAAGGCAGTAAACTACAAACTAATTGGAAAACATTCACGACAGAAAAGGGCTCCTAGCAGAGAGTATTATTGTGGCCACCAGCCAAAGACCTACCTAGGGACTCCTCCCGCCAGTCACACATGCATGGAGCCCCAAAAGTACAATTCAGTTTATCTAGACATTTGTTCTGTACGTATATGAGGATCTGCTGTGACAGTCACCTTTAGAGAAAGCACTGAGCTGCGCCATTCAATGAAAGGAGTTCCTCGAGATTCTCTGTAACCCAAAAGCAATCTGAGGAACTGCTGGCTCTGAGAGCCCTCTGTCGGTTAAGGCGAGCATCTTTACTCAGCAGGCAATCACCTCAGAAGGCAAGGACCCACACACTTCTTTCTTCCCTGTAACGCAGTGCTTAGCACTGCTAGAAATGCTGCATCGATAAAAACAGCACCTCTAGATAAAAAGGGGCCGTGGAAGATGGAGTTTCTGTGTTTCCCCCTTTAAGTGGGCAGTTTCCTTCCAACTGGAATCAATTTCTTGATGAAGTTTACTGAATGCAGAGTAGAAAGATCAGGCTTACAAAAAAACAGATCAATATTTCAGTGTAATCTCAGGTCCTGGATGCAAAACATACCCACTCAAACTAGTCCCAGACAGACAGAATCTCTGATTTTGAATAGGCTTGCACCTTTTTTTAGTTTCCATAAAGTATAATCAAAAACATTCACTAGAGTTCTGTTGCATTATATGTCAAGCTATCTTCTGAATCTCAGCTTATGAAAGCTTTACATTTTGTCTTGCCTAGAAAGTGAAGAGTGTAATAGTGCCTACAGTCTTAAAAAATGACTAATACTTGTAGAACATTTCTGTGAGAAATACCAAGTTCCTCTAATAATAGTTTTATATCTATGGAAGTTGAAAAATACCTTTTAAACTATTGCAACTTAATATTAAAATACATCTTTGTGTATTTATATATTCAGAATCCTAACTCCTGCTTACACTGCACAGCAAAAACAGTCCCTGGAACTGCTTTTAGTTAAGCAAAATCCTCCCTCCCTTCAGAATATGCTTGCTGTCAGAACTCCTGCAGCTCCCCAAAAAGAAGGCACAACACTATTCCTCCAGGCTCTGCCCTGCAGCAAGAGAACAGACCCCAGGGATTACTCAGAATTCAGTAACTGACAAATGCACATTCCTTTTGCATGGGTTTTCTTTAAGACAGCACAGTTCCTCTTGCACACTAAATTCTATCTACATTAGGAAACGTCAGCATTAACACCAACACAATCTTCTGGGACTGTAATACCCTGATGAGCAACAAGCCATTAGCTCCCAGAGGAGACATGTAATTAATCTCCAGGCAAATGTACTAAAACACAGGAAATAAGGCTCTCTTCCCCTGCTCTGAGCTGTGCAGCTTGCGTGGACTGGCTCAACTGCAGCCCTTCTGCCTTCAACAAGATCAGTTCCAGCCATCTGAGACTTCTGGCAGGACGGAGGCTGAAGCAGTGCAAAACTGTCCTTACTCTTGCACAGCAGCAGTTGGAAGCTACCTCTGCCAGACACCGCTCTGACCTAAGTCCCTGAGCAAGGTTCTCACCAAACACCACTTTCAAGGGGGGGAATTCTTCTCACCTACTTCAAATTCTTGGCTGTTGCAGCGTTTAAAAACAAATTTCTCCATTTGACAGTTGTCAGCTCAGAATTGTTTACTAAACCACTATTCTCTAAGACTGTACCAGCAACCAAGCTGCTAAAGAACAACATTTCTTTCCTCCAATACATATGCTGAGCAATCCAGACTGCTCCAGAGAACTTTATTTCAAACCATTTATGAACTTTGAGAAGTTTTTTCCAAACCTAAAAGTATTTAGATCAATACCTCACAAAGACAAAAGTGCAAACAGTAAGTGATTCAAAATTAAAGGCAATTATTTGACCAGTTCACAATTAAACATGACTTAAGGCATTTCCCTTCCACGCAGCTGCAGTGGTGGATTCCCACCAGCTCTCCAGCAGTGTAAATACAGAATGAAAAACAGCAGCCCCAATTTACGGCAATGCTCAGGACAAAATCAAACATATCCCCATTTTTCCAATCATAGCTTTCATAATTCTTATCAAGTTTGTATTGTGAACCAATACATAAAAGAAAATAGAGTGGGAATAGGAATATTTACAACAATACTTGCAAGTAAAATAACACAAGGCAAATACATTCCTGATGACTCAAGAATTTCAGTATGGCTGGACAACACAGCAGTAAAAATCTCATGAATAGATGCAAGTGCATACGTAGCTTGAATTAAACGCAGACCTCTTTAGATTAGTTCCATTATAGAAAAATACATAAATGCTACTTAGAGAGTTGAAAGCATCCCTGAGTGCAGTTACCTCTGTTCTGGACTGCTGTTAGTGGGCTGCAAAGCTGAAGGAGCCTCTTCCGCAACCTCTGCGTTCTCCTCTACCACATATTTACAAGAAGCATCCTGCGAGGTAGACAATTTTCCTTCCTCACTACATGAAAGGAAACAAGGCATTTAATCTGTGAGTTTAATTTTTTAAGTTACAATACATTTCAGACAACAGCAGAAAATAGGGAGAAGGGTTTGGTGCGTCACATGCAAATGGATTTTAAATTATGATTGAAACATGAAGATCAGGCATGAGTCCAGACTTAACAAACACTGAAGGCACCGGCGTTCAAAACCATTAAAAACCCACTGGATAAAAATGCAGGAAATACAATGATTACAAATACAACCAGGAAGTAAATAAGGAATGGTGTGAAGCCCACAGCGATAACGATCAGGGTTACAATCCTTTACTGTACATACCGATAGGATTTCAACACTCTGAAGCCATAAGTATGCAAAAACAGAAGGGAGAAAGTATAAAAGAAATTCAAGATTCCCTTAGAAATTGGCATTGACAAAGTCTGTCCGTAAAACAAATCAGCAGAATCACTGACTCATCACCACCTTTACTGGTAAACGACCCCATGGCTACACCTGTAGGTGCAGCACTCATAGCAGCCTTTGCTCTACTGCAATTCACCAGCGTCTCCTCAGACATGGAACTGAACACAGCTGGGTGAAAAAGCGGTGTGCTCACACCAGGAAACACATTTGTATTTTGCCTCTTCAGAGAACTATAAACGCTCTGGCTTCCCACCTTGTCCCATTAACTCAGGCCCTGACTGGCACGTCAGTGTACAAAGTTATCTGTACACCGACAAGGGCAGAGGGCAGCTCTGCAGATGACTGAGTTTTCTGCAGCAGTAAGTCTAGTTAAGTTGTCTGGAGCATTCTAAAGTCATTGCTGATTTCTCTTCCTCCTCTTACAGTTCTCCTGCCGATGGATCCTCCCTCTTTCAAAGAATCCTTTTCTTTCCTCCTACATATCCTTAAATCTACGCAGCCTATAAGATAATGTCTTATCCCTGTGAATGCTCACCAACACCCATTTTCCCATTTGGTTTATTACCTCATTTGTCTTAAAACTCTGTGTTTGTTTGAAATACTTGCCACAAGCACCAGGTCTTTTCTAAATTTCTTTTGTAATTGTTCTTAAAGAGGTATCCTCCATTCTCCTTCTCAACTTCTTCTCCCTTATCAACTAAGCTCAAAAGTCATTTTTCTCCTTTGCAGTTTTCCATATAGCAGCTCCTGTCCTTATGATGCTTCTCCTCAGCACTGATTTAATCACCACCCATCTTCTGTTGGCAGAAACTTATACAGAACTTAGGTCTGAGAGCATCCACTTTGCCAGATATGATTTCCACTCTTAAGCTAAATTGATCTATTTTTTTTTAATATTATTTCCTTTGGATAAAATATTTATTTCCCACTTGCTGTCTGGGCATATTTAAAAGTACGTTTAAAGAAAGCCACGTGAGCTCTGACCAATATGAGGCCATTTATCTCTACACTGGACCTAAACAGTCCACATTAAAGATCTCATCCCGTCAACTCTCTTCTACACTTAACATCCCCCCTCCCAAATCAAGATCCCAGATTCATACTCCCTCCCTTTGCACCTCTCTCCTTTCAGCTGAGAAGATCCATAGCTCAGGCAAGTAACTCCATGACGACAGGCAGCAACTGCCACCATGTGCTGCCTACACATATCAACTTCATTTTCTGCACTCTTATCAGAAGCCACAGAGCTTGTCGTTTAAAGCTGTTTAAATGTAAAAGCACCACTGATATCCAACTGTGACTGAACTGTAACAACAGAAGTGCAGACCATATAAAAGCGTTCTTTAAAATACAGAATGAAGATTCATCATTTACTAAGACAAGAAGTCATTCTGATTCCATGATATACCACTCCAGAGTCACACTGCTCCTTTCAACTGCTGAGGTTCAATTTCTCTAACAGCCACTTGATTCTTTAAGTGCTGTGCAGTCAGAAACGCCCCCTCTCTCACATGAAAAAGCATTTCTTGGCACTTCATCTAGGTTACAATTTATTACTTAGATATCCAAAAGGATAGAAACAAGACTGACTGAAAGCTGTTACATTTCAATTCCCAGAGCATCCAGAATCAACTGTACTTGTCTACTAACAGGACAGCTAGAAGTAAAATGCAGTTAAGAAGGACAGCACAGCGACTAACTCTAGGAAGTTTTTTCTTTGGAAAGATAGTGGCTCTTTTAAACAATCCCTAAAACATACAGTCAATTTCTTCTCAGCATTTAAAACTCAAACAGAGACAGATAATAGGAAGTATAAAAGAATGAGCAGAGAGCTGGATGCAAAATGCTAATAACATGCTGATTCATCAAGATCAGAGCAGGGAAAAACAGTATCAATATGGGCAAAAATATAATTGGTCAGACTAGTTAGCCTCTGTTTCCTTATGTTAAGAAGTGACACCAAATAAAAAAACATTTCATCATTAAGATTTGGTATACAAGGCGGAAACAAATTTTACGTATCACCTACGTATGTACCTTGTACATGTAATGTGGAGTATAACCATACCGTAAGGCCATGTATCAAAATCTAACACTTTGTATCAAAAGATATCAAAATTAACGAGCTTGTCTGGTTTGAGACTTCTGCGTACCAGCATGAGACCAGAACAGACCTGACACTGACATCCACATCACTGATGACTCCAGATTTCTGAATAATTACTCTTAAGAGCAGCGCCCAGCTGCCCTTCAATCTCTCCCTTCCAAGCTCTTTTCACAAGAGACTGAATTCCAAATCAAATACTCAGTTGCAAAGTTTAAAAGGCTTTGGCCTTGATCTACAATTGCATCATTATTTTAATGTACATTAAAATGGCACAGTAACGTGCATTAGGCCCAAAATGGGGCCAGCCTCCCACTGCTAACTTTCCAACGACAATTCAGATTTGATAAGGAAAATCTTATTCCAGTAACTAACCAGAAATAAAGTTTCAAGACAATTCCATTTGGAAAAGGGCTCTGGTTGAACACTTAGGAATTCTCACTTGAAACTCTCTGTGATGACAGCATTCCATCAGCAGCACTTATGAAACAAGAGTGGGAAGGCAATACATAAGGAGTAAACTCTCACCTTTTGAAAACAGCCGTTTCAGTTTTAGCATCTACAGTAAGGCTCAGCGTCTCCTTCATGCTGCCATTCATTACTGTTTCTGTTACCTTGTCTGCATTTTCTCCATCCTCTTCTCCATCTGAGCTGGCCTCCATAGCAACACTTCCTGGGGCTGGAAGAAACCGAGCACTTCAGTACATGGCTGCTCATGTGCTTACTGCAATACATTTGCTTGACCAAGACGTCAGTAGAGTGGTATGAGAATACCAAGTTTGGTCTTCTACAGCCCAATTCATTGCATGATTTCACGCTCTACAATTTGCCAGTAAATTCCCAAGTACTGGAAAGCCTCTGACAAATCCAATCTTTCTGGACTTCTCATCTGCACTTTGAGTTCTGTCTACTAATATGTACAGAAAATTAATTAATGCAGGTTTGACTTCTAATCATTTCATATAAATAGAACAAGGAGTACACGTATACATAAAAGGTAATTTCAAAAGGAAAAAGAAGAAAGGGGAAATCTGAACACTTTGAGGTCTGTTGCACATGGGAAGAGAGCAGAGGCTACTGACTATTCTTGGGCACCAGCACAGCTAAGTGCTGCCAAACGCACGGCTTCTCTAACAGAAGAGATTTAGCTTCCCTGCTCATGATAGGAAGGCTTTTCAGAGGCAGTATTAACCAGGAAAACTGAACTTCAAAATTGTTTTTTGCAAGTCATTCTCATTGGCTAGCAGAAGAGCAGAACCAAATGAGAGGTCCCTGGATCCAGTATAGTTTGGTGAGGTCTTTCTTTGGTTCAAGCGTTAGAAATCAATCCATTCACATTTCTGAATGCAGCATACTCACTTTCCAGCTGTGTTGGAAGACCAGCTGCATTTGCACTCAAGGGATCCATTGGCTCTGTGTTTGTTTCCATTTCCACGGGAGAATTACTTCTTAAGGAATCTGTCGAGCTTCAAATACAAAATAAAAATAAGCTTTACAAACAACAGAATGAAAGTTGCATTTGGTTCTTTCAAAGGCACAAAGCCTCGAGCATTACTGAACCTGAATGACACCAAGTTCACGTGAGTCTTGGCTAAGGTGTCCCAAACAGAAGTTCAGTAACGTAAAACCCAGCAGAGCACGGCACCAACTGAAGATATATTTGGCACTGCTGTTATTTTTACCTGCAAAGGAGATGCTGCAAGGCACAGAACTATTGCTGGCTGCTCGCAGTATTTCCAACATTCTAAGCTTCTTTTTAAATGCACTTTTTGGAACCTCGAAAATCCAGAGTTCTCTGCTGAGACTGTCGACACAGGCCCTAATTATCGACTGCAGAAGTTGTTTTACTTTGATTTATTTGCTCAGTGGTATACACAGCATAGCTACAAGTTTTTCTGATGTGGAGCAATTCAAAATACAAATTTTGACCACTTGAAATACTTCCATCGTTTACAGAGTAGCATCTTCTCAATCCACTAATGTGGCAACGCCATGTCTTCATTTATAAACCTTACTAGAATATGGCAACTCAGATTTTACATCTGTAGGGATGATGAGGTACTCGCACAGAGGAGCTCAATTATTTCTGACACACTAATCACACCAAAAGAAGAAAGTGTATATGAGCTGTGATTGAAATACTACAGAGCTGCCTTTCTAGATTCTGTAGTTACATAACCACGTGTGTGCTTTGTTTTGTTTTTAAACAAAGTTTAGAGCACTGATAAAACAGAATCATCATCAATATTTTATGACTCTCACATTCAACAGTTACGTGTGTTCCTTGAGTTCAGTCTACACCAAAGAAGTCATAGCCCACTTCCAGGCAGAGACCAATATTCAAGTACACAAATCATCTTCAAAAATCCTCTAAAACAATGACCCTTTAGGTTTCACTAATACTATAAAAGCCTACTGTTTAAAATGACCATACAAAGATCCAACACTATAATGTGTGGGGCCTTTGAATACAGCACACTCTGCATTACCAGCAAAACACCTCCAACACAGCCTTGGTAGCGAGGCACACCCCAGCAATACCGAACAGCAGCTGAACTCACCCTGTATCACAACTTCTTACCTCAAAGAGGATGTGAACTCTGAAAAAGAAGCCCAGCCAGTTTCTTTGGCTGGCATAGGTTCTTCTGTACTCCACACATCAGACCCAACAGAATCCAGATTGGTACCATGCGCAGTCTCCATGGGCACATCAAAGTTAGCCGACCAATTTGGTGCTAGAAAACCAATCAGCAAATTCATTAGGAACCAATTTAAGGAATGCAAATGTACCTATGCCTAACTTGCTGATTCTCTACGTGCACATTCCAAAAGGAGCAGCAAAATTCTTAACTGTATTTTAAAGCACATGCAAATGAATTCTCTACATAGTTAAACTGTGAATGCACTCTTTAAGAGAAATTCTGCTAGCAAGGCAGAACTTCAAAAATGGTAACTCTCAGTATTCTGAGAAAAATCATTAGCACTAATCTGAGGAACACAAAAACTGTATTAGACCACAAGTGCAGTTCCCCTTTATTCCTTAACCTAACATTAATGGTTGTTGCAGATCTTCAGTGCTAGTTTCTATACTTAAAAAAAAAAAAAAAAAGCACCCTCAGGTTTTTCATCCCTTCCTTCAGTTTCCTGTGCACATTTTCCTCAACACAGAAAATGAGCACAACAACGCAGGTACAGGTGGTCTCTTAACATCTCATGCATTAGCAGCACTGCTAAGTTTCAGAAAAGCTTAAAACCCCATATGACTTTCAAATATTTACTGGGATATTAAATTTTGGAGCAGTCTGGACTTAAAAGCATCTAATTGAGGATAGGTCAATTCAAAATACTTCACCTACCCAAGGGAAACATTTTCTTCATTAACACTTACATACAAAAAAACAGGCTGAAAAGGAAGCTCTGACTAGCAATTAGAAATTCCAACCCAGGCAGATATGGGAGGAGACCCACATGGATCAAAACTTGTTTGACACACAGATGCCAACGACACCAATCTGACAAAAGAAAAGAAAACCCTTAACTATTCCTTCTATTGTAATTTTTAATTCCTTACAGTCTAGATAAACACAGGGCTTTTGCTACAGATGTTGCCAGTTTAAGTAAAGCCAGTTTAGTTTGCAACTTGATTGTGAAAACTCCTAAGCCAATTACAACAATTAATTTTCCATGTGAGAGCCCTACTGATACACACTGTAAACAAGATTATTCATGTGTGAAATGACACCAATCTCAATCCATTTCCCTTCTGCAGAATGCATTTTAAAAGAACACTTGAAGACAAAGTGTTGGTCTGAAAAACTTCTAGTAAGAACAACCATATTTTATGCTCAGAGATCAACAACCTATCAGGTTTGCAAGCATCTGAGATGCGTAAATTAACTTTTATTTTTCCCATTCCTGTATTTTTCCTACTCAGTTTTCCCTCTTGAAGAGTACAGATGTGAATTTTAGACTCCAGTAACTTAACTCAGGACATGTAAGGAATTTTAATTGCCCAATACCCATGTACTCTACAGCAAGCAGTCTTTACAGTGAGAGATTAAGATACTCGGAATAAATAACAATAGGAGGAAAGCTCTTACAAAAATAACACTGTGCTAAATGTAGCACTTTCCTATAATTCCAAGCAGTTGACAGAAAAGTTACATACGTTCATTTAAGTCTACTTCCATTTTGTCCTCCGTATTGGCATGCGATTCAAACAAATCTTGCTTTGTTCCATCCTCTTCTTCAGAGTCAGTACTTTCTTCACTGTCCGTACTGCCCGAACTTAAAACACAAAGACAGAGTTTACATGGGATTGGATCTAGGGCACTAAAGAATCCTAGAGAGGTTGAGGCTTGATAGAACTGTAACAGCTGTTGTTGCTGATACATTAAGTGAAGTCCAATTCATTAGCTGTCAGCATGCCCCTTATTTCCACCCTCCCCCCAGAAAAACCAAAGGTTTATCACTTGGTCATGTAAAGAGATTTTTTTTCCCTCTGCACATAAAAAGAGAACCTTCACTCCCATCACGCAGAAGAGATTAGAAAAGAAAAAGGAATTAGACCAGTTATCTCCATACACTAAACAGAAGAATTGTAGAATTCTTGTCAAGACCAACATAAACATAAGAAAACAATTTATGTTGAAAACAAACCCAAACGTATTCCAGTCAGTTCATTTGCATATGTACTTTGTAACCTAGAGGCAAATTTCCCTTCCTGGTGAGCACAACCAGCATTAACAAGTTTAGTAATGACATATCTAAGCACATGCTTGAAACACATCACCTACGTGTACACAACGCCAGCATACTGAACAACTGCTCATGTAGAGGAGCTCTCAGCCCCACACACTCCAACGGCCACAACAGAAGACGCACATGTGGTTTGGGACTTAAATCACAGGAAGGTCAAAAACCTATGCTGGGACAAAATCCAGAAGCCACTGGAGGCTGCGTAGCCCACAGAGTTTTGGGGAACAGATGCTCCTTTCCTTCAGTGCAGCTGCCTATATAGTTTTATCCACAACTGCAGTATGAATAAGGGCAACTATGGCAACGGAAGTGGATACTCCAATTCTAGTAACACTACAGAAAAAGAGAGCAAGGTCTGTCTACACAGGTAGGGACTGCCTTAGACTGGGCTGCCTTGGGCTGAACGGAGGGAAAGAAAAAGGAAATAAGCTGAGATGCAGAAAGAACCAAGTAGTCAGGATAGCAATCTTAAGCAAACTAAGGCTTGCACAAAGCCTTAATAAATAATAAAAAATAGCTATCCCTCTACCAACTTCTCCAAAGAAAGGAAATCAAGCTGGACAGCCTGTGCAAACAGCCAACCTGAGGCAGAATGTGTACTCAGTGGGAAGGCTCACTGTAGTGCTGAACACAGATGTCCTACCTGGAACGTCTCTGGGACTCTGGTGTGAATGCAATATGTTTTTCTTCCCAGATGTCTTCTTCATCAGAACCACCATCATCAAACTGCTGTATCCGCTCCTTACAGCATGCCTCAAACAATGCTATATTGCCCTAAATATAGGAAAAATATAAAAGTCTCTTTATGGATTAATTATTCTACTTCAGTATTTTGGAAATACATGATTGGTTTGAAAAGAAACTAGTGGCGAAAAAGCACCTCTCAGTAAGGACTGAAAAACCAGAAGGCATCAACAACTTAAAGCTCCTAAGGAAAGCATACAGTGGAACTTGTTTTAGTCAACTGCTAACATGCTGAGTGCACTCATCCAAGAGCTGCTGGGAGGCTCCATCACAATTCAGAATGGCGCGTAGGAATGACATCAAAAGAGCTTTCCGCACAACTGCACCACCAAATATTCCAGCTTTATTTTCTGTAGCAGGGTTCATTTCAGCTCAACTGACATGCAGTACATATGCTAGAAGTCTCTATTCTTCACTTCCTGTTACTGCTATCTTGCCAGAATGCTGAAACAGTGTCTATGCTCAACTCACGTGCAGTCTGCACTGCAAGCTTGTTCTTGAACCTGGACACACAAATTAGAAGCACTTGCTTAATATTAACCATAAGGAACAGTAATAAAGTAATCTAACTAGAAAATCCCCACAAGGCAGGAATAAGGTGTACTTACTTTCTTAAGGTTATACATCATAAAAGAATAAACAAAAGCCAACACCAAACCTTAAAGGTCACTCAGTTTAAGAGAAGGTAATTTTTCTGCAGGCACAGGAATGCATACTTACACTTTCATTTGTATTGAGGGTAAAGTTGATGTCTGAGACCCGATCAAAAGAAACACTGCAAAATAAATGATGCATGAAATACACTAAGAAAAGATGATGTTATCACACGAGGACATGTCATTTTCACAAGTCCTTACTTACACTATGAAACTAGGAAGTGAGAAACCTAAAGAGGCAGTCATTTCCAATATGAAACCAAGCACACAAATTCTACTAAGGAAGTCCGTCGTTCCTGAGGCTTTCTCAGCTGTGAAGTATTTTAAAGATACATCTCTAACTGAATCCTCCAAAGATCTCGTTAGCAGGTCTTTTATCTGACAATTGATTTCACCTCTCTCCAGAAGGTCCTTCTTAACAAGCAGCAGCAATGTGAAAAATTAACATCAACTTTGGTTTTCTGAAGACAACACTGAACAGCTCTGGTTTTTTAACCGACTGCTACACGGAAGTTAAACCTGCTTCCCCCCAAGCTGCACATTAAGTTGGAGGCTTCACGCTTCTCCACATATCAAACTTTCCAGCAGTTTTACAAACTAATACAGGTACAGCTTAGACCAAAAATAAGACCAGGCAAATCGAATCTCTGGGGGAAGCAAGAAAACAGAAAGAGGAAGGATAACCTAACAAACTCTCAGAAGAGTTAATACATTCTCTGGTCACGCACAGCAGTGAATTCAGAGCTACTCTCTTCCTCTAATCCTCACAGCTTTAGAGACCAAGAAGGTACAAGACCAGAGATCCAAAGTACCAAGTGTCAAATGTGGCTGCACTACCATGGGAGCTGCCCCCACCCACCCCAGGATCACCACCTAGCTAGAAGTTGCACTACGCAGGTAATTTAAGCTGCAATTGATTCTTGCACAAGAGGCATAATCTTAAAGTAAAAGGCAGTTAATCTACAACTGAATTAAACTCGGTGTACCTACCACATAGCTCAAGGTCTCACTAAGTCATCTATCTTCCTTCCACCAAGATCGTACACTACAAAGGAGTTCCAACCCCCACTCTTGCCAAAATTCACTTGCTTCTAGCCAAGTTCCACAGTATCCTGAGCTACTTTCTCACCCATCTAAACTTCACCTATCCTCCCAGCAGGTTACGTGGTGTAACAAGGCAGCTCTGCTTCTTGGAAGGCATGTGCAAGTTTCAGGTAGCCATCAGTTACTAACCACAACTTACAGAAGAGCAAAGATCTTACATTTCATTGCCTTTTTACACTTCCACAAACCGATCATCAAATAGTGTTTTTACTCGGTTTTAACTACATCTTCTTTCATCCCAAGCCATGAATTCTAATTAAATCAGTATTGCTTTCAGTTAGAACTCCCATTCTTTCCTCATTATGCATCAGTTTACTTTGAATTGAAAAAAACCAGAAAAGTTTGTCATAGTTTTGGTTTTGTTGTCTTTTTCCACTTGCTTTTGTTGTTTATAAAATGTGACCAAGACATGCTCTTACATCTTAACTGCTATGTTCTTAGAAACAAGGGCAGATTTATAATGCCCTCCCTCAGTTTCCTCTACAGGAAACGGGGCATGGATTCCCACCATCTTCATAGGCAAACTTCTAAGCAGAGCAACTATCCGTTCTGCTACACTGATTCAGAGGGGTCAATGACTCTCTCTGTGCCTGCAAGCAGAAGTGCTCCCCAATAAAGCCAACTCATTGGTCACATCTGGCTTTTAAGAGCAGAGCTACAATTTATTCTTCACTCAAAAGCTTTATGTTTTCACACTGGCCAGCCAGGCCATTTCAAGTGAATGATTTAGCTGTCGCTTTCCCATATAAACTGCTCAGAGGGGCTTTGTAAGAGCGCTCAAACACATTTTGGTACCAGAAGACAAGACTGATAGCCAACTGCATCACATGGATAAAGGCTGGTATTTGTCATCACCAAAACCACAGAAAGAAAAAAAGTTCCAGAGAGTACAGTCAAAACCAGCATAATAATATACTCACTTGCCGATGTCATCTTGATCAGCAAACTTCTCATCGTTGAAGCCAAACTGGTCAATAAAATTGGACGTCATTTGTTGCATCTGATAATCAGAAAAGGCCTGGCAACCCCAGGACCAACGACAGTGATATAATGATTCTAATAATACTCTAAATCCTATTTGCCCATTTTGCTCCAAAGAAATAAAAGTCTCTCTAATCTAAACATAAGAGACAGCAAAAGGATCCACCATACCCTTGGAATTTTAATGGTAATACTGACTACATTTACTGATTTGAAAGCCAGTCTAATTGCAGCTCTTAATGAGAAAGTTAAATCTCTAGTTTAACCATGTGTTAACCAGCACCCTTCTGAATGCACCCTTAAGAAGCAGGGGAGCAACACAACATACTTGGCAAAAGAAGCAGCTGCTTTTCTTAATATGAATATTAAGATATGAGCAGAAAAAAATGCAGAGAAGTCCATTAAGCAGAGATAATGAGTTCATATATTAGCTGTATTGCTCATACATACATACTAATGGTGTCTCTTCAACATCTAGAAGAAACTGAAGAGCATACACAGCAAGTTATTTCACATCCCACACGTCTGTGCAGCGTCACAACTGCGCTTATGTTTTAAAAAGGATGTCAGTGCCAAATGCCAGCAGATAGGTGCACCAGGACTATGAACTAAATTAGTACTCATTCTCCTGGAACTGTTAACAGTGTTGTTTCTGCGTGTAATGTCAGCCAAGGTCAAGCTACTCCAGGACACATGGCTGATGTCAACTCTCTCGCTGCCTTCCCAGGTAGCCAAGGGGTCACAGCATACAGGCGGAACCTCTAAAGAAAGTGATGAAGCAGAACAAGGTGAATACAGAAAGAAAACAAGAGAACAGTGGAAAAAAAGTTTGAATTAAGGCAGGAAAGAGAAAAATGATGGCTATAGAAGTATGAGGCAAATAGCAAGATACCATCAGTGAGTCTGAGAAACCCAAATGCAGGCACTGGTACGTAGGGTTACTATGCTACACCAAGCCAAAGCAGAAACTCTTGTATTTTGAACTGAGATTTTAAAATCTGAGAGCGTTTCAGAACCTCAGGATTTCATACCAACACAATTCAATGTATCAGCCTTACGTAGGTTAACAATCAATTACTGACTGTCCCACTAAATCATTGTTCATCTTTATGCTGGTTACTGAGAACTCTTCTTGTAAAGCATCTTCGCTATTATGGATGTTAAAAGTCAGGAGTGAAAACAGGGTGCAGCCATGAATGCCAGTCACCAGGATAAACAGAAAAGTAAGACATGAGTCTCGTGACATGAAGGGATTATGAAACTCCTTTGGTCACTACATCAGAATTGTATACAACAGCATACAAAACACAATTACCAACTGCTTGTGTGCCTAGGAGAAGACAGTTCCATCCCATGGTCAAATGTTTGAAAAAGGGACAAAAAGCAACACTAAACTAGTGCAGAACAAAAGAACAATGGAAGAGTTTCTACAGCCATAGCAAGGCAGCACATGAAATAGTAATGGCATGAGAAACCTTACATCCCAGGCTCAGCTGTCAGGAAGACATCTTTATCAAAGACATCAGTTCTGAAGCGCTCATCAGAAACTTGCATTAGAAGTGTCTCTGAGTGAAAAGAAACATTTCTTTTGGGCACAGTGGGGACTTACTAGAAGTACAGCATCAAACTAAATTTGGATGCAAGTGTAATTCTGCATAAACAAAAGTTAAATTTGACAAAAAAATTAAAAGGTAAACAGGTTCCTTAGTATTTCCCACTCCTCACATTACTTCCTAATGGGTACCCTCCTGATCCCCCCCCTTCACTTACTGGTCTACAGAGATCAGGCTAGCTGCAGCCAGTTATCTTTACTCATTAATGAATGCTTTAAGTAATTTCAATGCATTTCCCATCAGTGACTTATCTTGTCTAATATCTTGCTTTCCTCACAAGACAACTTTAAAATGTACAGCTTATTTAGCTAAGGAAAAAAATATATATATATATAAAATATTGTTTCCTTCAAGTTATTCACTGCAGTACTACCTGCATTTCTGGAGATTAGCTGCCTGGATTATTAAGGGGTGCATGAGAAGCACAGAGTTGCTTTGAGATCTCACTTTCTCACTAGAGCTGCTTCAGATGGCATCCAACCTATCATGCTGGAATTTAAGCAGACCATACATGCACAAGACCCATGGAGCAAATAAAAATGAAACTCTCTAAATTTGAGCCACCACTCCCAATTCAAACCTTGAAAAGCAATTACTTATCATTAAGAGTATAGAAAACGTGCAAAGTACCAAAACCAGTCTTAGACTAGGTACCAGACAGCTGTTAGTATGAGCTAAAAGAAATATGATTTTGATTAATAACCTAGATGAGTTGTGTGCTTTGAATAGGGCACCTATCAATAGTTTTGTATGACAAAACTACACACCAGCAGCTGCCACTCTTTCACCATCCATGGAAGAGTTAAAGGAAATTTATATTGCAGACAGTATTTTTAGAAAAAATTCTGTCATGCTTCATAAAAATGGCACCAATGTTCTCCATAATCACTCATCCCCAAAATACTCCAAATGCCATCACCACATTAAATACAGAGTTATCAGTTACTATAAGTACTAAAGCTTCAAGGTAGACGTAGCTGTGATTTAAGCTTTCAGTCTGGTGAATCTGAAAATTCCTCACAGCCTCAGATTTAATTTTTTCTTACCTTAAATGAGAAATAGCTATCTTTGAAAAACTCACAAAGGAGCTCTCAAAAGCACGTACTGAATCACAAATAAGCAATCTAGCACATTAGAAATTTAATTCAGGAAGATTGAGCTATGTCCATCTGCCCAGTAGCAACGGTCTACAAAGTTAAAACCATTGCAGCTGCTTGATACAATCTGTCACAGAACTGTACTTAGCTGGCTCTTTGTTTATATTGTTGTGACAACTGCAGCTCTTGACATTTTGCCTTCAACTAAAAGCATGCAACAACATACAGCCAACCCACCCCTTCCCCACTGAAGTCAGGATCAACATGTTAAGAAAAATCTATTAACCAAGACCCAACAGAACCCCAACTCTGATTTCAGAGCAATTAATATTTTCAAGAAAAACAATTAGAATTCACCGTATCAGCCTTCTCCATCTAGTAAGAACAAAGGTCACAGAAACTGTGTTCAGCTCAGCCACACAGCTAGCATACGAAATAGCTTAGGTGTAATGAGCAGAGACCTGCGTACACAGCTCCATCTCAGTTTAAAAACTGAACACTGAGAGGCCATGCTGTGTGCTAGAAGACACATCTATGGGCTCAATAAAGTAAATGTGTGCATGAGAACACATCTAAATAAGTTAAAAAAAATAATCTACTGCAAGCAGTACAAACGTAGAAGGATTATTTCCAGGTTTTTTTTGTTTTTTTTTTTTTTTGTTTGTTTTTTTTAAGATAAAAACAACTTATGCAGCTAGAAGAGTTCAACTCACTTGCTGCAAAGAAGAATCCTGTGAGAAGCCAGTTTCTTTGAAGTCAATCTCATCGTCACTGGAAGAATGAATGTGGCAGGTAGTGACCTATACAAAATAATTGAGTCATTTGCTTATTGTGTGATAATTTCAAATCCAAACAAGAAACTGAATTAATTGCAGTTTTCTCAACTGCTAGACTACATAAAACAGACCCCGAAGTATTTCAATATCATTAACCTACACCTGAGAGAACTTGAATCTTGTATTTTTATTGTAAGATATGTGAACTAATAGCCACTAAAAGGCTGGATTATACACAGATCTTCCTTTCCAAAACAAAGAACACAGGAAAATGAAACGACTGTCTCAGGTGTCTACAGTATTTGCATAAATAAAAACCAATAAATGATTCACCTTCAAAAATTCATAATCAGCATCTGCTTGCAGAAGCAAACATGGAGTTATTACCATAGCAACAACTGTTTGAACCATTACCCTAAAATGAAGATATGGTTTTGATCATGCAACACAGAACCAGCGGGAATAGTCTGTTCCTTAAGCAGCAGCGTAGCTGAACTTGTTCTTGGAAGCAGCTATTTTCTATTAGAACAGCACTCCAAAAGAAATTTTAGCCAGGACAGCAATGAGGCAAAATAACAGTAGTTACAGCTGAGCCTTAAGACACGCTTCATGGACGATCATTCATATGAAGCAGATGTGCAGATGACAGCTTGCTCAGTTCTACACTACACTGCCCTACTGCACACACCCCTAGAACTCCATGGTACAGATTCTCAAGTAAACGCAGCTGGATGACGTGAATTTATTTACTGATCTTTTGACAAGAGATCAGTCTACACAAAAGCCGTGTTTAAACACAGAAAACGTAAAAGCTTCACAGACACCTTCTTATGCTCCCACAAATGCAATACCACAGTCAGGACAGGCATGCAACAGACAAATGAAGACAACTTTTTCCTGAAGTATACTCTGTTTCTACACTTTCTCCTTCGATGTGTAACTCTTACTTAAAAGCCACATGACCTGGGGTGCTTTTTTGTTGCACGCCTATCATCCAGCCCTACAATAAAATTTGCAGACTGGAAGCACCTGATTTCACACAAGCTACCTTGGTAGCCTGGCAGCAGGAAAGACTGACTGTACTAATGGCACGAAAAAACAACAACGGGGCTGAAGCAAACAGCAGGAAGTTTTTTAATGTTAACCAACACCACTTACAAGATCCACCGTATTCCTTTTGTTAGTTTCTCCTAAAGAGCTCGTACAGAATGTCTCCCACCGCTCTCTGACCTCCTCTGGAAGCTCTAGGATAGGAAAAACAATATATTACAATCAACAGTAAAGCATCACCATTTTTAGTTTCTCTTTTCCTCTTATAAATCAAAGCAATCAGAAATATTGTAACAACATAGAAATACTAAAGCCATATGGACTAGTTCATCTAGCAAAGAAGCCCTAGTTAGGCAGGCCAGCATCTCTTTACATTTTCTTCAAGGAGCTTCGATACCATTCAGGTAAGTTTGAAAGAGAATTAAACATCTGTTTAAGGAGGAGTGGTTTTAAGCTGAATGTGTCAGAAATATATACATATTTTTAATCCAAAATCTGCCTTCTAATTTAAGTTTGATCAACTTCCTAAAGCTGTGACGCTGGAATTCACAAACAGAAAGGCAAAGAGCATTAAGGTTACCTTTGATAAGCTGCTGGACTAACGTGCTGTTAGGGCCCTTATCTGTACTATGCACAATACAGTTGGCTATCCTTGTCAGATGACCCATATAGCCATGCCGTCTTCCTCCTTCAGCCCTGCAAGAGACCAAAGAAATGGAACCACGTGCACTCTGAGCAGCTCTGCTATTGTATTTTGTTACAAAATATTCCACCAGAGTTAAGAACTTATACAAGACAGACAAGTTAACCTCCAAGTTCTTAAAACGTAAGAGCAGCATCCTAAAAACGAGAGGCACACAAAAATACTCAATTTAAAATACAAGTGTTTAGATTACACTGAGCCATCCAGGAGACTGACAGGGCTGTAACTACCAAGAAGGAAGTTCAGAGCATCTGAACAGATCATTTCTGTTTTCAAGTTGGTGTGCGGGGAAAAAGAATACCCTGAATACCAAGATGAAGACGGAACTGACAACACATCTGTAACATTCAGAAAAACACTGCTGCTGAGAATATTTTTCAGTGCTCCCATACACTCTGGTGCATTATCTGTTAGGGTAGTATGTAGGTCGCTCTGAAAGTAATGCTTCCTATTTATTTCTATGGAAACTGAAACAGATACAAAGAGCAAATCAATTTTTTCCACACAGAAGCAGAATCAGATGTTTATACCAACAGCTTTCCCACTCATACCACAAACATACAATAGCAAATAGGTAATGAACTCTCCTACATGGCAGGCATTAAAATCAAGAAAATCCAACCAAAAAATAGTTTTAGGTTGAATGTATAGGAATCTATTTGCTCATAATCTAGGTTAGTAGTTCTCCTACAACCTCAGGAGATAACGATAATATATGACAGAAGATAGATGGGACAGCCTGATTTAACCTAGACAGAATCCCTACTAATTGCATCCCTTTTCTTCATAACACTCTGTTCAGATATTTCAACATCCTTACTTTTAGGCCAGCTGCACTAGTCATGTATTTTCTGATTCACACCAGATAGGAATAGGACTATTTCAGGGAATGGTACTGTTTCTCAAATAATACACCAGCAAGCCAGCAACAGTATCCCAGTCAGCTAACTCAGTATTTTCACAAGTCAGCTCTAACATTCACTGTTCAGAAGTCTCTCAAGGGAAATACAAGAGCCTTCAGAGCACCATTATACCACCTCAGGTAAAGACTGAAAGCTTTTCCTCATGATATGAACTCAATTTCAGACAGTACTGGCTACCTGAAACTTGCATCCTTTCCACAGTCACACACTCCCAGAAGGTATTTCATTGCTGAGATCTTCACTTTTGTTAATTATGAGTCTGTTGCTCCCCAAAACGTAACATGCTTTGATCTGTTTATTAATTTTCAATTGCTTACTGATCAGAAGTGTGTTTTTTTTTCCCCCTATTCCTTTAAAACTTCATGATATGTTTCTGTAATTGAAGATGGGTAGAGTCACCTGGCTGATGTAATGTTTTACACAGAGTAGGAATTACAGACTTGGTTCTATCCCTTTATGGTAATGGGAAAATGTATTCAAATGCTACCAAAAAGATGGTCTAAACTTCAGGCATTACTAAGAGAAACAGAAGGACTCTTAAAGAAAATTCAGTATATGTGAAAGCTTTAATCCAAATATTAACTGTTTGTAGAACTTAATTATTCCACTTACTACCAAGCAAACTGTTCTTCCAAGTAAATATTTAATGCACTGCATATTTCAGGAAAGAGATGCATTTGTCTTTAAAACATTCTAAGCAAGTGTATTTGTTGGTCAGCTCAGTCTGAATTGATCACGTATACATTTCACAATTAAAACTGTATTTAGACAACTGCAGGAAATGAGAAAACTAGTTACTCACTGCTTCTTCTCATTCATCTCCCATGCTTCAAGTATTCGTTCTATTAATTGGCACTTAAGGAAGAGCTGTGGAATAAAATGCAAAATATACTTAATAGCTGTAAAGTTAAACGGAACAACATCATGCATTTCGGGGCTGATTTTAGGAAATCCTCATGTCTTACAAGGCAACTAGTTTCAGGTTCAGGATAGATACTTGGATTAAGGGCTTCAATGCTCAGAAGCAGCAGCCAGATCCCAGGCGAAAGCCTGAAGGCTGAAGCTACATTATTTTGACTTCTCTTTGATGGCAGCTGCTGAACTGTAGAAGTGAACAGACACTGAAATAGCAATTTTAATTCTTAACAGTAAGTGGAACTTCAATTAAAAGGGAGCTCTTGCAGCTCTACACACACGTTTATTCTGAAGGCAGCAAAAACCCACTCTGTGGCACTCTCGGGTTTAATAACCAGAATTGACATGTTAAGAAAACAAAAAGCAAAGAACTCTTAATTCTGTATGAAGGAAAATTGAGTTATGTTTTATGTAAGAGTAACTGAGTAATCGTGGGGGGTAGGAATATTGAAGAAACTCCTTCCAAAAACACAACTTACATGTTTCAATAAAAGATTGTCCCCAGTGGAATCCTGATCTGTAATTGTGCCATTTTCTGTGCTTTCAAGAGGACTTGCAAGAATCAATGCAATACAGATTTCTACTTGAGTATGCAAAAAGTTATTCCACGTATACTTAAAGAACATGTCCTGAAAAACAAATTCAATAGGGTTTATACAAACCAGGGTCTCTTCAAACAGAAGACTTTCTCCAGCAAGTAATGTGAACAGCAACGCAAGCAAGTTCTCCAAGTTCTGTGATAACTATCACTGTGCAAGCAAAAGCGTGATTTACAAAGAAGTTATTTCTTCAGCTTGCTGTTATCAGAGCATAAGGACTATCATGCTGGATAAGAGTAAAAACTGAAGCTAGAGTTAGTCTGGGGGCAACCAATAGTGCACTTTCAGACAAAGAAAGCTAAAATGATACTCCTCATTAAGTTCTTTCTGCTAGCAACAGCCCTGAGAGTCCCTGAGAAAGTAATGCCATTTATGACCTTAGCCCTGAACAATTTTTTTTCTTTTTTTCCTAGTGCCTCCAATATCCTTCAGTGACACGCTTCTGCCTTTATTGAGACACTCTGCAAGAAATTACATCTAACTGCTTTGAACCTACTATCTATACTAGTTTTATTCTTCTCTTAAAGAAGGCTATCTCAGATAATCCAGATGCAATTTGAGATTATTTAATGCTTCACACAAGACAAATACTGAGGTTGACAGATCATGAATTGTGTTCATCTAGTCGTGTTCCTAGTTGGTCACAGATCTCCTTTTAAGCATCAGATTTTACTTTTTTCCTTTTTTCCAAACTTTATGTCCAGTCATTTCAGAACTATTTCTTACTACAAAACTCAGATGATTGCTGTCCCAGGGAAACAAGATTAGTCATGGAAATACATGCAGTGATGGAAGGAGCAAGTTTCATAATGTGATTCAAGTCTCATTCAAGCTACATCTGAAGAACCTAACAGTTCCCCTTCAACTTTCCTAAACTAATGACAGCCTGGACAAAAGCTAAGCTACTGATGGGAACAATTACTATTCCTAATAAGGTCTATGCAGCAAAGTACGTGTTGTTTCAGAAACACCATGAAGCACTGAAATTCAGGGCAGGTACCACTGGTTTTCCTTATAAAAAATCTGCTGAATTTAGATGTGCTGTGAAGGTTGGATTGTTCTTATAAGTAGGTTTAGGAAGAAAATCACACGTATTCCCTTAGATAACGGGAATTCATGTCAGAATGATGTTATTTCTATTTCTATACACTTTAATACCTGTCTGCAAACTCAAGCTGGACAGAGAAATGGAGATGGAGACACTGAGAAGACGACATAACTTCAGCTACTTTAGTTGGAGGAAAGATTTTAGATTAGATCAATCTGAGGCCAGAAAAATATTAATATTTTAAACTTTGCAATTACCTGCTTAGAATCAGCAGCTTTCATCACATTCTGATACTACAGTATAAATTCCAGCATGTTTTGCTGGGTATTTGTTAACTGATATCAACACTGGAACACTTTGGTCAACCTAAGAATTTTCCTGCTGCAGTCGAAGAGGTGGGAAGTACCCTCTCATTCATTGACTACCAGTTTCTGTGCCACATTTTGCTTGCAGTTCTGAAATTCTCTAAGCTACCAAGAGTAACTTGTCCCTTTTTTAGGAAGGCACGGAAATAGCATATAGCATGTGTATATGTGTATATACATATACACATATGTATACGTATATGTGTATATGTAACACATATAGCATATGTGTTACACATTAGAAGAGGGACAAAGAAGTTGAGGAGCTAGTTTGGCAAAAGAATAAGAATGGCAGGGAAGCTTTGAACACTGCTGAAAACTCAAGCACATGGAGCTGAAAAAATAAGCTTAAGAAAACTAGTCCAAGAGAATCATGCAGATTTATGAAGGTGCAAAGAGTAAGATGTGTAGGAATGATCAGAGGAAAGAAAATACTACAAACAAACACATTTAACAGTGAAACTAGAAATTGAAAGCTGTCAATGCAATAGAAGCTAAAACACAAACTGAAAAGCTGGAAACCATATTATATCTGCATCAACAAAGATCAGAAAAGTCCTTATTAGCAATTCACAGAAGTAAGGCAGCATGAAGTTCTTACCAGTATAACTCCTATGCTGTTTAGTTCTATAAGCTCCTGATTCACGCTGCTTGTATTTGTCTGTAGAAGGCTAGATATTAATCTAATCACATTTAAACGTGTGTTCCCCACAGGTGGATCCAATACACCCCACGTTGTCTTCATGACACTTTTCTGGAAAAAAAAAAAATTAAAGAAACACAGAATCATTCAAATTTCATATTAAAGAACAGTGAAAAAATAAATCCCAAACACCTCATTACTATTATGCAGAAAAATTGCAGGAAAGCAGTTCTCAATGCTGAAAAAAGTTTATTTCAACTCTATCTATAGACAAGGAGCAATGGAAAACAGCCCCATAAAACCAAAGACACTAAAAATTGCTTGGTAGCTGCAGAATATTGGAACAGATGCATTCCACAAAAAGGAATAGGAAATACACTTCTCACTCGTTAATCCACATACTCAGTTACAGTCTGCACTACTATAGTAGTTGAAAACAGCTAGGGGGACAGTCTGAAAGCACACATTATGCCTCAATAACCCTGATTTCATGTACATGAAAATGATTTCAAAAGTTTCTCTTGATGCATTCTTCTAGCGTCATAAGCAAAACAGGCTCCATCCACGGTGTCCTAATGAGTTACTTCCATCAGCAACAACTCCTTCCACGCACTAACAGGTCTTCATTTTACAATATGTGCCATAGTTTTTACACCAAAGTTTTAGCTGGCTGCCAGATCAGACCTGCTATCACATAATTATCAGCCAATCAAAGAAACCTAGTACTGACTACTCCAAGAGAAAAGTCTAGTAGCAACAACTATGCCATGAGGAGGGCAAAGTTACAAAGATGTCTTTCTTTCTGTACTAAAGCACTTGGAGAAGCAGGGCATGATGAAATGTACTGCTTTCCACGACTAGCTTTATTTCTTGCCTAACCACTGCTTCTCCCTTGTGTCAAAACTGACTGAGATCACGTTAGGTCCAGTCTTTAACACAAAATCTGAGGGCACGAATATAAAAAGATGCTCATTTCACTACTGCTTAAAGAAAGCAGACTTAATAACTTCATTAGATGATTTATTTAAATGCTTAGCATTCCAAACACTGGAAAATACTCAGATACATTGCTTTTAATTCAACATAGATCTGTATCTTGCCATGTTGCTTATTTTAAATCAAGACAATTTCTTTGTATTTTTCAACTCTTCTGCACTTCAGTGTTTGAGGACTCATCTCTTCTAGGCTACAACAGTCTCTACCACTACCTTTTTTCCCATCATCCTCATCCCAACTCGTTCCTTTTATCTGATCTTTTGTAAGATGACCATTTTAACTCTGATTCTCAGGTCCATTTCTCATACAGACTGCAGCACCCAGATCCAAACCACGTTCCAGCTGAAATCCTACTGGTGATAATTGTATAGGGAAAAAAAAACCATAGATAAAATATCTATTCATACAGCTGGTTGCATTTATCTTTAGTAACAGCATGACATGGATATGTTGCTTATCATAAAAAAAAATAAAGTAAAATAAGTTGAACAAAGCAGCATTTAGTATGCTTGGAGTGCGTGGTACATGCAATAGAGCTGGTCTACTCTTAGACCTGCACAAGTCTAGAAGAACTTTGCACAGCCAACACGAGGCCTGCACAAGTTCCAAACAACTGAAGCAGCCAGAATCTTTGTTTCCTATTCAGATAGGATTTATGGGGCTGAAAACAGTACCGACTGCCAAAAATAGAAAGGAAAATCTTATTTCCTTGCTTTCAGAAGGAAGTAATCTTCAAGGCTACTTGCCAGCTGAATTGAGTTTAAGCTGGAAAAGTGTGTCAATTAGCAAAAAATATTGGCTCAGAGACAAATATAATGAACAGAAAAGGTCACAAGAGGCAGGGAAGGAACCTGGGCTCTTGCCTGAAAGTTGTCAGACAAACTGGGCTTTGTTCTTGAAACCCAACTAAAATACAATCACGCAGTGACAGTCTTGCTTCAAATTCTTTGACAACATAATGTTTCACTTACTTTTGGAGGCTCAAGTAGGAGTTCATGGAAGGATGAAAGTCGTGCTTTTATGGCTTCTAGAACACTTTTATTGACAGAATACGTTGAATTGCTCATGCCTGGAGGACAGATCTCTATATGGCCTTCAAATCTAAAGCACACAAGCCATGTCTGATTATTAATGCCAAAACTAGGTCTAAAACAACACTCAGGCATAATTTTGAGTGTCACTATTTTGAAGACATAAACAGAATGAAGAGGAGAGCAGGAACATGATCTTAAAAATATAAAATCAAGCACAAACTTACGGTGGAGCAAGATTCTTCCAAACACTAGACCTAAGGTACCTACATTTATCACATCTGAAATGTCCAGCATGGTTTTCAGCTAGTGATAGACTATTACAGCTGCTATATTCCCTCTTTTGTGAGGAAGAGCTTCACCTGTCTATTAAACAATCAAACCTCTGTTCACTTGTTTCTTGAAGTGAAATTGTGATAGAATTCCACCTAACTTTTTTTGGGGAAAGTTGATATCCAATTGCTACACTGTACATAGATGCTCTATTTCCTGTTTCCAGGAAAAAAAAGATGAAATGAAATGAGTCTGATCCATCAAGTGGCAAGTTCCAAGAAAAAACCTGCAGAAAAATCAGTCATTGGGGGAACTGATCGATACTGGCATTATTACACATGGCTCCTTTGTTTCACTTCAGCTGTGATGGACCACTAAAACATTTCAGTCAAGGACACAGAAGGCATGTCAGCAGTTGAGTTAAAGTAAGCAGGCATAAGTAATAAGAACACTTACGTCTGTCGTCTTGTCTCAAGCAAGGTCAGTAATATTTGGATTGCACTGACTATTGCAGATTCATTTTTTTCTTTATGAAAAATATTAGACAGCAGCTGCTCAATGATTTCTCGTCTGAAAACAAAGCACTGCCATCAGACACAACAGTTCATGACACAGTTATCACAGAGAACTAGTTACTGTTTGCTCCTGTCAAATTAACTAACGGGATAAAGTAAAAGTATTATTGCAAGCTATCAGATTTGTTACCACATTCACCTCCATCATCACCACTGCAGTAAGATTTCCCTACTACTCCTGATCTCGTTTGGTTTTGAATCTGACAATCAATATGATAGAAAAGGATAGTTTGCAGTCAGACCAAAAGACCAACTCACCACGTCACACAGCCACAAACCTAACCCTAGAACCAGCAAAACAAAGAAGGTGATAGACAAAAATCTTCAAGTACAATCAAACACTTAGATTAACTTAAAATAACAGATTGAAGCCCAAGTTCCCAATGCACATTCTGCACTGTATCAAGCTGACCTCTATATGTCTGATCCCACCAACTTTGACAGAGCAGGAAATATTTTAGTCTAACATTCCTTAGTCAGAAGCAAGGTAAAAGAATGGGACAAAATGTTAAGAGAAGCCATCAGGGAATTCATCCAGGTGAGCTGTGCTTATTTGCAAAGCTATCTTAAATTACACAGATAATAACAGGCAGTCAGGAGAACTTATCAGGAAAGCGGAGACTGCAATTCTAAAGCTTTTAAAGGACAAATGTTAAATGCTGCTCTGATTAACTGGAAAAAAATATATCAGAAATTGGGCAAACCAGCTCACTTCTCTAGACTTGCAAGCAGGGGATCTGGTTCTGAGCTGTTCTGCACTTGTAACATCTGATCTCTGCTTAAACGAATAATTTCACAGAGTGACTGCGATGCATTTGAATGTCTCTGGAACAGAAAAACATAGCATCAGTAGATCAATAACGTGGAGCAGTAGAATTCCTCATTAAAATAACCCGCAAAATTGACAGTCTTTTCTACCACAAAACACTTTAGACAACTGTACCATGCTGTATCTAAATCTTAACAAGACAAAAAGCTTTTGGTATTGAAAGTATCTGCAGTATTAAAAAGGCAGAACGTTAGAGCTGAACACTCAAAATAACATTTAGTCTACACTGTGCTTTGACTAATACAAATACACTCTGCAAATCCCAAAGAAAGAGGGAAGAAAAGCAAGCCTTTCCCAAGCACAAACTACTACACCATTAATTACTGGAATTAGCTTGCTGAAAATAAACAAGCAGAAAACAGTCCAACTAGAAGAGTTCTAGCACTACTGTACAGCAATCAAAAAGAACATCAGACCAATACTTACATCTTCATCTTGAGATGGATGTACAATTTCTACAAGCCGCTGAATAATCCTCTCTTCATTTAGCCACTGTAAAAGCATTTGTGGACACTGGTAAGCACGTTGTCCAAGTGAACAAATTTAACTGAGGGAATTAAAAGTAGCTTGAAAAGTGCCCTGAGTCATGCTGTTGATATTTCTAAACAAGGATTAACAGCACTTCAGAGAAAAAGGGCAGAAGCAAAATTAAGAGTTCATGAACACGTGTAAAAAACAAATAAAAACCCACAACTTTTATAATCTCTTCCCAAAATGCCTAGCAGGGTGTTATGGGTCAAGAATGGTATAAACAGTCTAAACAGGTTATAAAGTTTTTTTTTTGACAGTTCAGAATTCAGACAAAAACTGTGGAAGTTTTACTCACATTCAACACTTCTTGCCTGGGCTGTGGAGGCTCTATGCAAGTCAGTAGCCTGAGCAGCAAGTCCATGATAGCAGAGGTCCCTATGTGCTTAATAACAAGGTCTACAAAATCATGTTTCTTCTTTAAAAAGTCCACAATCTAGAAATGAACAAGGAAGAAGCTTACATTTGCTTACCTGTATTTTACATGATAAGTTACACTAACCAGTTTTAGTTCCTCTCACTTGCTAAAGAAATAATAAGTAACTTCTTAAATGCTTCCACCTCTTAAAGCCAGTAGTACAAGATAAAAAGGCACACATACAGAGTAGCAACAGTGGCACAAAACAGATCCATGTTTGCGCACACATGGAGCCTCCTTTCAAAACCAGCTTTTTTGGTATGAGGTTCCCCCACACCTGGCTCAGGAAGCGAAGTGGAACACAGCAAAACCTCAATGTAATATGCTTTCAAGCAAATACAGAAATTACTGAAACAAAAGCACAGCAGGCAGTCACAAACTTACCTTGTTCAGGTAGCACAGCCAGACATGCCAGCTGTTAATGCAGGGCAGCATGAACACACAAGTACTGTGCTTCTGAACGAGGACTCAAATGTGTCTCACCCTTTTCTATGACAGTTCTTCACTCCCCACTGACTGTATTCATTTACCCATGACTCCAACAGCACGGCAATTTAATACTAACATCACCATGCAAATACTGACATAAGCTAAAAGGCAAACACTCACACAAAGGCAGTTCACTCGCCCAAACAGCTCAGGCAAATCCAAAGCTGTTAAACTGGAGAGCTTTTAATCATTTACCTGTTCTGGTTTTCTGCTTATGAGAATACTTAGCACCTTGCTGAAGAAACTGGCAAGTAAAGGGTTTAGAGGAGATTCGTTTAAGAGAAAGCTGTACAGTTTCATAAGTAAGGATTCTTCTTCTCCCAGCCTATCATTGATCTGTGAGACATCTGAAGTGAGCAGCTCACAGGATATGTTTGGATATCTGCAAAAAAAGAAAAGAAGTGTGCATATAATCTTAGTCATTCATACTTCAAAGAAATACATATCCAATCAGAACCTAATGGGGCTTCTAACAAGAAGAATCTTTCAAGCATGATAGCTCTGCACTAATTACAAAAAAGCAAACGACTGCAAGCTGATAAAGCTGTACATTCAGCTACAGCCTGTGTTCTTTCATTTAGAAAATGGACTACTATGACCTCCAGTTGCAACAGGACAGCACCAGGGAAGGGGGGAAAGATACTTGGGAGGAAGCAATGGGTTTGCCCCTTTCTAACAAGGCTTACATTATAGAAATCAAAGCAAATAGTTTCAGGATTAATATCTCTATACCTATTGCAACTGTAGAGGCTCACTACCTCTACCCAAAGTCTGATAAAGCCTGCAAAACTAGTTAATACTATCAAATACAGGAAATTATTGCTTTGGTGGTCTCTTAGCTTAATTACTCAGGTCTTGAGTAGTGCACTTCTGGCCTTCACTCACATCAAAGATAGTTATGACAGCACCAGGAATTTAAAGCTTATAAGCGTAAGGTACTGCTGTTTCAAAGTCAGCTAGAAATGCAGGAGGTTTGGTTTGTCAGAAAGAGAAGAGCTGCAACTAAGAGAGCACTCTATTTCACATTAAATTTTGCCTTCTGTTTTAAGAAAGGCAATCTTTCTAAGCAGACAGCCCTAAAAGAGGCAGAATTGGTACAAGTGCCTTTATACAAATTGCCAGCTTGAATGCTGAGTTTGAACATTCCCAACAAACTAGCAAGAGTCATGGCCATACTCAGTTCTAACAGCTCTAGCTCTGCAAAGGAAAACACCAGCAATTAGATGGTCAGCATATTCTTCCAAGGAGTGCTATAGACTTTCTAAAACGCATCCCCAAAACTGCTTACTAATCATTAAGAAAACAAGGCTAAGCACCTAACTAAATTAAGCAAATGCAGATTCACTCGAGTACCTTGCATCACATTAAGAAAGATTTTTCATCTAAATTCTGATTATTTTATTTAGCATTTCTTTGAGGGGTTCCTGCTCAGAAAGCATGCAAATGTCAGAACTTATGTAAAAAGTTCTACAAGCCTCTTGAAAACAAGCTCAAAGTTTAACAGCACTGTACTAAAGGACAGCAAGCAGAAATGCAAACATACTACCAGATTAACACTGAAGTATGTCACCTCTCTTTCTACATCCCCAAGTCCCTCAACCCCTTAGAAGTTCTCCTACTTGTATCGTATTTTTTCATCCATGTCTTGAGGTGGTTCTTCGATAATGAATGAAACCAAGTCTTCCAAGCATTCTGACTTCAACAGAAACTCGATAAGTTTGCGATTCTGAGCCTTGCACTCCTGCAGGACGTCCTCCTCATCCATCAACTCCTTCAGTGTTACATCTTCTCTCTCTAGAAGTGTATCTATGTGGGATGACGAATGGAGATCAAATTTCCAAAACATGCTGGTCTGGATAAAAAGAACATAACAAACATTAGCTTCACACGTGTATTTAAGCACTACTAGCAGAAACAATTCACAGTACTATCTCATAGCTTCTAATCCCAAAGGCATCTGCACACATAGAAATGTTCTAGAACTTGAACAATACACAGCAGCAGATGCTTAAAGACCATCACAGAGCTACTAAGTCATACTTGATTAAAGAAGAATGTTCTGTAGCACGTTTTAAACCTTCAGCTTGCTAGCATTTGAATGCTGGAAGTTAGCCAGCTCTGGGGTTTTTACTTACATTTGCTCTTGCCACTGTTTCTGATCTACACCCCAATTCCCAAACTCAGAACTACCTGCTCAGCAATGACTAGATCTGGGCAAAGCGTAAGCATACTATCGTGCCACCTCTGTCACTGAAAAGAATACCTCCACAGGTACAAGAATTATAACCAAAAGCATTGGAGCGAATGTCAGTGCAAAGCCTACTGTTTCACTGCACCTCCTCTCCACAAACTTGAAACAAGAAGGGGAGAACAAGGGACAGTAAAATCTCTTATGCAGATGCCTGAAAGGACAGCGTCCCCAAGAAAGCACTATGAAAGACTAATAAAGGCATGAGCAATTTAAGCTTTCCTTACAGAAAGGCTGTGAGCACCTTCCTGCTAATTTTGTTTCTCTAAGACAACTTGCAAAGCAGTTGCAAGACAGCATCAACTAGCCCTGTATGAATGCAGAACTTGAGCAGATGGATTGAAAGACATGCTAGAGATCAGTACGAACAGCTTTTTCCCTACAGCTGGAAGCAGCATGGTTTTAAGCAATACTCAGAGAAAAACAAAACCTCTCTTTGCTCCTTTAGTAACTGTCTTCCAAGTGTGAAGGTTTAATAATTAATGGTGAAAATCAGTGACAGTGTTAGCTGTGTGGACATGAGGCTACTGCAGAAAACACAGGTAAGCAGTACTATTTGAGCAAAAGCACTTTTACAAGCTGCAGTTTTATATGAAGAAGGTGCAAGTTTATCTACAACAATCAAGCCATGCCTTTGGCATATAAACTCTTATGATAACCTACAACATTTAAAACAAATACTTAATTCTTACATAAACTAAAGGGTAGATAGACAGCCATCTAACAAGAAAGGCTGAGGAAAGGACAGAGAATTTAAGGCCTTTTAGAGCTCAGTCTTCAATAACCATAGATCTCGGGCAACCCAGTTCTCAGAATCAGAAGACTGTAATTAGGGAAGCAGCAACTTTCCATCTGTGGTCACTAAAATTTCAAGGGACCAATGAATCAGCTCAACATAAGTCCACAGGGCCTGACAGGGTTCACCCAGAGGGATTTAAACAAGTGCTGTGAATGGACCCTTCTCAACAATCTACCAAAGGCTTTGGGGGGCTCTGCTGACTGGAAGCCAGCCAGCATTAGACCCACCTGCAAAAAGGGGAGTGAGAGAAGTCCCAATAGACTGCTGCCTTGTTAGTCTAACCTCAGCACCTGCAGAAGCTTCAGAGATGATGGCTCTTGTGGCAACTGAAGGTCAGCTGAAGAATAAAGCTATGATCTGGCACAGTCAACATGAGTTAATGAAGAAAAAGTCTTGCCTTACTACTTTGATCACATTTTACGCTAAGGCCCACTTGGGAGACGAAAGGAAGGCAGTGGACATCAGTCTGGATTTTAATAGGGCCTTTGATAGCATCCCTCACAGCATCCTTCTGAAAATACTGTTCAAAATGGACATTATGAACAAATTCATTACCATGAGTGTTGAAACACTGGAACAGGGAAGCTGGATGCCCTGTGTCTGTCAGCGTTCAAGGGGCATTTGGACCATGCCCTCATTTCTTTAACCCTTTGGTTAGCCCTGAAGTGGTCAGGTAGTTGGAATAGATCATCTTCTGAAAGTCTCTTCTATATGAACTGTTCTATTCAGACAGCATTAAGCGTTTATTTCTTACATTTAAATGGATTCAGCATGCCTACCATAGCTGCTCAAACAAGAAGGTGTCAAATTTTGTCACCTCAGCCACTGAAGTGCTGAGAAATCTGTGCATCTAGCAAAACCTCATTAGCAAGACCTCCAATACTTAACTTAAAGATTAGAATAAGCCTGGTATACTCACTGCAGCCACGTTTCAATTGCTTTTAAGGTTTCCCTTGTTGTGTTAATTATGTGCTGATCACATCTTACCGCCTTACTTTGCTTAGGATTTTGTCAGGAGTTTTAAGCACAACTAACTGCCCCAGATTACACAGCTTCCTGTTCTAACTTACAGGAGTAAAAAAAAAAAAATCATTCAAGAAAAAGTACAGATAGTTTTAATTGCAGTATCGGTATTACAATCATTTGAGAGTCCATGCTGTGATTAGGAGGATAAAAAATACTAATAATTTCAGAAGAAAATACATTTTACAAGCAGATGTCAAAAGCACTTGATTTCACATCAGCTTAAATCAAACTACACTAAGTTATTAAAAACATTGGCTTATGATTATTTAGGCTACACACAGACTCACTGGGAGCAATTAAACTAGTGCATTATTAAAGGCACAGAATATTTTCTTCCTTAAGCCTCTAATAAGTAGATCAAATCCCTCCCCTTGCCCCATTTAGTGAAAGTAGCATCTTTGCAAGTAACCACTACCAACCAATGCTAATTCCAGACAGAAATCCCTCTGCAGTGATTAAAGCTCATTTCAGTAGCTTCAAAGCATTTTTCAGTTACTCATTTCAAGAGAAATTCAACAATAGAAAACAGCAACAACAAAAAAAGAGGCATACTACTGCAAACATGTCACTGCGTTATTTCCCAAACTGTCTCCCAGGCAAGCTCTTTTAGGGATGCTCCCCCAGCATGTCAGGTGCCAGCCGGAGATTATTCCATCACTTTTCAACAGCAGCCCAGGTCCTTTGGAATAAGGAAAAATAAACACCATAAAATGTGCAAGTGAGGAATTCCAGGAACCCCGAAGATCATTTTCTACAGGCGTTAGCACTGATGATCGCCTAAGAACAGCCTGTCACAGCTCCAAATGGAAGTTACAAAACCAAGTTTGTTCTTCCCATAGCCTACTTTTCCACCCTCTCCCCCAAACCTCACCAACTCTCAGTTATTTTCATGCTTTTTCAAACTTCAGTCTGATTAAGAGAGGCAAAGAATGAGAATGTATGTCCCCTAATCAGGAGGAGGCACTTTCCAGTTGTGCTTCTCACCACATTTCACTATCTGCTAATTAATGATCAGCTCCAAAGGTCAGGTGCGTTCTATTACTCAACTTCAGCTCTGATGCCAGCAGCAAAATCACAATGTTGATTCAACAACAGATGGAAAAGATTGCCAAATCTTAACCATGCTTTAGATAATATGGGACAGCACTTAAAACTCCCAGACACAGAAGAAAAACTGTATTAGAGATGGCAAAATGATTGCAGGTACTTCTCCCGTAACACTTAGTCAGCTTCCCACTGTCTCTGAAAGCTCCCAGCAAGCAAGGCTAACAAACTTCCAATTTATTTAAGTATTTCCTCAGATAATTCACACCACCTTGATACAAATTATAACAATCAAAGATACTATGCAGCATTTGTGACAAAGAATAAACAAACAAAAAACCAAAACCTGACTTTTTCCTGCAGTTAATACTGTGACAGATTCTTCTCTAAATGAATCATGGAATAGCATTCCACACAGTTAGTACCTGACTTAAAATCTGTAACAAAAGAAAGCCCTTCAATAAACTGATGAAATTCATCACTCTTCTGAGCCACAGGTAACTGAAATTCTTAACTGAGAGGAAATAAAGCTTACAAATGCTCCTTCCCCAAACCCTTTACATCTTTTGTCCATTACAGCTGAAAACACCACGGTGCGTTTCGTTTAACAGGAACTGAACTGTGGGTGCCTCCAGAGGCCAAATGCTCAGCTGACAATGCTCAACAAAACTTGTGGATGTAACAAGTTTCTCCATAGTTTCCAGTAGATGTAGCAGTCAAACAGCTTTCCCGAGGGCAGACATCTCTCTGCCCTCAGTCCACAAAATGAACATAAATTCTAGGCAGATATGCCCCTACAAGGGTAATTCTGGGGACTGTCTCCTGCCTCGAATCTCTTAAAGAAGTGTGTTTTGTAAAGACTATTTAGGTGATCTGCTTGTTTCATTTCTGGACTTCTATGTATCATATGCAGGTGAATCTTTAACCAGGAGTTACCTCCAGCTTGGCAGCTCATACCTGTGGTACCTACAAGCAGATGAGGCCGTCTGAACCAGCACAGAAACTAGACTAAAAGGACTTCAGGCATTCAGCTAAAAGCTGTTTCAGGTATGATGTTTTACTTGACAGCTGAATGTGTAAAAACCAGATACCCAGAGCTTCCATCAAGAACTTCACACATTTTTACAGCAATAAGCAGTTAAGCATGAGAATTTTCAAGTGCATTGGTGTCGAGCTGAAGCTTCTGCAGTGTTTTGTGACCCTAAGAAAAGCTATAGAGTAATGAGGGTTGTGTTGCCAAGTACCAAACTGAGAACACAACTTCTTCACACAACACCATCTTCTTCATATGGAGTTCAAGAGCACAGAGAAAAATCAGTTACTTTTGCACCAAAAAAACTTTCTTATGATCAAACACATCCTAAGTTAAGTAGGTATTTCAATAAAACAGGATTTTCCCACTCTCAGGCAGCAGCTCACAAAAGGCAACTCCATCACTGGATGCAAGGACAGGAGCCACAAACGTAGTCCTTGGCACCACCAACGTTACTGAGGCAAGACTTGTTCCTCAGAACTTCTATAAAGCATTTCCAGTGCTAACAGTGAACTGTCTTCCAAAAACCAAACAAGTGAGCAGGGCTCGGGGGAAGTAATGAAAGAAATAGCATCTTTTAATGGTAACACTATGAGAATTTAGCAACATTTCAAAGACCTTTAACACTAAGTGGCTTCTTTAAAATGCTAAGCATGTCCTTCTGCCAGCTCACCAAGTTACCAACTGGTTAACTGCACTTCATTAGTTTCCACCTCATTTCTGCCCAAAGCAATGAACGTTAATCAGGTACTACACGAGCATTCAATAAAGCCCTTCCTTTGATACTGGAAATTTACCATCTGTTCAAGGTAAAACTAAAGTACACCTCTGAAAAAAATTGAGAGAGAGACAGAAAGAGCAGTCATGAACACTGACAGAGAATACACTCTAGTGGCTACTTCTTAAACTGCTAAGACATCAACTGCTGTTCCAAATCCTAGATTCACCTGTACTGCATCACACCTAGCAATCACAGATTGAAATAAAAGCAATAATACAGCAGGGTTTTTGTGAGACAGTTTCTATATTTCTTAAAGGCAGGTGAAATCACACGAGTAAGTTCTTGCCATTGTTGAGCTGTAAGGTACAGGAACTGCAGGGGAATGCTCCCTGCAGGTAACCCAGTGACAGTTCAGTGTTAGAAATACTCACCAGGTAGAATTTCACTTACATGCCAAAACAACACATCGCTTTTCCCAAATACTATCAACAATTCCTGCGTAGCTAAAGTGTGTTTGGAAACACAATAGAAAGCAAACTCAGTATGTGCATTAACTATTCTACAACAATATACTATGGATACAATTGATTCCAGCCAGTCCAGATTCCAGCTGCTAGCTGTGTTAACTACATACCTAGGGGAAATACGTGGCAGTCTTTTCTTGACTAGAAGAAAAACCATGTTTGAAAACAGTACGAAAACAGTCATTTTCCTAACACTCAAAAAGCTGTCTCCAGCTCATAATGAGAAGGGAAATTATCTAATAAGGAAGGACGACTTTCATTCTCTACATATTAGACAGTAAGTACCTCCTTTTCACTTCCCAAAGGAGGGGCCTGCCACAGTTGTAGAGCAGCTGAAAACTGAGACAGAAGTGACATCTCTTTCACACCTACCATTCCATGCTTCCACTGGCTGCACTTACATCTAGATCAGAGCTACAAATACGTGTTTACACAATACAGATAATACACACCCATCACATGCACACACACACACACACATCTACTGACCGACTGTCCCAGCAGTCAGCTGCTATGATGAAGACTAGAAGAACTTCCAGAATAGTTCATGCTGACTCAACCACACTGATAGCTCCACACTCCTGAGGTCATAACTGTCTGGCTAAAAATCTGCACTTCACAATCAAGTTACATGAGCAATTTTACACCAAGCAACTCATGCAGCCTTGATGACTCCTACGCTGTGTCAAATCACTGGTTAATAACTGTCACTAAATGTAAGCTTTTGTTACCTATAACTACAAAACCGACACTGGCCTCCCCATACCCAAACAAAATAGAATAATTTTCTACTAACTTCACTTCAGCAGCCAAATATTTACAAATTTAAAGTATTAATTGGTCACGGAATTCAGTTAGATTCTCAGTATTTTCAACTCTTCCAATTATTTTCAAAATGGAAATTGGGTTATTTATGTACTGAGAAGAACAGATGGTTCAGCAATATTATAACAAGACAGCTAAATGATGCTTACCTACATAGAAGACAATTTTACTCTGAAGCATTCAGTTTGATACCAAAAGTTTGGCTGCAGAAGGAAGCGTTACTGTACTCCAATACAAGAACCTATAGTGCCAAAAATCTTTCGTACCTAATGTATGTCAATTCATGAACACATTTGCTTTGAAACTCTTCAAAGAATGGGAGGCTGGGCAGCTGATACACTTCCTGGCACAAAATCAAAACACTTTAAAACATGTTCCCTGTAAAACAAATAGAATAACCACAACAGTGTGTATAGAATGAGCCTCAAGGGTCAACTGAGACTGAAAGGAAGAGGTGGAACAGGGGCTGAGAAATAAAACAAAAACAAAAGGTAGCGCAACAGCAGGACGGATTAAAAGACAAAGTTAAAAACAGCCATCTATAAAGTTGTTGGGAAAAAAAGGCTGAAAGGAAAGCCTGACCTGCAGAAAAGGAAGAACAGCTTGGAATCTGGTAAGCAAGCCTTTCGTGGAGATGAGGGACAAAGTTAAAGCATTTAGGCACAACTTAACATTTAATCTGAGGCTTCATAGACGCCAAAGCTAAGTGTATCGCTATAGATGAAGTTTAATAGCAACGTTTCTTACCTGTTAAACAAAAGCTTTAACAAAAGTTAAAAAACAGAATTTGTACTCTCAGGCTCCTTGCCCATTACAGGGTATCCTGGCAACAGCAAAAATCTTTCAATCTACAGTATTAGCAGATTAGCAGGACTGAATTAGGATTGAATTAGATGAAGCAGATTTCTTCCTACAACGACAAAAAAGACATTTTATAATTTAGTGTTGTTAACAGGCTCCCCGTTCAGTAGTTCAGCAACTGCACGAACACAAAGTGTTGCTTTGCAGGAAATAAGACACACGAGCTGAAGGAGGAAACAACTCTACCAGCCTAAATATGCATAAGAAAAATACATTCAGAGAATGGTTTGGGTTGGAAGGAATTCTTGGAATTCTTTCTGAACTCAAAGTAACATTTACATTTCAGTTACAATCACCCAATGAATGTGCTCTGCTTGGTACTTTTTTATTTATTCACTTTAGGGCCCAGAAGTTTTGCTTGCAGTACCATGTTATTTAGTACCTCCCAACAGTGCTGGAACCTGAAGTCACCACTCTTCCATTTCATGCACAATGGCACAGAGATTCCAAGCCCTGACATACACAAACATTAAATACAGCCTTCTCTAAGGCTATTTTAGTAACCAACGTACACATGAACTGAAGGTCAGCGTAATACATTGACCATAATACTTTCAAAGGTCAAATATGTTTTTCATCCTAAGATCTTCAGGTCCAAATGTCAAGTAGATTTGCCAATTCCTTGTGAGCCAAGTGACTTACTAGAGCAGGAAAAGTAAACAAGTGTGTTGAATTTTCTTTGCTTTACCCAAGTTTGCTTGGTTGCCATTTCTGGTTTTCAAATGCACACACATGAGGGGGTAAAAAAACCCCACACTTCCTTTCCTTAAAATGAGGGCTGCTCCAAAAGTAACACTCCTCTTTCATGATGTTGGCCCCGAACATCAAAGGCAGATGGTGCTGTGGCAGTAGAAGTTGAACCTTCCCATTACATTTTGCTGCCGCGTGACAGATGGCAGCAGAGTGCGACAAAATGGCATCTGACATGCAAGTGCAGATGGAGCAAAGGTGCGTCAACAAATTCCTCCACCAGCAGGAAACTACATCCACTAACACTGAGGTTGCTGAACATTTATGGAGACCAAACCTTGGATGTCAGCACAGTGAGGCAGTGGGTATCCAGTATGTCCTAAGTGTGAGTGTACAACATATCAAGTACATTTTTTCCTCTTTTTCCAGCAGTTTATTAGAAAGCTTCCAGAAAGCTTCCACAGTGAAGCTACCATCCAGCAGTAGGAACTGTTACATGTTAATAGTCAAGACAGAGCAGTGCAAAATTATTTAAGAGACTGAACAGTATCATCATCACTCCTTTAACAAATCTGTCCAAACACATGGATGAGAGAACCTAAATATGTCCTCATTAGAACACCAGAATACTGTAGTTTACTACAGAATTTAATCAGGAACATCTCTTCCTCCCCCAGAATCACGTTTAAGCCAGCAGTCCCAACACTACCCACTCAGAATGGTCTCCCCTTGACACCACACCTGACCAACCTCTGCAAGCCACTTCAGAGCAAAAACACACATTACGACACGACAGATGAGACTGCTGTGAGAAGCAAGGAAAGAGGGTTGTGGTTTGGGTTTTGTTTTTTTTTTGCAAAATCCACATGCTCAAAGAGTCTGCCAGTCAGCAGGGCCTGTGTGGCCAAGGAACAGGGAGCACACTGGTAGAGACAGGGAAACCAGGATGCATCTCTTCCATCTCTGTTTCAAATCATATGACTTTCAGTTGCTTCAAGATTGCAGCATGAAAGTTTTTCTGCAGTTGACAACGAGAGTAAGATCCGTATGGTTGAAAAGACAATTCAGCAACAGTTGTATTCTCCCAACCGCACGACAATCCCCAACACAGCTCCTGGACTCTTGCACTGCTTCGCCAGAAATGGAAAACAAAACAGTACTGCTAATTTACTGTTGAGGTTGTACAGGTTTTTTTTTCCTGTTTGAACGTTAAAGGAAAAAACCCTAACTTAAGGAGACAGCTTTAAGGTTAGATGTGTGAATTCTAGCAGAAGTCTTTAAGCATTTATTCCTTTCTGCTTCAGTTGGTGCTCTCAACAAGCGTGGGGGTTTTTGTGTTCATGATCCCCAGTTATTAGACTTGAAAGGCAACAGAAAAAAAATAAAAATCAATGATATTTACCACCACGGCTGCACTAGTGCTGGGTCAATGTCTCACCTCCTCTGCCTCGCGCTGCCCCAACCAGCAGGGACACTGCTGAAAACAAGCACGGAAGGGATGAGAAGGCTCTTTGTTAGAATGTGTTCACCAGAACCAGGCAACAGGAAACTTTTTTCTCATAGTAAAGTAGCGGCAGAAGCAGCATTAACAGACAACAACAGAGCTGTGTCAGACACTTTGCTACACTACAGCCACTCAGACCTACACTCAGCTTGCCCTCATGAAGCAGAGCACAACAGCCCACACAGCTTTCTGACCCTACGTCAGTACTTGGCATGGCACGTTGTAAATATAAAAGCCCATGCACAATTGGCTTGGATGTTTCTTCCATGGCATTGCAGTACATAATGTAAACATACCCACTTTATCTGGACAACCTTTAACTGTTCAGACAAACAAGTTCATCCTCCTTTTCACCTTGCTGATTAGACCTTGAAAGTTGGATGCAAGTCAAGTTTCGAGGTATGTGAAAACACAGAGGTAGAAGAAAGCTGCTTGCTTCAGTAACTTCGAACCAGGTCAGCAAAGAGTGCCCTTCTGTACGGGCACCGTAAGCAAGTCCTACAAGTTTTCTTAGCGTGCAACATGTCAGTCTTGTTAAAATGCATACTTTGTAACATTTGCAGTTCAGAAATGGAAGCTGGCAGCAGCCGCTGGGAGCCCGGCACCGCTCTGCCTCTCGAAGCTCCCATCAGCTCTGGCTGCCACCAGAATTAGAATGGACTTAAGTTAACGCCCTAAAAATTAAACCCAAACTTGCTTGTCACGTACTTCCCTCTCGTTTGACTCTTCACTGTCACTGAAGGTTCCCCAGACCTCTCCACTCACGTTACAGACCACCTGAACTTCACCAGTTGACAAAGACTGCGGGCAAAATGTTCCTGCTTTTCCTCATAGTAAGGCTTAGAGAACCATTAAGATAAATTCTGACAGCTGCACATTTTCAAGTGTCAAGCAAGACTGCCCTTCTCATAAAGCAAAGACTGAGCCCCTAAAAGTTTTATCTTGAATTTCTGTGCTACCATATGCTATAAGGACAGAACTAATCAACCCATTCTGTGCACATACCCAGGCTAACATGACATATCAGGCTAGCATGACCATATCACAAACAAACATGTTTTCCTCTTCAAGCTGAAGGCTGGAATCCCTACGGCGCAATTCGGAGCGTACAGCTCTGACAGCATGAATAGAACAACTGAAGATATTTCTTCTTTTAATCTATAATTCAAGCGGGTTAAAATAAATCCTTGACTTCAACTTACACTTGAGGAAAAGGATTCCTAATCTTGATTTCATGTACCGAAACTTAGATCCTCTCTATGCTTGGTACTGCAGCTTCTTCATTTGCACATTTATCAACACAACAAAAGTAAGAAAATTACTCCAATGTATCTGTTAAGCAAGGAAATTAAAATACAGCAGCAGCTGAGAGATTCAGCTTACCAACCTAAGAATAACTGCCTTGAATGAGAAGACTGTACCAAGTCCCGCTCGCTTTTGCTCACACTCAAAACGATAACCATTAAGCTTATGTAAGATCTAGAAGAGAAATTAGAAAACCAGCAAATAATGGAAGTCCCAGAGAAGGCACCTTGCAGAGCTTCGAGTGACCACCCTCCTTCCTGCTTGCCCCACTGCATGAACCTGAGTTTTAGCACGCCGTGCTCTTACTGCGGTTAGATCAGACTGCCCAGACACAGGTGTGTTTGCTGCCTCAAGCAAATGCATCCTGTCCCCACAGAGCTCTTCCATTTTGATGGGCAGTACCAGAAAAAAAATAATCAACACTGCAGAACAGAACGTGCCCCCTTCTTCCACATGCCACGTATATCCTATGTTTGAAGAAAAAGCCAAAAGTTGCAAAGGGAAATGCAAGACCTACTTCGTGTTCTCAGCAGTCTTCAAAACCTTCCTAAAGCTCTGCTTCAGTTCTTTGCACTGGATCATTATGAGGACTTTCAGACTTCCAATCCTTTTTCACAGACAACCACAGAGAGGTACAGATTTTTATTCCTTTTTTTTTTTTATTTAACTATCTGCCTTTGATATCCCATCCCTACAATTCCAATCCAGGCCATTAGATTTCCCATTCTGTCACTGGAGAGTTAGAGATTGATACGCAGTTATGAGTTGCATTTTGGAGTCAAGGCACCCAGGCCAGGAGGAGCCAGCACTCCATCCAGCCACGTCAGGGCTCTTTTTTGGATGTATAAGCACAGCAGGAGAGCACAATAGAACAGACCACCCCAGGAAAAAGAAAAATATTTGTTCCCATCCACCACCAAAATCATGTTAATAAGCAGAAAAACAGTACCTGGCACATCTACTGAGAAATAAATGCAATCAAACAATGCAATAGGTTGAGAAAGAGCCATGTTTTCAGTTCAGCCCCCAGCCACCTAGTACTGGTATTACAGCAGTATTAAATTCTTGGATTGCAACTCTAGGAGAGTCTTCATCGACAAAACAATAAAGCTGAAGAATCACAGACACAGCACGACTCTCAGAGTCTGATGGCAAAATATGTCCCTTTTAGATGAGCAAAGAGATCCCATAACATCACTGGTAAAGTAACAGGAAGAACTCAGTAATGGTGGAAGAATTGTAGGGTTTGAATTAGCTGCCAGATATTTATAAAAGCTAAGTGCTAAATGCTAATATCAACTCACAGCTGTGACAGCAATTATTATCTCTTTTTACAAGCTGCAGAGCCCAGCAAGTTGTGCAGTGGTCTTACAGCATCTTTCATCAATTACCAGGTTTCTAGCTGCTTCGTCTTTAAATCCTCATCCACCTCTCCTCTTTGAAGCACCACTTGTTAAAATAAAAGCTGCACACTGACCACCACAGTCAACACAAACAGCATCATGTTTAGTTTTACGCTGACCACTAAGAACTGCAGACCTTCTAGCAATCACATCTTTACCACCTCCTTTATTTCAGGGAGACTCAGATAAACTTCATATAAATCAAGCGTTCAGCACACAGCACCTGTTTACCATTAAATAAAAGGTGGCTTCAAGTAATAAAAAGCCCATCGTTGGCATCAAGCACACAAACAAGGATCCTTCGACGAACGCAAGCTTGTCACAGCCAAAAGGAAGAACTCACTACTAACATGCAGTTCAGTACGACTTCTACAGCTGCCACTCAAGGCAGGAAAAACCTCAGCCAAGTGCAGGTAGGCCTCAGCCAGCACCATGAGGAGCACCAAACTCAGCTTTTGTGTCAGCCAGAAGGGTACAAAGACAGGCAATGGGAGGTAAGGCATGCAACCCCTGTGCTTTGGCAGTTGTCAAAGATTTCCATCTGGAATGCACCCAGGCCAGCAGCAAAACGAAAGCAACTTTGCTATAACTGCAAGTCACAACTTCAGAGGAAACCCACCTACCCAGAACCGAGTCTGCTACCGCTATGGCTTCACATGTGTTGTCTCTAGACTTTCCATCTTTATTTCCATCCCCTCCCCAAGATGCTTGGTGCCAGCAGCTGAACTTGTCAAACAAATGTAATTCACTAGGTATTCCTGATGGGCTAGCTTGCTAATTGCAGGCTACATGGCAAGTCTGTCAAGGCAGCGACAAAAGGCTAAGCATTTTAAATAGAAGACAGATTAAAGAACCACCTCATCACTATGAAGGGAACACCAAGACAGCCCTACACGTACGCTAAAGGTAAGATTACAAAGCATTTCATAAGAAAGAGAATTTTGCCTTTTTGTTGCTGTTTTCCACCAAGACCTTGCCTTGTCTTCTATCCGACTGTAAATTCCAGTTAGGAAGAGTTTGCTTCCACTACTTACACACACACCCCCACGAAAGCCAACAAGCAGTAAACCAAGCATCAAGACCTCTATTTTCAGTTTGTGTCACAGAAATGCTAACCGTGTAAGTACTCTGGTATAGGATGCAGAAATCCACCCTCTCACAGCATAAGTACCATCGAAATAACAGTGATCTGTGGCAAGCCAGACCCAGGAACATCCACTGCTCCCCTGCTTTCTGCTCTCACATGGCTCAAACTGAAGGTGAGGGCAGCACCACTGTGCAGCAGGGATAAAAGCCCCTAGGATTCACTTGAGAGCTGCTAACAAGGTGAATGCTTTTAACACAGTATTTGCTATAGCCTGGAACACATTTAATAACTTTGTTACAAATAACCACTGGTTGGAAAGTTTGCATTCTCAATCACAACTGGGTTTTGTTATCAAGCTTCAGGCGGCCCTTCCACAGAGCCTCACCAGGACCAGAGTCTCCATAAAAAGGCTTCAGAGTTTTCCATGCTTTCACAAGTATCGTTTGGTGCAACCACCAGGAGCCAGCCTCCAGAAGACCAAATGGACACAGAAGAGAGACCATGAGGCCACACAGTCCACCTCCCCACAGAAGCGTAGCAGTGTACGTATGAATGCTTGGAATCACCTCATCCAAAATTAAATAGGAAAGTTCTTAGGCATTTCTCCAAGGAAACCAACCCACAAGTCTCAGCATCAGGCAGTTTCTGCTTTTGTGTACATGTAGCTTTTTTGTTTTTAAATTAAAATCTGCTGCCCTTCATACCATAGTTCAATCTTAATCAAATCCTCCTTATCCATCTCATACATTCTCTCCTTACCCACTTTGCCAACATACCCCAAAAACTCCAGTGTTTTACTCAGCCCCTCGCTCCTGTGTAACAACAGATTCCCAGCATTGTCAAGAGGATATTTTCAGTCTGCTCAGCTACAGAGGCAGAGACAACATACACTGCCATATCACATACCACAGCTTCACAGTCCACACAGCTGCATATTGAAGTCCTTCAGGTATTCCCTCCTGCTGCAGGTACAGGGCACGTGGCACAGATCCTGTCACTGAGTGCTCCAGGCTTTTTAAGCCCCACAGGAGAGGAACTGATAGGTCCGCTTAACAGGATTAGGGAAGGACCACATGGGGCTACCTACTGTTGGACTAGATGATCTTACAGGTCTTTTCTAACCATAACAATTCTATGATCCTGGGGAAACAGCAAAAAGAAACAACAGCCGAGGGGGTTGATATGCTGCAGGAACTTTTTTCATCCCACACTCCATATATGCTTCTCAACACCAAAGGGAAGTTATGAAATAAACACAGCTCAGGACAAAATCTGAGTAAAAAAAAAATAAAAATAATAATTTTTTTTTAAAAAAAAATCAATAAGATTTTTTTCTTCCCAGTTTAGTGTGAAGAACCGTTACCAAAACGCTCCAGAAGGGCCACAAGCAAGCTGTTAGCAGTTTACACCCAGTGTCATCCCGATCGGATCCATTAAGCCCATCTAGATTCCTGAAAAACGTCCCAAACCAGCTACAGAGCTGTATGTAATACCCAAGAGTAGAAAAACATTTTACTTCAGTTGCTTAGTAGCATATGGTTTCTACAACAGATGCCGGAACATTGACACATCACCAAAATGCTTACACACGATACGCAAAGCTTTCAGCATTCGTCCACTCTCGGCACTTTCTGGTTCATCCTCCAGACTTCCCTCCCACCCTAGAATATGAGAATTGAACTCAATCACTACATTACTTTGAGTCCTTTGCTCTTCTCCTCCTACTAGAAGAAATCAGTCCAGACAAGCAAGATATTATTTTTGATCTATCCCTATGTGTTTTATTACTGTAGGAACCTTTGCCAAAACTCATGGCTCCATGTCTTGCTCTAGAGAAATGCTATCAGATGTATTTTCCTGTGTGAAATCGGATGCAGTGCCTACTTTGAGAAACACACCATCCTCAACCTGGCATGTAATGTATAGGGAAACCTTGAGGGTCACAAATGAAAACTCCACTATGACAGCCAGAACTTGATGCCACACATTACGCTTGTGACATCCTATCTTACTGTGGAAATGGACCTCCTCTGCCCACAGAAGCTGTAGTTCCATCACAACTATCAATAAACCTACTTATAAGTGAGAAATGAACACACAAGTCTACTGCTACAAAGATACTGTGTTCAGTGCAGCAACTCTGAAGCTAGAAGATGAAATATTTCAATACAGCAATACAAAGTGATCTGCTTAACTATCTGCAGAGCTAAATTAACACTACAAAGCCTTTCAAGCACTTGGACAAAAGAGGACATCATCAGTTGAGAGAAAGGGAACCCGACCAGAGAGCCCAAAGCGTGGCTCCCCTAAGGTCTCAGTCACATAAAGGTTGCTTGGAGCCAGCTGTGTAGCGCAGCACAGTACGAGCACTTCAAGCTTCAGCTGAGCAGAGAAGCAAAGCTGCTGAACCACAACACTAGAGTTCACTCTCTAACCATATTAACGTTACACACAGAATTTTCTGCTATAGCACTGCAGAATTTCTATTCAAGTTACTTGAATTTCACCCTGAGATCATCAGCTGACCCACTCTGGTTGATATCCATCTACAGCATCACCTCTGCTAGGGGCATGAAATAAGCGTTTGGAAGGAAACAGATTTCCTCACTTCACCAAATCAACAGAAGCTCAGTGAGCAGTTTGCAAGCAGTACTGTAAAGATGCACACAATCTATGTAATATGCTTGATTCCATAACGGAATGTTAACAGCTTATATTTAAGAGAATCCAGAAACATAACAAGCACTGCAGTTTATGTATGAATCTAACTTGCTTGCAAAGAAGTGATAATGCAACACCCTGCTTAAAGAATTACTGAATTCCTAAACTGCAAATATATGTGAAACAGTGATTTCCTCAATTATGCTGCAAACAGAACCCTCCAGCAGGTCTTCTGGCCAAAACAAGGTCTACTTGGAAGATAAATTCCGTTACTAACTCAGAAGTGTGGGATCTGATACTGCATGTGCATTTCCCACAATAAGGAAATAAAACCTCATCTGTGTTAAAGCAATATCACAGATAGATGAAACTCATCATTTCAGCGCCTTTGCAGAAGTACTTAAGATTACAAACTGTTCAGAACTTAACATGCTGACTGCATACCCCATCTGCATGGGGTCTCATTAACAAGTTGTATATTGGAAACATAATTCTGTATTGTTCTTTTAGATTTGCATAATAAAGACTCCTGCAAGCTACAGTTAGTCCATGCCTCCCAATCGGAGCACAAAGAGGTAACACAGAGCTGAGCAATCAGACTCTCACATGAAAATGTGCCGTACTGAAAACATGTTGCAGTTTATCAAACTTCAGTATTCCAGCAAGATCACTGAAATAAGGTATTTAAGCAGCTCACAAAGAACAAAAAGAAGGGTGCTGGGTATTTGTGCAGTTCACACACGCAGTATGTATGAACTGGAAGTTTTAAACCAGCCTAACATTCAGCATTTAAAAAAAAAATCCACCCTCAGACTTATACAGCTAGGAGTGCCTTTACTTCCCTCCCACTGAAAGAGACTGTCTATATAAAAAGTACCACAACCTGTGATATGACCTCTCATTTTTAAGCAGTCAACCACTCTCCAGGAAGATTTCCTAAGGCTTTTATATCACCCCTACGCTTTCTGTATTCCTCTGCTCAGAACTTCGGGATGCTCTGCATAGGCTGCTGCTTCTTATGTCACATTGGTGGAGAGAATCCCCTGACCTCAGCTCCACCTGCGCTTATGTCACAAGGCTGTAACACCAACTCCCCCTTACGCTTAGAGAAGTTTGTAACTATTAAAGCAAAACAAAAACAAGCAGCAGGTTCAGTGTTAGATTTTGCCAGGTGTATTTAGCAACAGGTAAACCAACACTGCCACGCTCTCAGCAAAATTCTAACAAAAAAGAATAACAGTTAAAAAAAAAAAAAAAAGAAAAAAAAAAAGAAAAAAAAAAGCACCCTCACAGGAATACAGTGGCAGTGATTTTAAAGAAGGAAAGTAGGAAAGTAAAAGCAAAACGAGCTGCCAGTGAGGTAAAGCCGGCTTATCACCGAGACACAGTAGAGAAGTTCGGTAACCGGCAGCCACACAAGTGACTGCAGGCGGCGGGGAGCAGCATACGGATCCCCACACCACTCGGCCTGCCCGGGGAGCACCGCACCGCACCGTACCGCGCGGCGCCGCGCCCCGCTCCGCCCCAGCCGGCGGCGCTCGGCGCCCAAAGGCGGCTCCAAGCCAGCACGACCCCTCCACGGCGCCCAGCAGCTCCGATCCCCACCGAAGGGCCCGAGGCCGCGGCCCTGGGCCCTCCCCGCCGCGCCCATGCCGGCGGCACCCCACACCCGCGGCCCAACGCGGCCCGGGCTCAGGGCTCCGCGCGCGAGGAGCTCGCCGACAGCCGCCGGGCCACGCGGCTCCGCCGGACTCCGGGCTCCGGCCCCGCGCCACCCGAGGAGCGCCCGGAGCCACCGCACGAAGGGGGAAGGCGCCGGGCCCGCACCGCCGCGGAAGGGCCCCGAGCGAGACGTCGGCCCTCCGGAGCTCCGCCGGAAGAAGGCCGCGGCGCCGCTGTACCCGACGTACCTCGGCAAGAGCGTCACCCCGCCACAGGCCCCGGGCTGCCTCCGCTCAGGCGGGAAAGCCACCGCTCGCCACCATCACCGACGCTCCAAGATGGCGGACATATCAGCGCCTGCGAGCCCTCCTCTCCCTCCGCCCCGCCTGCCAATCATACCGTCCCGGCACCGCCCCGCGCCTTTGCTATTGGGCGGTGCGCGCGGTTCGGCCTCTCATTGGCAGTTTCCTCGCTGTCAGTCACCCAGTCGGAACGCTGCTATGGGCTTAAAAGGGGATGGGGGTGGGCCGTCGATTTCCTGCTAGCCAGTCGGCGCACGAGAAGGGCGCATTTCTCTTCCCACCTTCCCGACTTAGCAACAGGGGAACGTCACCGTGACAGGCGTTTCCATTGCCCAATCGGAAGAGCGAAGGCCTCTTAAAAAATAATAAACTCTTTCGGTCCAATCCGGAGCCGAGGCGCTCGGAGCCGGCAGGCGGCCTCGGCGGGAGGGGCCTCTGGTGGCGCTCTCCCTTCGGCCTAGCCCCCCGCTCCTCGGCATTGGCCGGGACGCAGAGCCACGCCCCCCGAGGCGATGCACGGGCGCCAAACTGCCTGACAACAAGCGCAGGGTGCGTGGGGAAGGGGGGGCGGGGTGAGGCTGTGAGGGGACGCGCACAGAATGGGAGCTGCGCATGGGGGAATTAGCTCAAATGGTAGAGCGCTCGCTTAGCATGCGAGAGGTAGCGGGATCGATGCCCGCATTCTCCAGCGGAGGGGCTGTTTTCTTTCCTCGAGTCTCTTCAGCCCTGCCTTGAGTGTGTCTTTTAACCCCAGTGTAAAACGCAGCGTGGAGATCGCGGTGTTCGTTGTGGGATCTACGGCTAAGTCTAAGGCAAAAGCAGCAGCACTTCAAGTCTCCTCACGTTTTTTTCGTGCTCATTTGATACAAGGCAGTAAGCTCGGCATCAGTAAGCCGGACTCAAACCTTAGTGCAAGGCAGCCTGCTCCTTTTGGTCCCAAAAGCAACGGTTATAGAGCAAGGCCAGCTGAGCCGCAAACACCTCTGATTTAAATGTAACCCTAACAAAACCCTTTATCCTCCTCATAGGCTGAGAAAAAAAAAAACAAATCAAAACTTTGAGGAATGTTAATGATTTAGCCCAAGTGCTTATTAGCATTGTGAAAACTAAGTAGCTTTAAGAAGAGGGAAGAAGCATTTCTGAACAACGACTTCATGGTTTTGCTGCTGAGGGGGAGCGTGAATGCTTGGCTGTACAAACCCACGAGTTAATCCATTTAGTTAAAACAAAATGTTCAAGTTCAGTCTTCTAATCTCATTTCCAACGCAGATCCTATTAGCATTTCTAAGGAAAAGCTGCTGGGGACTGGGATGGGACCTCCGTGCCATCCCCCGTGATGGTAAAGAGCAGTTTTGAGATCATGGAAGGCAACAGAGGTGAGAAGGTTCCTGAGGCAAGAGGCCTAACTATAAAGAAATGTGTGGAGGAAAGCTAAAAAGCAAACACTGTTCATTAGAAATGGTGGGGAGCAGGGGAAGACATAATTATATTAATTATTAACACCAGACACCACGTATCAGGCCCTGGTAATAAAATTAGTTGTACTGTAAGCTGCAGAAATAAGTATATTTTCCAACCAACGTGTACTCTGTCCCCTATGTTTTCCCCTCCCATAGTGATTTCAGTTCCTTATCTCCTGTAACACTTTCCCCCACCTATACTCTTTTGACAGGAGACAGCGAGGGCCGTGTTGAACCCAAAAAGACCTGCAAACCAGTCTGCCATTGTGGTGCTCTTGGACTTTGCGTTTGGACTCTGTTTTGCCCCTCCACATCAGTCTCCAGAAAATACGTACAAATTTACTGTTGAGATTTCAACCCTTCTTCATTTAGTTGAATTTGGTCAATGTGCTTACAGATTAACCTTGAAGGATGTATGGACATCCACACAGGCATGGTCTGACCAAAACTGCCCATAAATAAAATCTGCTAAGGATGTGTGTCTTGATGCAGTCTACAGTCATGAAAGCCCATTATTTCAACACGAAAAGCCTGGAATTTTCCCTCCAGGATCTGAAGCTCCAGATATAAAATGTAAAGCTTGAACTTTTATCTTCTGCTTCCTGATAGTCCTAGTGGTATTCATCCTTGTCTTCTCTCTGCTAACAGGAAAATTTGCAGAGCAGCAGATAATGCATGGGATATACTGTATGGAAAGAAGAAATGCAGTTTTGCATTAAGTTACTGCAGGATTTCATCTGTGCTTGCTGCAACTTCTTGCCTCAAAATATCACAGGATTATCTTAACATACTTGTGTAGTTCATAGCTTCTTGCTTCATTTTTAGTTTGGAAGGCTCTTGTAAACAAACCACATGCAATGTGCATTTGTATTAAGGCAGCAGAGCCAAAGACTTCACTGTTTTATGCATCATACAAATCATTAAAAGGAGATGGCCCTTTTTCTGACAAATAATTAAATGGGGAAGTAAAACCAGAGGCCCAGAAGGTTGGCCTTCCTGGCTGTGAATCACAAAGTAGCTCATCAGTTAGGCAAACGCCCTGGCAGTGCCACTGTCACAAATTCTTTTTCTTTCCAATTAACACAGACCTCTTGGCCCAATGGCATGCTCCAAATAACTTCTTTGCTGAGCAAAGCCAAGGCTTTGCAGAAGCAAGCAATTGCATGATGCCACTAACTGCACAAATTTTCTTACTTTGAAGGCTTTATACTTCTTGGATCCTTGCTTTGCTTTACACCAAAATCCTCTCCACAGTATCACTTCAATGTTTCTTTTCTGCTTGCATCCTAGTTTTTCGCACTCTGCCTTCCAACAGAGCATTATTGTTATAGAATTGTGATGCACACTAACCAGGTGTAGGATATTTTTTCCGGAAGATCTGTGAATCCATTACTTCCAGAGCTAGATATAATACAGATACTAAATAGATTGATACAGGATTTCCTAGCATATCCCCCTCTCGCTTCCCACCCCCCAAGGTTATGGTTTTCAATGTTCTTTAGCTCTTTGAAGCAATCTGTTAATGTCTGGGGGCAAAGAAGGGAATGGGAGACTGTTACCCTGCAGCCTCCACTGGGTGAGCTTAACCCTAGAGTGTTGTGTATGAGGAGCACCCATCTTCATTTCTTCTTCCTCTGGCAGTGCTTCAAAAGCAAATGCAACCAAGGACAGAGTTGTGAAGAGCCCAGTACCTTTGGAGGATGCCCAAGGCTCAGGATATTGACCGAACGGCACTCTTGGGGATACAGTCCAAGCAGTACAGGATTCCTGTGTTTGGATTCAGATTGGAGATACCTGGTCCTCTCAGGGCCCTCCCAGGGGCTTTTGGTACCTGAAAACTTACAGGGCAGCTCAGCAGAAGTATCTCAGGAGTGCAATTTCAGACTGTAGGGTCTTAATCCCATTTCAAGCAGTTAAATGATTTGAATATAGATCCTAATGTCACAAAAGATAAGACAAGAAAGCTGCTAAACAAATGGATGCAGATTCAAGAAGAGAGGGACTTCACTTGCTTCTGTAGCAGTGTCGTGGTATTGTTTTTATAGTTACCTATTAAGCAATGCTGAGTTCAACAGCAGTGCTAATTACCAGTACAACCACATGACCACTCCATGCTAATGATAGTCCTAAGCCCTTGTTATCTTTTAATAGCTAAGCTGATTAAGCAAGCACAGAAGAAAAACAAGGTGGAGAAATTACCTCCATGGTATTTCTCTTAGGAAAATAAAGGCACGCAGATTGGATCACTTCCCAACCAGCTGAGATGTAACTGCCTAGTAACTACTGATTCTATATTTCTGTGAAACTGAAGCACAGGACTGAGAGATGATCAAAATAGGCTGGCTCACTCAAGGATACTTGTGAACAAGGGAATCATCATCTCATCAGTTCCATGTCATTTTTGCTGTGAACGTTCTCTCTCCCCTCTTTTGTCCCTTTCCACTATAGAAACCAGCGTATCAGCCCTAAACTAATTAAGATTAAATCTGGTCTGGTGGTTTAAATACTGCAACAGTAAAGCCAGAGTCTGGCTCTGTATTTCACTGCCTTGTTCCAGGTAGGAAGGAACAGAGAAAACATCAATGAAGTACATAAATGGACAAAAGTTTTAAAATTAGCCATGGAATATTCTGCACTAAGGGGTGCTTTGTACCTGTTCTGTGTTGGATCCCTCCCAAACTACTATAATTTTTAGTAGTTGCTTGGACATCTGTGTCTTCTGCAGCATTTAAACTATTTCAAAAGTGTCTCGCTGATGTCCGAGCTGCTGATAAATGTACAGTATAAATGTATAAAGGAAGCTAAGAAATACATTTTTTGCTGAACAAATTGTACGAAGTAATGAGTCTTTTAGATTTATTTTTTAAGCCTGAATGTTCTCTTGTGTTGCAGTGAGCCAAATACATCTATGCTAATGGTGTGTCAGGAGCAATTAGTATGTGAGAGAGACCTAGGCAGATTGAATCTGAACTGATCAGAGCAGCTGCTTTTATGTCAGTCTGAATTCTTCCTCAAATTAATTTTTTTTATGGATAAATTAGGAACACTAAATCACTACCAAATTATGCCATCCTGAACTGTCCAGAGAACTCCACTTTCTGTGGATTAACTTGCTTTGTTTCACCCCGTCTCTTCCTGTCTCTTCCATCCTGCTGTCCCCAGCTGTGTGGTGCACGTACGTGATCAGGAGTGCCTGGATTAGGTTCCTCAAATGTGTAAGTGATCACTTTTAGCTACATACAGTTCCAACCTCTGAGACAGAGGATGCCTTACAGATACCTCCTGACCTGCTTAGACAGTAGTACTTAACCCTTTCTACATTAGGAAAGAGAGAGACATGCACAGCAAGGACCACAACCTCAGGAGTGACAGCCTATGGACTCCAGGGCGAAGGCATCAACAACAATTATATGTGTGCATACAGATACAGTAATTTTTGAAAAGATAATCTTAATTAATAGCTGTTCCCAATGTGTTAGAGCAGCCCGGTGTCCTCAGAGGATCTCTGCCAGGCTGCAGCCTCCAGTTCTATTCCTTGATGTGCTACTCGGCTTTGTTTGCACATCGATGTCGATTTTCAAATCCCACCCCCCCTGGCAGAAATAGGTGACCTACTTTTCAGCCCCAGACATCTGCTAGCTGTAGCCTCGTCCCTCCCTCTGTGCTTTAACTCCTTCTTTCCTCCCCTCTCTGCGGGCATCTGCCATCTCTCAGCCCTTCCAGGGAGCTCAGCCTGTGGCTCTCCTGCCCAGGGCAAACCCACGTGGTGAAGTGTTTGCACAAAGGAGCCTGAAAGAGAGTTGCAATTCTCTATCTTTGCCACAGAAGGGCACCCCAGTTGCATCGCCAAAGCCAGCCGGGCCTCCTACAAGCGAGACGGTCCTGGGGCACCTGGCATCCCAGCCCACAGGCCCGACATGGCCACCCTCCCTCAGCAGCACGCCAGGGCCGAAGCCTGCAAGGAGAGGCGACAGGGGAGCAGGAGCAGATCTTTCCCCACGCTGCAGTGCTGTCAGTGGCATGCACGACACTAGGAGAGGCCTAGGGGGGGTCTAGATAGAAAGATAAGGGGTCTGATTGATCAGCGATGGCATGAGGTCCAACAAGGAAAATGCTGGGCGCCATGTGCTGGCTGTCCTCCTGGAGTAGGGCTTGTGCCACATGGACCCACAGGGCCCTGCCAACCTCAACTGTCCTTAAGTTACCCTCATTCCTTAAGTTACCCTCTACAGAGACACGGCTTCCTCTTCAGAGACCCCCTGTGCTATGGCTGTGAAATAGCCAATGAGCATTCCCTGCAATCCCAGTATCGTTTTAACACCAGTTTTTCCTGTCCCCACTGACCCCCACCCTACTCTATGACTGCTTCCTCCTCCTGTCCAGGCTTTGGCCTTGCTGCTCACTGACATTTGCAGGTCTGAAGCACTGTGCTGTAGGATGATTCTTCTATGATGGTGGAGAGCAGATGAACCTGTGACGGCCAGGTTCTCCAGCTGGCTTTGCAGTGCAAAGGCGCATTGCATCTAGTTCGGTTAAGGTTTGCACCACTTTTACTGGCTACAGCATGTCTGCCTTTCAACAAGCAGTAGGTGGCACGTTTGGATCAGCTATGGAAGGAGGAAGTCTCAAGTTACTCGGCTGCTTGAAAGAAAAAATGCCACCCCGTGCAGACACAAATCCCTGCCCTCTGGATTGGAGGTGCAAAAGCATCTCCAGAAATTTGATCTCATTCTCATTGAAATGCACTCCGGGCATATGCAAATAATTGAAAAACAGCGCAGTTTAGAGCAGCTATTACCTGGACAAGGTATTTGTCAGCTCCTGGCTCTGAGTCTGGCTTTCCTTCAGCTCTTCTAGGTTCTGCAGCAGCTTTGGATCCACAGCATCCTACCCACACATCTGAGGCCTCATCCACCCCGTATCTGAAGCATATCTGAAACAAAGGACAGGAGGCCCATCTGTGGCATGGAGCAAACCTCAAAGTTGGGGCAGTACTGAAGCAAGGGACAGGGAAATAAGCGTGCGCATATGTACGTACCTGTTTTCCTCAACACCAAACAATCTCTTTAAATACCAAGCAGTAGTTAGGAGACACATAATTGCTGGGTTAACTAATACCTTTCTGTTAGAAGTCAGGCGCTCGCCCGTTTCCTGTTAGACAAGCAAAACAAACAGTCCATATGAGAGGAACTATTCCTAGTTGCTGTCAAACATCACAGTCTGCAAACAAAAGTAACTCAAAGTGCTTGCATTTATCCTATAGTTGATAACAAGGACAGAGGGAAAGAAAAACATGTTGAGGATTCCCTTTACTGTGTCTCCTCTTACTGCCAATGCTAAATCCTCCTCATGTCCATGTGCTGGCACCATGCAGGTCTCTGCAAACAAACGATATAAAGAAAGCTGTTTCTCTGGATTTGCATACCTATTGAGCATTTGCCTCCCACTTGGGCAAGGTAAGCTCTTACATGTGATGCTGCCATATAGAAAATAGAGCCTGGGATCAATAAGACTGTTCAAGTGAGTAATCCAGACTAAGGACTGCCTATGTTTGCATGATGTTAAGAGAGCAGAAAGGTCTGAGATGCCTTGCAAAATTGTCTCCATCCCATGGAAATAAGAATATTACCGAGAAGACAATTGTGATTGTAATACGATAGAATGGTAGTTTTCATTTGGTATGGTGCATTTGTCAGCTTGCATTCTTCTGGTCCAAGGCAGGAAGTATAAACGATTAATGGAACAGTAGTTTTCATAGTGAAAGTACAGTGAGATATTAGATGTAGCATAGTTCATAGACCAAATATAGAAATACAGGCAGTAGAAGGTGCTAGGATCCTGAATTCTACAACTGTAGTAGAAGAAGGAGAACAAGTAGAAGAGTGAACAAGTGAGAATTCACCATTAGAAGCATTATAATACATAAGTAACTCAGTGGGGCGAAGTTCTCCCTGTGGGTATAAATCCTCTATATAAATCACGGTCTGAATGCCTGCCTAAATACTCAGAACACAGTTCCTACTTCTGAATTGGTGATGGTGAGAGTGCTTCCTCCTTTGTCTCAAGTGTCAGACAACCACTTAATGACAGAAACATCCAGTGGCTTCTTAAATTGTCGAGTGATGTTCATTATTTCTGTGGAAGTAAAAGTCCTTGTCTCTCATTTCCTGTTACATTACCAAGACAAGTTGGCCAGTAATCTGTGCTGTAGGATGGACATTTGCCTTTCCAAAAGGGCCATTAAATTCCTCCTCATTGCCACTGGACAACCAACCATTCACATCCCAGTCTCCCAGATCAACATCATCTCCACTAAAATGGAGGATTAGAGTTGTTCGGTCCTCTTACGATGACTTTCAATAACATAACTTTCAATCTTATCTCCCCTGACATTGTCACCTTAAATCTGCAAATCAGATTCGAATTGTTCAATTATTCTATTTAAATAATCTCTCTGGTTTTCAAGTGCCTTTCAGCAGCAACACAGAAGTTTTGATTTCTTTCCTTTGCCTCATTTCTTTTTCTGGCATTGACAGCTGCCCACAAATTGCTCCCCAACATTAGCTGGGCCAGAGCAGTTTGATCAGATCCTGTCCTAAATACAGGCCAATCCCTCCCAACCCTCTCTAGGCATCTCTTCCTCCAAGGCATTCCATTGGCTGTCAGTCATTTTGTGCCCAGTATCCCACCGACTATGCCAAAAATGTCACAGGACAACAGGGTTCTTTGGATACTGGACAACAAAGTGACAACGAATGGAATGCCAACTTACAGTGACTCTATTGTAGTAGTGAACTTTAGTGACACAATTTCTAAGTAAAATGGAAATGATTTAAACATAAACACACTAAGCAAAATGCAAACAATTCAAATATGGGCAGTGCTAAACAAAATGTAAAAAAAAACTAATCGTGAGCATACTGAAGTATACTGAAACAAGGGGAAAGCAGACTTGTCAAAGTGACACAAGCTGGAGCCTTCAGAGATTATTCTCACCCGCTGATGAGCCACTGTTGGGAAAGTTGTCAACTTCTCACATTCTTCATCACGTTGGACAAAATTCCCCTGTGTTGTCACTGGGTCATGCACCAAATAAATTGCTGCTATAGCTACACTGACAATGTTGCCTAGCAAGGATGTTGCTCCCGGAAAAAAAAAAAGAAAAAAAGAAAAAAAGAAAAAAAAGGTTTTGCTGTGTTAGATTTTCTGGGGTTAAGGAACTCAGCAGTAGCAGCAAGAAGTTTGTTGTCATGTAATTGTTTCCATGGTATATCTTCATAATAAATATCTCACTCTGAGAAAAGCTACACGCACTAGCAGCGTTTGCATTAAACTTGATGGTTGGACAAGATGGTCTTAGCTATCTTAGCTTAGGACTGAAGAGCCAGCTGCTGTATCTGCATGTGTGTTCTTCCTACCCTCTGGTGTTAGTGTGCCCACACACTCAAGTCAACTCACCGGCCTAAAATCCCACCAGTAAACACCCTCCTTGCTGACCAGTTTCACTCTGGCTGCTTGTGCCAAAATGAAAATGCCACTTTTTACAGGACTGAAGCAAAAGCAAAAACAATCTGGTTTCTATCTAACTTTTCTATCTCCAAACATAGGTTTCATACACAATGATGCTAGAGATTTTTAAAATCCAACTCCAGATTCTCCTTTCAATTTTCTTTGCAGCTCCTGATATTGCTGATACCTGGAGACACACAGCTTTACTTAAGCGCCATTTGCAGCTAGAACAACTATTACTTTGTGAAAGGATACATCTTTGAAACAGAAGTCACATTTGCATTAGCAGAACAATTCTGCTGTAATGACAGACTTTGATCTCAGGAGGATATTATTTGCAAATGGTTGGTTTGCCCTCTCCAGCCTCTTGACTTATCCACCATGTCTTCAGGGAACCTCTCATAGACACCAGGAGTTTTTCCTTGTCATTTTTGGTCCATCTTCTTCCTCATCTTTGCTCCACAGTCAGTTCTCCCCTGTCCCCATTACAAACTAATGGAACTGCTTATTCTCAGAAATCTTCAATCTACTCTTCGTGAGATCAGATACACCGAGGCCTTCAAAAGAACAGATATTTAGTGTTGAGAACTCAGCTTTACCTTGTCAGAGGGTGGTGATGCACTGGAACAGGTTGCCCAAGGAGGCTGTGGATGCCCCATCCCTGGAGGCATTCAAGGCCAGGCTGGATGTGGCTCTGGGCAGCCTGGTCTGGTGGTTGGCGACCCTGCACATAGCAGGGGGATTGAAACTAGATGGTCCTTGTGGTCCTTTTCAACCCAGGCCATTCTATGATCCTATGAAAGCTTACCAGACAGACTTTCAAGATTATTTTGACTTTACAGTCAGGATAGGATAAAGGTTACTTTGACTTCACACACCTGATGTTACTTATATCGATTGCAAGAACGTAAGACCAAACTAGACTCAACAGGGCTAGTTCTCAACTATGCCTGCTTTAAAAAATGGAGTCTTTAGTCACAAATTTAGTTTTGTCTCCTAAGGAGATGATTTAACACATACTATACAGAAAAAAAAGAAAAAAATAAATAAATAAAAAGAAACACTGACCTGACCCAATATAGCAAAACCACAGCAGTTATTGAAATGAACTGCAATACTTTGACAGGGTAATGATGCTGACAAAGTTGTGGTAAGCTCAATAGCTTGTTAACAGTCACAATTCTAAAGATGTACAGTTTTCAAATTAGCCTCTTCACCTTCTTGCTCTTGCTGCTATATTTTAAAGTAAAAATGAGGAGACAGCAGCACTGTTCTCAGCAAACAGGACCTGATACAACTGTGCCATGGGCTGGTTGCCTCTGTTGCTGAAACATCACCGCTCACAAGGATTCCTAATCAAATATTTTAAATATATTTATTATAAAACAAAATCCACAGAATCTATTGTACAAAGGCAGAGTCTGTTATCTTTACAAATCTTTATACAAAACAGCGGTAATTTCAACCACTTCAGGTTTGTTAACATAAAGAACTGATGCAGCTTTGTGACCAGGAAATGGTTAACTTATAATGGTCTGAAGTGATGAAAGCCTCAAAGAAATCTTTCTTACCACAGTTCCAATCAGGTTCATTTGTATCCTAAAGGCCACATTTGGAAAATAATTGCCAAAGGCCTTCTGAAGTATGACAAATGGCTTTCATAAAAAATACTGTAATGACAATCTGAAAATAATGCCAATTTAATCCCCACTCAAGTATCACCTGTTGGCACTTCTTTAATGACATGTCTTTAACATGTCAAAATTGCTGCTGAAATGAAAATGGAAATGAATGTCCACCTGAAGTTAGGCACTTGCATATGCAACCCCAATATATTACAAACTCAAGATATGCATGCTCTAAAAACCCCTCAGTTGTCAGTTTCAGTTCCACTACTTGTGGATGTATTTGAGCTGAGGAGAACTGAACACAGTGTTTACTTAGAATCATTAGAGTACACTTAACATATGAAACTTGGGGTTTCTGTGATTTTTAAGGCTTTAATTTTTTCCCCAGTCAATGTTTGATCTGTTTAGAACACAGAAGGCACTTCAGTACTGGGTTTGGTTGTCCTTTGTAATAACAAATCCTACAAAATGATACATATATAAAGCTGTAATTATTAGGCTGGTTGCAGAATATACGTTTTAATATAAATATAAAAAAGATTGTGTGTTTATCATAAAAAATCTTGGTAATCTTTGTATATTCATGTACATTTACAAATAGCAGCACAATTACAATACAATTAAGATGAGCAAGAAAGCGGTCTGGGTTAGAGTTTTGTTGATGATGCCCTCCAAATTTCACATCCAACAGCACAGCACTTTTCAATAGCTTTTGTTTTGATCTCTGCAGGCCAATTAATTCCATTTATGATTGTTGCATTTGTGGTTGCAATTGAAATACTTCTGTTCCTGTCTATGCGTTGCAGGATCTCTGTACAAATGAAAGTGGGACATGGCTGCCTTTATCAGATGCAGCTCCCCTTGGGAGCATCGCTCAGAGGAAGGTACATCAGCAGGGGCACTTGTTTAACATAGACATAAATGCTGGTGAATTGGTCCATCTCTGTAGCTATGAGACTTGCTTTTCTCCTCTTTCAAGGCGTGTTCTCTGCATGTATTTTGTTGATGTCAAGTGTCCTGTTTAGGAATTGTTTCTGTCATCTTCTATCCAGCAGGATTCTGTGCTGGCTGAAGAAGAGGCTCCTGTCTCCCTCCAGGTGGGCTGCAGGTTGTGCTGGGGACAGCCTGGTTGTGGTGCCTCATTGCCATGGGCAGCTGGGAGCATCGCCAGCAGTGGCAGGACACAGCATCTGAGGAGCTTGGTTGCAGGACGCGGAAGCTTGGTTTCCATCATTCTTATCAGCAGGCTTAACACTGATTTAAATCTGTTTCTCCTCCCCCCACCCTGCCCAGGAACACAATCTCACACGAGCAGACCCACAGCATAGTTGGCCAACAGCAAAATACACAAAACAGAGGAAAAATACCCTTTACAAAATCTTCAGTAATTGTTCTCAGCAAGGAGAGCTAGAACACGTGACAGCAATGAAAATACCTATGTATATTAATGTTACTTTTAACACGTGGGAAATACCTTCAGCTGAACTCCTGATAGTCAAAGAAAGGGGATTTCACATTTAATGATGAAAGCGTTGCAGTACGCAAGGGAACAGTAACAGAACAGCAGGCACTGTGAAACTTGTGATGAGGACTGCACTCATCATTTATAGTGCACTCATCATTAAATAGAAACAACTGAATAACTGTTCTGTAAATGTCTGTCATGTTGGATTATGGCTTGTCCAAGGCTCAGTCCAAACATGGAAGTTTGCAAAACGTCCCTCAGCACCGTAGCAACAAATACATTATTTCTAATTCAGGGCTCCATGCCAGGCACTCCTGCGTGTTATTAATTACTGGGAACATGCCTGCCTTCTGTTTTCATTTCCTGACATTAATGGGTATCACTTGTTGTACAATTATAAGCACAGCTACTCATTGGGACTGATTCAACACATACCCCAACAAAATGACTGACATCAGAAAAGATCTGCTTCTGATAATGCTCGGAGCACACGGGGCACACAACTTTTGTCAAGTCTGCTCGACCTCACTCGTAACGTACTACAATGTGCCCCATAGGCTCTGATGCAGGGCAGCCCCAGAGCTCTCTGCAGCAAAAGGATCGGACCCTACAGGCAGTGGGTGAACGCCCAGCTCACTGGTAGCTCAGCACTGCATGGCCAGCCCTTACTGATCGCTGCTGTGCACAGACACTCCATAGTTTCAAAGGCCCCAGGATCCAAGAGGCACCAGTTGCCTCCCTAAAAATGGGGAGAACATGATACATCTTAGATCTACAACCAGAGAGATCAAGCTTTACTGCTACAAATCAAACTCACTATTGAAAAATAAAAAAAAAAATTCAACTTATTTCACCCTTCCTCTTTAGAACATGTTCATACTAACACCATCTAATTCTCTAGACATTTTGTAATGTCATTATCCTAAAAGAAAACTTCATTTATTGTACACTGTAGATTTGATTTGATCTTAGCTTGAGTGCTTTTTAGTGATCTATCCAGACAGTTAAATCAAAGCAGTGAAACGATGGGAACCCACCAATAATAAACAAATTCATTACAGCCATTCTAGCTGAAGCCCAGCTAGAATTCACACGAACTCTTTGCTTGAAATCAAAGAATACTTTGCCAATGAAGATCATAATTTTTAAGTCTGCCCATTTTTACCTTACAGCTTCACATCGTTACTGCATTTGTGCCACAGACAGAATAAATTCTACAGAGAAAAGATGACTCTTGTAGCTGCCTTTGTGATTGCATCAGAAGGCAAAGCTGCTGCTCTCTGCTATGAAATTTGCCCTTGGATGTAACACAGAATCAACCAGTTCATTTGCCCATCACTAGCTGCTATCCAGACACAGCTCTGTATCCATCCCAAGCTGCTTTAAAGTGCTAATACACAGTCATAATGGGTTTTGAAAATATTTCAGTAAACTGATTCAAGTACTCAGATGCTCACATGGAAAGTCCAATCACTTGCATCCCCCTGCAGGTTCTTGGGGCAGAACTCCTAGGATACATCAGGATACCCCAGCCTTTCTCACAGCACCCTTCTGCACTAATAGAACCACACCTAAACCTCAGCAAAACACAATTTTTCCCTACTTATTTCCTGCTCAGCCCTGCACTGCTACAACTTGCCATATGCTTTCAATAATTCCACGCAACACTTTCCCTCATCGTGATCTAAAAGAAGCAAGCATCTGTTTCTTAAGTTTTAGCCTGAAGGTTCATAGGATAAAAAACACACTTCACTAAAAACACACTGGGGGATATTTCTGGAGAAAAGTAGCTCATCTCGCTCAAGTATATGGCCTTTTCCGCCAATAGGAGTGCAGTAATCTTCTTAGGTTAGGTAAGGTAGACTACAGCAACAAAAAGTAATATTTCAGTATTTAAATCTTTAGATGCTATATTTGCTTACAAGTTCTCTTTAGAAGAGGCTTTTCAAGTCAATTCCATGGAGCAGTATGAAACCTGCATTCTGATCACAAAACCTGAAGCGCCTTAGATGAAGTAATTTCTCAGTAAACATCAGCAGCAAGAGGTTCTGAGCATCCAACTGAAACACAAGAGTGCACACACTTAATTCATTCCATTCAGCAAGTGCTTGCTTCCTTCTGAGTACTTAAGGGTCAAATTCCTTTGGTCCTTAAGTCAGTCTTAGTCTCAGCAAGACTGCTGATTTTCTTGGACTCAATTCCAAACTTTCTAGTAGGAGAATAAGACAAAGTGGTTGGGATTGCTACAGTGGTGGTTCTTTAAAACCATCAGTGGTTTAAGGAAAGGAAAAAAAAAAGCAATCTTGCATTCAGTGCCATCACAGGAATACAGGAATATTAGTATGGCATGGCTCTAAGCTAGAACTATAACATGAAACAATGAATACATTCATTACTAATGGCCAATAGTTATGCACAACGTCTGATGTGAAATTCGACAAAGTGCTGTAATGTAGAACGTTTGTAGGATTATGTGATACAGAAATATCTGCGCATCTAGCCTGCTTGGATAGTACAGAACTGCTAACTTTGGCAAGGGATGGGGGAAAAGAATCCATTCTGAAACTCCAGTGCTGGATTCCCCAGTTCTCTGTTTTTCTCCACAGGAAATGGTGGGCATCATCTTTGTGCCAGATGTGAAACTCAGAAACAAAAATTTAGCCACAAAGGTACTGAAATCTACTTGAAGAGTTTCAGTAATACAACAATGACAGAACCAATATTTATCCTTGAACAACACAGGCAGGAAGAACAGATCTGGACTAACAAATCTGTAAACACAAACTGGATTGGAACTTTGTGGTCCCAGGCCCTCCACTACAACAAGGACCTTTGCCCCGGAATCCTAGGCTTCTTTTATTCAAAAGACATTGACCCAAACATAATTTAAGTTCAAAAAGGAAAAACGTTTTGTTGTTGCCAACAATATTAAGGCTGTCAAAGAGCCACCACGTTATTCAGCAGCTGCAGAAACAGGTGCAGGTCTGCATATTCAGGTTTTCCCTCAGATATCCCAGGTAGGCACACAAATCATCATCAGAGGTGAAAATTGCCATTCAATACCCAAATCCCTTTGTAACAACAGGAGATGAATCAAAGCAAAAATTTATCTTCTGTATTGTGAAAGGCACTTATCCCAGCCTCATTTTCACAAAAGGGTTTGCCAGGAGCTAGAAGCATGAGCACTTCACTGATTACGGTGTCCTGAGGATACAGCAGTTTGTTGCAGTTTCTTTTATTTTAATACAATCAGATGTATTTGCCTTCTCTCCTTCCTCCCTGTGCTTTTTATGTTTCTAAACCTGGACTGATTTGGTGGCAAATTTTGATGACATGACTAACCTGCTCGAATGGCAGATGTTTTGGTTTCAAGCTTGGCAGATGCCACGTCCTACAAACAAACAACTTTCCTCACTTAAAAAGAACGCAGTCCACCGAATCATCCCACTTTGGGAAAGGAACATTGGAAATAAAGCAATTCGCTGATGAATTCAATGCAGGCAAACGTCTCAAAGACCCAGAACGGAGGAATTACTGGACTTCAGGGTAAAAGGTGAAGTACCACAGTATTTTGAGAAGCAGCTGTTGCAGCTCCTTCTCAGCCAACTCACCAAAGCCTCACAAAGAAGCGGATGCGAGGACCTGGTTTCATTCAAATTGAAACGGTGAACCTGAGCAGAGCTGCAGTTTGTCAAACATTTCTCACAGGTATTTCTCTTGTTAAGAGCCCCTTGCTCTCACTGTCAGGCCATTACAACTTCTACTATCTTACACTCAAAGTGGGAACTGATTGGAGCTCGACCAAGCATTTGAGGTTTGTTTCTATGTTTCTAGCTCCTACCAGTTCCAGAATCAGTATGCAGCATGGTACTTGCTTGAGTCAGGACACGATGCCTGTGGGACCATCTAAGCTGAAAGATTTGGTTAAAATAAGTCTTTCCAGTTCAGTGCTGAGCACACGGAGACTGAGGTTCAAAATCCAGGTCTCAGGACACAGATTCTGCTGGGAAGCACTCAGCTCACTAGCAAACAGGAACATATGACAGTGGTACTCTTTGCATGTTTTCTGCCAGTGGTGTACAAGGGATGAGACACAGACAAACTATTTAAGCATGTTTTTCTCCTCTGTGAATATTGGTCTTCAGCCTCCTCCTTCCACAAGCCACTTCACTTTCTTTTCTCACATTAGTAAGAAGAATTGCATACACTTTGTGTGTAAAAAGGTGGTTTGAAATGCAAAAAGGCTCAACGTTGCCTCCCCAAATCCTCTGGAGAGTAAGTCAGTTCCATGATTTCAAAAAGGCAAATATGGCACAAAAGAAGGGAAATTAAGTTAAAAAAATCAATTTTATAAATATTCTTCCTTTGTACAATTTTCACAGCCCCGTCCCTCCCGCACATTTTTATTCACATTTCTTTTTTTTTTTTCTTTTTAATTCCCACCCCTTTTTTATCTTTAAATCATAAAATATATATTTAAAATCTGTTCATATTTAAAAATATTTACAGGGAAAGTTCCTTCTGTAGAGGTCATGAGGAGTCTGTACAAGGAGAGGGTGGAGGTGGGTAGAGGTGAAAGTAGCTTCGTTCTGTGGCAGGAGATGGAGGGCAACTTTCTTCTGCCGACATGTACTGGCTGCGAGGCGTGGGTGGAGGGGGGTAAGGGTCTGAGTCTGAATTTAAATCTATATAGTATTTGTTGGCTTTCCATCGACTAGTAGTATAGTCACTGTCACAAACATCTGTGCTGCACGGGGTTGTGGGTGGAGCTGTCCCTCGTATAAGGTAAGGCCTGCGAGGAAAAAGAAAGCACATGCATTAGTTGTGATTTTTGAAAAAGGGAAAGAAAGACATTGGAAAAGAATGCCTACGTCCACAGTCAAGACAGCTGTTTATTCATTCTATGTTAGCCATAACTCAGGTTTTCATAGGAACCAAATGAGAAGTACTCGAACTGGGTTAAAACTGAATGGCACAGCTACCTGCAGCCATTTTGTCAGCCTCTAACCTGGTGGTGCATTCATAGATTTGGGCAGACAGAGAAGATCAACAAGACCACTTAGTTCAGAGCCTAATAACTAACAAATAGGTCAATCCATCAAAGAGCAGACAAGACCAAACTCTCCTCACAGGGTGCTAAGTGACCATTACAAAGCAATATAAATATAAATACACAGCATTCTTTATTGGCAACATTGTACTGAAAGGTGCTAAACCCTTGTTGCATCAAAATAAGAAATAAACCTAATGTTTATGGGTCACAAATAGCATAAACTCAACTTGAATGGTCATTTATTAAGACAGGGAAAGTTCTGTGGCTTTTTTTTTTTATTATTTTTTTTTTTTAAATCAAGGCAAAGGTCTAAATAAGAACATTCTGTTTAAGATGCAAAAGTAAAGACCAGTGGAATATGCATCAAACCTCTTTATCTGAGCTGTACCTGTAAGATCTTGTGGTTGAAGGAATGTTTGAAGAATAAAACATCTCTGCGTTGTACAGGGAGCGATCAGTAGCTGGGGATGGAGGGGGGTTCAAGATCTAGGAAGATTAAAATCAGTACTTCAGTTTGAGTTAATTGCACAACTCTACTTATTTTGAAAATATTATTTACTCCTTCAGCGAGTCACTTGACCTTATTTTCTATTCCTCTCATTGCTGCTTGAGGGGATTGATGCTTTTTTTTTTTTAAAAAAAGATCATATAAGCTAATCATGAGACTTTATTTTGGGTTTGAATGTATTAAACAAATACGGGGCAGCAGGTGCAAAGCCAAGACACTTAGATTGCTCAGATTGCTTCTTTTTGTAGGTAATGCAAAGCTGGGTAAACACAAAGCTACCAGGAAGAAGTGACATTTGGGTCAGCAGTAACTTTAATATAGCAAAGCCACCACAGCAGCTTCTGTATAGAAATCTCTAAAAAAGCATGGCACTCTTTCTGAAGGCTGATATTGTCCCTGCAGGTCCTGGCTCACATAGCACTGAACTGGAAGGGTAGAAGAAGAATTCCAAGTAGGAGGTTAGTTTAGGCCAGTACTCCAATGGAGGAGTTTGGCCAACAGAAATATCAAAACATAATGGTACAGGCAGATCAGCTCCTGGGCCACTTTTGTCTTTTAAGATTTATTTAACTAATACTTTTTTTTTTTTTTTTTTAAATAAATCCACCTACACTTTTTCTATTCATAGAATCACAGAATCCCTTTACTGTGGCACTGATGCAATAACTGGGCACTAGCATGAAATTGTTACAGAGATTCTGGTAAAGCATGAGACACATTAAACGAGGAGCTCTGCTGAATTCCAATATCTGACTCACAGGCATATTTTCAAGACATACCTGTGGGTAGAAAGTGGCTTTAGTGCTGGATGAGCTACTAGAAGAGGCTCCAGTAACATGGTTTCTGTCATATAAGGGGGCACCACTGCTTCCTCCCATGAGGCTCATGGAGCTAATCATAGACTTTCCACAAGAGATGCCTGCAGTGAGACAGAGAGGAATCCAAGGTTAGGTAAACCACAACTTCATCTACTAATGCAAACCAGAAAACAAATCCAGAGCTTGGCAAATCCACGTAACTCTACTGGTTGTTGCTTTTGGAATGATCTTTTACATAAAAACTTCAGGATTACAAAGAACAACATATTTTCAATTTTATATTATGTAAAGCAAACACTTCACCCTTAGACCACCTATTGTGACTCTGCAGCTCCTCACAAGGCGTGCTCTCAGTCTGCTGAGAAAGGAATCTCCAGATCAGCTGATCCAAATTTTCCACCCAAATTGTTAACGGAGAAATTTTTCAACTAAACAAATTCAGGCATTTGTAAAAATAAGCACTATATGCTGCCCAAGAGAAACAAGCCAGAGACATCCAAAGTTTTCATTTCCATCCAATGAAATTCAATTGCAAGTACATGAACAAGAGCAAAAACAATTACTCTTACTGAAAAAAAGAAAAACCCACACCCATTTTTTTTTAAAGTGAAAAAAGGAAGGAAACCTGGATGACAGGAAAAGGGCAAAACAATGTTGTCTGATTTAACTCAAAGATGCACTTAAATCAGACTACGTATTCTCAGATTCCTTCTGTCAAAATATTCAGTGCCAATGGAAGAGTTTAGTTCAGAAGCTTTCAGAAATTTTTCTGAGAAAAATGTAGGAAATATTGGGAAATATTAGGAAAATTGGGAAATATTTAAGAAAAACAGGATGATTCTATTTGTGACCACCGTTCATGACCACTCATTTTTTTGAAGCACCTTGCTTCAACCTATGTCTTCTCATTAGAATTAACATCAATGGTAAGACTGCCAGCTGCTATAAGTTGTCATAGCAATACAAAGCTGTGAAAATCTGTGGCAGCTGGATTAGAAAAAAAATAATGATGAACAGGAATCAGACTGACAGCTTAGTTTAGCACCTACACTGGTACAAATGAAAGCCTCTAATAGTCCCTTTAATTATAAAAGCTTTAATATGAAGACTAGTTTAAAAAACCACTGCAACGATTTCACCTGCAATGATTTCATCCTCAAATTTTATTTCCTACCACAAAGCCTTGATAACCATAAAAACAGATTACAAGCAGGAACAGCTGCCCACAGCCATTAAAATGCAGGAAAGCATAAACCTAAGTTGTATCTGGCTGTCTTAAGACCCTGGTTGGAAGAAAGCAACAGCACAACTCAAAATGTTGTCTACACAAAGAAGTGTAACATCTGTTCATTTGTCTTTTTCAATGTGCTTGAATTTCAGTTGACAGGAAAAGCCGATTCCAAGTGCTCTGAAATATGGATCGTTGTGTTCTAGCTCTGTTGGGTAGGTCTACAGGTCACCATTTACTTTCCATATTCCCAAACAATACAAAGAAATATTCTCTCTTCTCAGGGCTTTGCAGTTAGAAATGAACTATCTCCTCTATGAAAAGTATATCCTACAGTTGTAAATTTGAAATATATCACATAAGCGTTTACTTTGATGTCTATGTGAGGTCTCTTAGCTGTCAGCCCTTATGCGAATATCCCAAGCTTTTACACATATTTAAAGACCTCTACCTCAGCCTCTACTTATTATCTGCATATAGTTCTCTGGGTGGATGTTTTGATTATTCGGCAAGGTAGAGAAATTCTGCTTCTTTAGAGATGAAGAACTGAGACAGAGAGAGGACAAATACGTCGTTCAAAAGCAAACAGGAAACCTGTCTCAGAGATGGACTAAACCAAAGGGGATGCTTTTGTTACACTTCAGGCAACAGTCAGCTCTTAATAACCTGCAAAACCTCCAATCCAGACAACGTAATGGTACTTACTAGGGTTCTTACCATCCTTACCAGTAAAAGTGCCATGCTGAGAACTTCCAGGAGCAATGAAATTAAGAGGGACGTGAGGCGTGCCACTGACATACTCATGTGGAAAGGGGCTGTTGGGCCCAGCGTAGCGCTGACACACCACTCGCTGGCAAACAAAGTACATTCCTCCCATGACAAAAAGGGAAAGTATTATTCCAATGACGGGACCGATGGCACTGCTGTGGGGCTGAGGTTCATCCGAGGATGGCTTTGATTTTTCTGGAAAAGGGGAGGAAAAAGAAGGACGTCATTAAGTACGGCAATATATATGATGCTGTCCTGGAGCTTGCGTAGTACATCAGTCAGCCCAGTCATTTACATCGTGCCTTTGCAAGTCACTGCATTTTACTCAGACATGTCTAACTACATTGGTTCGGATTATTAAGACTTCACACGCTCTCTTTCCTCGCGTGCAAATAAAGCAGTAACAGCTTCTTTCTGTCTAGCAATTCACTGTGTAAGAGGATTGCTTATTGTCTTGATCTAACAATGGCCAGGAGAATTTTAAGATTTGACTGGTGGGCAAGCTACAGTACACATGGAGCAATGGATGTCTTCCCAGCTAAAAGCTCTTGAAAGAGTGACATTTTAGGATGGAAAAGTGTTCTAAGCGACCATTAAAAACTTTACAGATTGGAATAAAAACCAGAACATCTCAAACACTTCCTACTTCTTATATTTTTTCCCTCATAAAGCCCAATGTTAAATAATAAAAACTGCTGCAGTACTTGAGATGAGATTTGATACAGATCATATCTCCCACTGACTACATTCTAAATTCTTGCCCCTCAGTTGAAGGGAATGCAGAACTGAAAGTTGAGAAGGAAGATAAAGGAGATGTAAAGAACTACCAGTGAACTCTTAGCAGCTCAACATCAAGAATTCATTTCTGTCTTTCTTACGAGCGCATAACAACTTACAGGTCAGCCAAGGACTTAACCTTTAAATAGGCAGATTAACTCAGATATGATACCAGAAAAAAGGCAAAACCAGAACTAAAACATATTCTCAAATTAGCTAGTTTAAACCACAAAATTCTCATTTTGGTTAAACCTTGTTTCTTTTGAATGCACAATCTTCATCCTGAAAGTAGCAATCATTTTTATTTCTTACTTGACTTTCCCTCAGTCAAGCAAGAAACCACAGAATGCTCTGTTCCACAAAGAAACTCCAGAAGAGGCAGTCTTTTGTACATAAGGACACATTTAAATCAGTTAAGACCTAATTGCAGGACAAGACCCAAAGTGCAAACAGGAAACAATTGCATTAACTTGGCACCACAAAAGTTTGCCAAGTGCACAAAGAAAATAACAAAAATAAAAATGAAAAGAAAAAGTAGCTTCACAGTATCCAAGGAATTGGGGGGAACCGAGTGAGGGCTGTGAGTTAAATGGGATATGTGGGAGGATCAGAAGAAGCACGTGTGATCTGATATTTCCGAAAGGAGAGCTAAACAGATTCTCTAATTCCGATTCTTTTAGCCTTTTCTCTTTTTGCCACCCTGGCCATTTTCAGCACTCTTGCTCATGAAATTCACTTTTCCTTGCAGTACCCACCCAGAGGATGGAAGAAAGAAGTTAATTTGACCTAGTTAGTACAGGGCTAAGATTCATCAGGCTTCCCTGAAAGAATCTTACTGTGGAGAGACTGGGGCTTTGCATTTAGTTGTAAGGTGTTAGAGCTGAAAACAGAGCACTTGATCTCAAGCAAAGACATCTCACCGCACATGAGCTCATCTGAGCCGTCAATGCAATCTGGAAAGGAGTCACACTGTTGCTTCAGAAGGATGCACTGGCCACTGGCACATCGGAACTGATTGAGCAGGCAAATTGCTGCACAGAAAGAAAGAGAAGATTAAGTATGACTTGTATGGGAGCGTTCAACAATCTTAAGAAAACCAAAAGATGTCAGTAGTGTCAAGCCACAATGCATCTTTGTAATACAAACAGGCATCAGAAGACCTGTTTTGCTGAAGTAGGTACAAGTCAGCACTTTTCTCATTCTTCCTTTGCACTGTTACAAGTCCTACTTAGTGAAACTGATATAAAATTCCAAAACACCACATTTTTGCCCAGTTGGGGTAAAACTGAACAAATCAGCAAGGATCTTTCGTAGTTACTAAATAAGTGTAATTGACATGTTAAAACATGGTAATTGAAGATACAATCAAATCTTATATTGTCCATATTACCTTATACCATTCTGTCAAACACAGCTCTGTCATATTTCTTATCTACATCCACAAGCCTCTGTTTCAGTAAAATGAACTTCTTAACTGATTTCAAATTCCATGTGAATTCAAACTGTGTTAAATTATCAGAAAAGAGACTGTCTTATTAAGGCCCGTAATCAGCAGACCTGGAAGGTTCACTTTGGAGAAAAAAGCAGAATCAAGTGGACAGTTCTGCCAGACTTGCAAGCTAAAGCTGTCCTTCCCCATTTGAAACTAAAAATCATGAACATGTATCAAAACAGAATCTCAAATATGTCAGAGCCAAGAGAAAAGGAAAATGAATCTTACTATCACAATCCACTTCATCAGATTTATCTTGGCAGTCAATTTCTCCATTACACCTCAGGTGCGCATCAATACACTGTCCTTTCTCACACTGGAACTGAGCTGCAGAGCATATTGGACAACTATCCTCATCGCTCTGGTCATCACACTCAGGGAACCCATCACACCGCCATGCCATTGGGATACAGTCAATCTCTCCAGTTGCACAGGTAAACTGGTCTGGGGAGCAAGTTGGAGGTTCTGGAGAAAGAGAAAACAAAACACATGTGTGCATTCATTCAATTTTAGCCCTTTAACAGAGTGAAAACGTGATGAAAATATTCTGCACATGGAGAAAAAGATGCTTATGCCTGGACTGAAGTTCTTCTTTAAAAATGCAAACTGTTTTTGAAGTGCTGTTGTCCTCCTGCAGTAAGGAGAAATGTTCAAGAATGAGACAAGTAAAATCAGGAGCTTGAAAAACAAATACACAAAGTAAAAATCCATATGTTTAAATTTTGACATTCCTATGATTTCTAAGTTTCTGAGTTATGATTACTGGGTGTAGCAATTCTGAGGTTTACAAACCCAACCAGTGACCTCGCAGCTGTAGATATGGTAAGGATGCCAGACGGACGCATCAAGATAATTCTGGAATTAATTTGTATAGCAGCATACTGTGTAGATAATCCAGCAGACAGATTACTATTTCTGCATCTACAGCCACATTTAATGTTGCGTTACGGTTGCACTTGGCAGGCACGAGTTTGCATTTAAAAACTTGTCAAGTGTGTTCACGAGAATATATGAACAAAACTTTCCCCAACCAAAACAGCTACCAACCTATTCTGAAATACTTGCTATGAGCCACTACTACTGCAGACAAGACAGACTACAAAGCTGTTGCAATCTTAGTGAAGGATCAGAATGAAAACAAGAAGCAGAGACTGAAAGAAAGGCCCCTTAATTTTAAGATTCATGTGGGAAGACAACAAAGCAGTAGAACTAAGCATCTCTCATTGGCCAGGTTTTTTTCAACAGAAGTACAGCAAGAAATATAAGGAGAATGTTTTATTTTTCCTCCTGCAGATGTAACCTCCACTACTCTGAAACCACACAGTGTGTTGTGGTCATGGGAAAGAAAACAGTTTATAATGGAAAGGACTGTCCCATGGGAGGTCAGAGCTCAGCCAGAAAAATGAAATCCACAACAAATTGAATACATAAAAAAAGCCCAGAGGACCAAAAGAGCCAAATAATTTAACACAGGATACCTCTCAAAAAAAGAAGTATTTTTTTCCCCCCATTTTAAATGCCCTCTGCAATAGTAAGGTAACAATTATCAAAATTCCTGGGGCTGTGAAAGGGCACTGTAAAGGGAATGTCTACATGGGGAAAGACAACAGCTACCTTAATTAAAAAGAACTGCAACTGAGGTTTTGAACTGTCTGTCATTAATGACACAGCACAGTGTTCATGTTATCACATTATTTGAAAAGCTGGAGTACTGCAGGGATCATACATACAGTTTCAACAGAGATCATCACTGGTTACCAACATTGTTATACGCATTCATTTACAGTACGAACTGCCACATCATACAATGATGCAAATCTCAGTAGAAGATGCAACCATCGTATGGTCTAACAAGGGTGTTTTGCACACAGTGAAAAGTCAAACATGTCCAAATGTTGAAGCAGAAAACAGCCAGCAGAAAAGGTGCATTTAATATAGAATTCAACATCACATCTAGTATGTATAAATCCACGTTCTGGATTCAAATACAACCTCCTGCAGGAAGTTCATATAATCTTGTACCACATGGAAGTCGAGTACTGTGGCAGGCAAGTTTCTTGCAACAGTAACCATCTGATTCTGGTGATTCTGATTTCATTCATTGTTGGTTTTGAAAATATCTTCTTCCAGATAGACAGTTCTCAAAACTTAGCAGCATGTCACAGACCAAATTTGATATTCCAGGGGTTCTTAATTTTCTTTTTTTTCCAACGTAAACCACTTAGCAGCACTGTTAAACATAACTCACCTCCACATGTTAAGAGATTCTGCAGGAGCACAAGGTGCTCTGGGCATGAACATCTTGGAGTCCCATCCCCTTTGGCAATGCAGATGTGTGAGCACCCACCATTGTCACGGGAGCACGGATGTGCAGCTGGAAAAGCACACAGAAAGAATGATTAGATAGTGTTAAAACAAAAAACAAAAAAAAATCTTAGCTACTAGCTACGACAAACTCACAAAGCCACCCACAAAACATTTCTAGTTGAGTAACTAAGATTTCACTGCAAATTCATAGGAAGGTAAATGCAAGGTTTTTCAGTTCTGTGCTCAGAAGCTGATTTACTACTTCATGAGGACTATATTTCTCCTGGTTGCAGTGATACGGAGACCTTCAAAGAACTTATAAAATGAATTTGGGAGCTCAGGTGAAGAGAAGTGAGGAAGGAGATTTCAGAAGGACATGTTTAAGGCAAACCCAGACATCCCATCCGCACTTCTCTGGTTGCCACGCACCAAGAACTGACAGTCATTGCTGCAGAATGCCAGCCCACCAAACCCTGAGGAAAATTTGCTTCTAATTTCCAAGACCTCTTACTATCCAGTCCTATCCTCCACGCACCCTCAGCACTTCCCTGTTACTCACAAAACTGCAACATGAGCACACACAGTTACTTATATGTTTGTAAAATGGGAAGCTACATGGCTACGTTCCCAAATCAGTTACTGAAAAGTGCAGAGAACCCAATAATTTGTAATGAAATCAAATTAAGGAAGTGTTAGTTGGACGAGAAACTGGCACAGACAGGTGAAAGCACTGCCTGAGGATCCCAGCCCAGCTGAATGCTTTACAGCGTCTGCTGGAGTGATCTGTGAGGCCAGAGCCTGTTACTCACGATGCCACTGCATAATGCTTTCTTTACTACCCGTAAGGATCAGGAAGTTCCACTAGGAAGAAATGGTAGTTATCACTACTTCTGTACCAAAGTCATTTTCCATCTGTTCAGGCTTCTCAGCAGTCTGCTTTCACCTTTAGCAAATTCATCAATTTAACACAGTGTTGGAGACACCACTGTTCAAAGCACAAGCAGGAAAAGTGCCCTCATGTACATTTGTGTGGGCATGCACACGCATGTGCTTATTTTTACTCTCCTGTTGTAACAGAAGTTGCCTACGTTGGACAGATTTCAGATGTAAAAAAGTGCTTCCTTTCAGTGCAACTCAGAAGAAACATTACCCTTGCCATAATAAAATAAACATTCTTAAAAACATATGGGATATAAAAGTCCACTCTCCCCCTGTTTTCTTATTAACAATGTTGAGATTTAAAGAAAAATTGTTTTTCCATCATTGTGTACTTACTACCTTTGAAATGCACTAAAATATGAGAAATGGCACAGAAGAAGAAAAACTGAATGTTGTGAAAAGAAAAAAAGAACATCTGGATAAGGATTAGCAAATAGAATCAGCTACAGCTTAAATACACTACCTTCCTTCCAACAGTTTACCCATACAGGCAAGCTTGCATTCATGTGCATCCTCCCTATATAAGACTTCTACCCCCAACCCTCCACGTACTGGAAGCATTACTCCTCTCCAGACCTCAGACTTACATTCCCTTAGTCTGCCACACTGTAGTCTTGTACTCCCCCATCTTTCCATAGGACAAGGTGGAATATGGATAGAGGGGAAAAACTTTACTGCCCAAAAAAATAAAGTAAGGATATTCCTCTTCCCAGGTTTCTTCACTCTGCATTCAGTGTGCCTTGGGGGGAATATGAAATATAGGGATCATCTACAAGAGTTTGCTGCTTCTCTCCCTGCAACAGTAGCACATCCTGAGGTAGTTACCAAACTGGCCTATTTCCATGAAGAAGGCAGCATGAGGATGGATGAAGGTTTCTGCTGTCTCCCAGGTACCTACTACAAAATAATCCTGCACAGAATGTTTGAAGTTCAGCATTCGGAGAGCAGGAACTGAGTAAGTAAGCCAGAAAAATAAGGTCCAACATAACTGACCTCTTTCAGAATGGAGCACCTAAAATGGCTCCACTTCTAATCAAGGAGAAATTCCACATCCACAAAGGTATGTTTTCAGAGCATCCTACCTATTCTCCTTCCCCTGCTGGAGGCTTTTATACCATCTGCCACCCTGAGTCAAACCAGTCATGCTTTACAAATAGGTCTGAAACCCCATGAGAAAAGGCAGGTACTATTCCCTTTTCTTTCTTTATAAAAGTATTTCCAACTCTGTTACTTGGTTGTACTTAAAAAATTAGCAATCATTAATTGTTTCTAAACAGCTTTGAGAGTTGATTCACTATCATGCGACCTGGTACAAAGCAGTTACCTAAGTGCTGTGAAATCACATATTATAGCTGTGGGTGCAAAAGGCCTCCTCTGGACAAGAATGAGAAACTTATTTCTTCTCCTCTATCATAGTCCAGCCCCTCAAGTTAAAAGCACTCCATGGCCTAAGCTAAAGCCAATATTATTGAAACATGCAGCTTGAGACAGTGACCAAGAGTGAAAAACATCTGGTATTCGAAGAAACTCACAGAATTCCTCCATATCAAGTTCCTCCACAGCATGAATGCCTGTTAGGTGAGCAATTCGGCCTTGAATTCTAGTCCTTTTGTACCCATTAGTTTTCTCCACTCTCTCAATCATCTGCTGCTGCCGATCAATCCAGTACAGGTGATTCCCCAGCACAGTCAGTCCCATTGGCTGAAGGATGTTGGAGTCCTCCAGAGTCACACGGTTAGCACCTGAGATCAACAGAAACCATTTCTAATTCATTTAAAAGACAAATAAAACCCATCAAAAATAAACAAAGAAACACCACTTTTTGAAACAAACAGAAGCAATCTCTGAGGTTTCTAAACCCAGTTCAGCAGCAAAGTAGAAAATCTCCATGTTCAGGAAAAATGGAATTTAAATTTAACTTTTGGAATTCAAGTTTTGGACATCTACACAAAATGAGATTGTGGAATTTGAATATATAATAAAAAAGCTAACGAGCACTAGATTCAACTAATTTACTGCATAAATTATATACAGCACAGCCAAGCATAAGAATGTAACATTGATTCCAATTAGAATGCTATTAATTAACTGCCTGATGCTAGTTCACTTCCTTCTGTGCTTCTTCTAAGAATTTCCTTTTTTGCACACACAATGAGAATGCATCACAGATTGGATCCTATGTGCCACATGGCAGATTTCTCCATTTTTTCAGCACTGTCAGCTGCTTTGCGTATTCAACAATTAAATGCTCTGCAAGAACTTCGTGCTGCTGCTCCTATGGATGCGAAGTAATGCTTTATTTTACTAATGTGGGAAAAGTGCAACAAATCTCCTTCCACTGTTTTGCAACACCAATGCATCACACATCAGCTGCCTTATCATCTCTATTAGAAGAAAGCCACTCCCCTTTGGTTTGTTCTTCAAGATACCTTAATATAGTAGGCTGCAAACTCTAAACACAAGAAAAATTGAGGAGTTACACCAACTTTTTAAATCACAGGAAAATAAAAGGAGGGAGCAATCCAGAGGTTCTGTGATGGCTAACACCTATTTAAATCTGATCTTGCACGAGTTGCAAGATATCAAAAGATATCAAAAGTCAAATGTCCCTCTTAGAGAGCAGCAACCATTACAGACATATTTATTCCAATCACATCAAAGAAGCCCACCAGTAATTGTTAGCTGTGACTGCCTGCAGAGAAATGGCAACTGTAAAAGCTATTGGGGTCAGTATCAAAGAAGGAATAATGTCCTGTACACACAGGCACATGCTGCTCCAAATATTTAACCGCATACCACATACCTGACAGGTCACAGCTTTCGATGCGCTTCAGATCCGCGTCCACCCAGAAAAGCTTTCCCAGTTTGTTGTCAATCACCAGTGCTACTGGTCGGATCAACCCAGTTGTGAAAAGCACTTCCCTCTCTGTGCCATCAAGGGCTGCACGCTCAATCTTGGGAGCTCGCTCTTGCATGTTGGTAAAATACATGTACCTGTGAACAAAGGCAGGAGCTGCTTAGATGAGAGCTTCAGAACTCAGGGCAAGTAGCTCATATTTGCACATGGGTTCTGAAACCATAAGCGTGAACAGCTTACACAGGGATGACTGTGGTGGCTGTTGCTCCCCACAGGAAAGATCCAGATCTAACCAGCTGCTGAACCCCAAATATTTGCTAACTGGCATGTTGAGACATTTCCATTATCTCTTGATGGCAAATTCCCCAATAACCCCAACAGGTTACACTACTGCACAGCAATTCGTGATGGTATAAATGAAGAATGGCAGCAATCAGAACACAGAGCCAATGGAGAGGAAGGATTTGTGAAACTAAGGAAGGACAAGTTCAGGACAGAGATCACTAATTCAGCCCTCCTAGGTACCCACTGCATTCAACACAGTCTCTCTGCCATTTTGACCTCTTTTAATTTAAAAGCATATTTATCTTTAAGTTATTTAAAAACTTGGAATAGAAAAGCTGAGTGTTTAAGAGATCAGCAAAGCTAAACTCCCATTTTAACAGAGAAAGCAGAAAAGCTTATATAAACACAAACCATGTCCAAGTGAGTCAGTCCCAATAAGATTAGCATCTTTCCTCTAATCCCCCTCTCCCCACAGCAGCTTTTGAACTGTGAAGAGTATATTCAGAACTGCACAAAAAAAACCAGTCCCACAGATGTTCCAGATAGAGTCTCTGGGTGCTGCTGCATCCACATGGTTATGACATATTGTCATTCAACATCTGTCAAACACATGGTAAGCCATCTATCAGTAAACTGGCATTTAAGCATCAGCACACACAGCTGATACACATCCCAAACGTGTTCTGTATGAGGTATAAGAAAGGAATCTCACCCCCGCTCTGCATTCACTACAATGGCTCTGGGCTTGTCGTGGTCGCCTCGCAGCACCATCCCTATTGACTCGCCGTTCAGCCTGTGAACGTTGACGGAGTTTGTGGCCTCACAGGTCCAGTACAAGGTATGGCTGTATATATCAATGCTGAGGTCATGCGGCTGCTTCTCTGGGTTCTGGCTTTGGTTTGGAGAGCTCATGACAGTAAAAGGCTGCAAGACAGCATTTAGAGAATGATTTCCAGTCATTGCTCCATAAGAACTCCGTACAAAAAGCACCGTTTACCTACGTGAGCACCTAGAAAAGCCTAAGACCGCAAGGAAACACCAAATAAAATAACTGTGACAAAGCATAATAAAAAAAATACATGATTCAAATTGTGGATGTGAGGAAAAACATCAGAACAAAATCCATAAGACTATGCAAAACCCTCCTTGGGGCCGCTTATAAGTAGAATTAATTAGCAGAAGACGGAAGAAAACAATAGTGCATGTTTGCGCACAGAACAATCTTGAAGAAAACAGCAGAACAAACAGGGCAGTATCCTGGCAAGATGTGTACTGTTACCCTGCCAGCTGAATATATCTGAATCTCCTCCTAAAGGCTCCTTTCTGTATTGCTTGTAGCATAGCAGATAATTTAAGACCTGCTTCTTATAAATTCAGACCTTCCAATGAAACCTAGTCTGTTTGCTCACACATCAGATGGCCACAGATTCACCTCACAATTGTACTAACATTACTTTGCACATAATAGTACATAACCCTTTTGTCATTATGAAGTTCTTCACAAAATCTGACATTACTGTCAAGTTTCAGGAACCATTACCCTCAACTCCCCCACAACCTGCCTCCAAATCGAACTACCTTAGTAGCTACTCTCTATACACTATACATCCAACATGCACTTCAATACTTCCATGAAGAAAACACTAGAGCATACCAAGAGTCCCCAAAGGAAAACTATGCTTCTGCTGTTTCTTTAACATCAGAAACATTTCAGTAGTGCACTCCTAATCCCAGTGCCACTTGGATACTAACACTGATGGCAGGACTCGCACCATCTAAGCATTTTTCAAAGATGAATGCTACTAGTCAGATGATGAAGGTCAGTGGAAGTGGTGGCTTCTTCAAGTGTCCTAATAGGGCATTCCCCATGCAAAACTGAAAACAGCACCAGAAAAAGGTTGTATGGGTCTAGAAAGATGAACACACTATAATGTACTCAGCTTATGCCAAAATGAGTCACTCAGAACTACTTCAGAAAGTTATGTTTCAATAAATTGGTTCTAATCCACTAAGTTCTACATAGCAATATAATGCTTCCTCTTTCTATTTAAATCTTTACCCCTGCTTTTGCTTGACCAGCATGCCCAGAAATACTGATGAATAGGTCTTTTATTGAAATTGAGGGTAACATTACCCAGGTATGAACGCAATATGCATCATCTGCAAAAAGCATGAATTAGCAAAATTCAGTAAAAAATCATTAGTGAAAATTGGTAAGTCAAAATTTGCAGGGAATCTGTGTCTTCAAAGCTATCTGACCAGCTTAGTGGAAAGCAGAGCAGATGAATCTCCATTGCAATTTGCACCTAGCAAGTACCAAAGAGAAGACAGACTGCAACAATTAGCACCTAGTATAATCAACAAAAACACTTCAAAATTCATCCACAACCCAGCTAGCTGCTTATACTAAGAGACCTCCTCCCATTCTAAAAAGAGAGATGGCCAAAAAGTAAAATCACAAACTATTTCTTTAAAGGGTACTGTAAAACCACTGACTCCCCAGACGTACGAAGAGGCCAGCCCAGTTCCACTGAAATCATATTATGTTGTTTAGATAACTGCTCAGAACAAAGAAAATATATGTTGCCTATTCTCCATTTCCTTTTGTGTTCTTATTCAAACTGTAGCTTTTAAATGATCTGTTATCCTGTCCTGGGAGTTAAGCTATGCTAACATACACAGAACACTGCCCAAAAGAACAGCACACTTCTTTCTACTGTTGTGTGAATAGCCCAAAACAATTATGCACCCAACCCAATAGAACAATGAAGCACGTGAATGAGCCTATCCCCATCTGACACAACAGTCAGTTGTACATTCAATCAGGATTTAACTACAGCTTGTATAAAGAGAGTCTTCATTTTGCAAGAGCTTTACTATGATGACAATATGATCACACAACTGGCATGAAAGAATATTGATATTAAACTACTGTTTTTTCTCGAATATAATTTAGACAGTGAATCACCCTTACTTCATTGCCCACACTTAGCTAAACATCACAGTTCAAGGCTTGCAGTTTCAGATACACATGGTGCACTACATTCTGTTACACTACTTCGTGTACACATTAAAATTCACAATCCTGAAAGCCCTCTGTCACTTTCACATACAAACAGAATATATGTGAATAAGCATTGGCAAGAATAAAGTTTAGACTGATGATTCTTCGGTGCAAGGGACAGGAGGAGAAAGTTATAAAGCTCAGAGAACAACCCACACAAAATCATATACACCATATAAACTTGCCTGAGTGCCATCATCTTTGGCTCTTTTTATAATATTCTGACGCCCATCTACCCAGTAAATCAATTTATCTAAGGGATCATAATCAATAGCCTTCACATTCCTTAGACCATGCATAGGCAGGATGATATCTGGACTTTGCTGATCGTCAGGTATCATTCGGCTGATGGCAGATTTCTGGCTAAACAACAGGAAACTGGTTGGAGCTGAAAACAAGACAAAACAGAATGCATAAGAAAATGTGACTTATGTGGTCAAACATACTGCTGGAAACCAACACAAAAAACAATGAACACTGAGGATAAAATCTCAAATGGACAACTATGTTCACACTGAAAACTAAATAAGCTTTTGAGAAAAGGAAGAAAATAGTCCAAATCCTCTTGAAAGTCAGTTTTGACATTAAAACCAAGTAAGATCAAAGGATGTATGTGAGGCCTATTGTACTCCAAATAAGTACAAATAAGTCCAAATAAGAGATACTGGCAGTGTATGAAGGGGTTTGAGCTGCTTTGGAAGTGTTTGGTGCTGAAGTACAACTCTTGTTGACACCCCAACTGCAAAGAGTGAGCAGCTGCACAGCGCTCAGCTGCCTACCAGATTTAACCCACAACTGTCCTTCCTGGCACCCAGAATGAAGCACGAAGAGTTTGAGATAGTAGAAGATTTGACTGGAGTGTGTTAGACTGTATTTATGATTGTTTAGTTACTAATTGGCAGGTCCTGTTCTTAGTCCAGAACTTGCTAGCTTACTGTGTATGGGGAGCACTTGTCAGTGGCTGCCGCTTGCACTTTTGTTGTTTGCTGCACTCCTTATCATCTTACTCTACTTGCCTGGAAACAGTTTGATAATAGCTATGGACATGAGCCTGGGCTGGCAGATGGCCAGGGAACTACTGCTGTTGCACTGCAGCAATACTGGGCAGTCTGCAATTACAGCATGAATTCAAGATGGACTGTGACCTGTGGATAAGTCCACACTGAAGCAGGTATACCCCATAGCATCTGTAACCATAGATAAGGCCATGATGAAGCAAATATGCCTCTGAAAGGACCACAGCCCATGGGTAAGGCTGTGCAGAACAGGTTAAGGAAGTAACGGACTAAGGGAATAATATCTGTGTATGAGAATCAGAGGATGAGAACAGAGATTGTGGTTAATGAGAATATATTGGATAGCACAGGACCTGAGCATGACAGTGTATGGAATAAGGGGTGGAGATTGTACTGGTTTTGGCTGAGACAATTTTCTTCATAGCAGCTTGTATAGTCCTACGTTTTGGATTTTTGACAGTGTTGATAACACACCTATGATTCAGTCACATGTGAGCAGTGCTTACACAGGCTCAAGGCCCTTTCTGCTGCTCACGTTGCCCCACCAGCCCATCAGGTGGGGCTGCACAAGAAGTTGGGTAGGGACACTGTAAGGACAGCTGACCCAAACAGACCAAAGGGATGTTCCACCCCATATGATGTCATGCTCAGCAACAAAACTGGGGGAAAGTAGGAAGAAGCGAGAAGCACGTGGAGTTACGGAGTCTGTCTTCCCATTTAACTAGAATTTTCTCACACTCTCCCTTCTGACTGATCCTATTCCCCTGTGCTGTGGGCTAGTGAGTAAGTACCTGAGTGCTGCTGAGCTGCCCACAGGGCTCTATACTGAAAGTGATCACAAGCACCTGATGACCAGAAGAAACTTACAACTGCAGTTCCTGCTGTTGGGATCCAAGGTATAGTGCGCAGCACAGCCACATCTAAATCCATTTGGTATGGCAAGGCACAGGTGACCGCAATGGCCATTATTTTGCACACAATCGTTTAAGCCATCCTGACGTGAAGAATGGAAGACCAAAATATCCATCACAAAATCCAGATGGCCCTGAATAAGCGTCCTGTTCTTCCCATTGGTCTTGTCTGCTCTTTCTATACTGTGAAGATTCCAGTCTGTCCAGTAGATGTAGTCACTGTACTGGGTCAACCCAAATGGATGAGGTAGATCATCTGCTATGATTTCTCGTTCTTGTCCTGCAAAAATAACGAAAATCAAGTAAAGCACAATTCCCAGGTCACAAAATGGAGAATATGACAGACAATTAAAAAAAAAAGCTTTTTCCTTCTTTTTAAAAACAAAACACAGTCATTATCATTTCCCCAATCATTATCATGGGATTCATTATTAAGCAGTACCTGCTGAAGTAGCAACCTACATATTTGCACTTAAAAACCTTATTCTGATAACCTCTTCACTATGGAGCAATTTGAAATTGTGACAGTGTATTGCCATTTCAACAAATACTGCTGTATTTCTTATGCATAACACTCCAATTAGATTTTGAAAAGCACATTCAAGAATGCTACCAGCTCCAAGGAATTACTCAGATCAACAACAAAATCAATATGCACAACAGCAATAAATACCAAACTTGAGATTCACAGAGAACCAACTAAGAGAAATTATAGCATTTTACTCAAGAAACAAATCATTTGCAGTGCAATTCAAGACACAGAAACCTAAAGTGATTTTGAAACCGTTTGTTTGGCAGAAATCCCAACACTGTCACACTTAGTGGCTCAGTTAGCAACATTCAAAACAGATTTAACACCTCTAGAGCATTAGACGGCCTCTGCCAGAGATCCACTACCGAAGACTTAATATAAATCAGTCCCATAAACATTTTCAAAACTAACTTCTATGAACTGCCACTTTATACGAAGATGAAGCCTTATCAGCACTGTACCTCCCTTACTCACACGAATATCCAATGCTATGATTCTACAGAACACTACTTTCACTTCTAGCCTAACAACGCTGCCTTAATTGATGAGTCCACTTGCTGGAAGCCTACCCAAGTCTTTAGAATTTGCTAACTAAAAATACAAGCACACAGCTGTGTTAGCTACAGCACTCCTCCTCACCGCAAACTAATGCTAACCACAGGTTCTGCTCAAAAACTGGTTCAATTTACCACAGATTATTTGAATATTATGTTTCTTCTCAATACCACAATCAGCTTTTAGTCCAAATCTGCCCCCAGCTATTTTGTTTCTCCAAGTAAATACAGAATTTTAGCGAGAGCTCTGACAGATCATACATTGGATGGAAAACACCCCCCACCAAAACTCTGGAAAACAAAGCAACCTTAAAGCAATTTATAAGTAGCAGCATTCATTCAGCAGAACTTATCCCAAAGCCAAAGTCACCATTAGCCTTGGAATCCAGAACTGCATGGCTCTGCTCTCCTAAGCTTTAACTGTTTGGTTTTTTTTTTTTGTTTGTTTTGTTTTTTCTTTTGTTATGGCTTTTTAGAACATTCTTTCTCTAAACATCCACCTCTAACACCATCTTGTGAATAAACATCAGTGTTTCTGGAGATCAAGACAATGCATACATAAGTCAAAACTGATACACAGTAATCACCAGAATAATGTGTGATTCCTTCTAGCACTTCTTTTTCTTGGAAACACACAGTGGTCTACTGAGAAACTATCAAAGTAATTACTTTAATATATTTAGCTCATCAGCTGAAACTGAAGACCTGAAGCTCAGTATGTATTTGAATACAGAACCATGAGGAATTGCAAAGGGTAAGTAAAAATGCCGATACAGCATTTTTTGGTTTCTGTAAGTCAGTTCAGTTCAATTCTAGTTAAGTTCACTCAAAATGTGTGAGAAAGTCTCTTTCCCATTATAAGTTTTTTTTTTTCCAGGTTTCTTCCCTCTCTCTCTCTCTCTCAACTAAAGCGTAAGATCTCCAGATAAAAGAACATCAACCCTTGTAGTAGGTTCCCTTTACCAAGAAGGCATGGGCTCATAATAACACCTTAAAAAAAAAATCTCATTCTAATGGTAGGTTTTCATGGAAGATATAAAAGTAAACATAAATGGGTTGCAGGGAAATAGTGCATGTCATCAACCAGAGCATTGCTACAAGAATCCTGTACGAGTTTCCTTAAATACTGCATGTTGGACACATCAGCCTTGTTCTTTATCTTGGGATACCAGAGCTGCTGATTCCCATCTAACAAAGGCCTCTCCTTGGAAATGGAATGTATGATGTCAAGTCACAAGCTTCTGGATTCCACCTCTGATTTTACCACGGATTTACTGAGTGGTATTTGGAAGCTTACATAACCTCTGTTTTCTCACACATGAATGTGACCTGCCTTACCCAATACCTTGAAGACTTTTTTATAATTATAGGACAGTTAAAAGATACAAAAGCTCTATGTCAGCTGCAAAAAAACCCGAAATTATCTCTTTTCATTATATTAATTATGTTGATTCCAACAAAAAAGTTTACTAAACCATAGCACACCACATGCAAGTAATAAAAGGAATCCTAATGGAAAATATGACAATACACAAGATACACATGAAGATTTAATATTAATCATGTTATTTCAACTTCTTCTAATTACTACTTACCACCAATTAGTCACATGCAGGTTTTAGGTCTAATGAATTTAATAAACTCAACATCTTAGGGGAAAAAAAAAACAGTGATTTAACACCTCATTAGAGACAATAATTCAAAGGATTCAACTAAAACACTCTACAACTCTGTTCAGTTGCTTTACTGCGGCCACTGCAAATTTCTCTACTTGATGGAGTAATTCTGTGATGCAATCTAATAGCAGATTACCTAGCATATTTGACGATTCAATCATGCTGGTGTCTAAGTCAGTCCAATACAGCCGTTGGTCGGCATAATCAATTGTGAGGTCATTGGCACGACCCACTTTATCCACCAAAGTGATGCTGTTTGTTCCATCCATATATGCTCGAACGATCCTAGGCTTACCTCCCCATTCTGTCCAGTACATGTACCTGCAACGAGAAGCGGAACAAAACGATACAACTTCACGAGACTGAGTTCAGTTCTGTTTTCTAAATTTGCTTAAAAAAGAAAAACATTGGGAAAAACCACATGGTTATGGGCAGTTAATTAGCATACCGTTGTGTTTTGTGTTTTTTTTTCTTTTAAAGAAAGAAGGAAAAATACAATTCACAATTCTCAGTTTTTCCATTGTGACCTTCAGAGTTCTGGAGCTTACAAGCCTTTATCATATTTTTTCTTTTTATGACCCTGAAGAAACCATCTGCCAAATACGTTGTCACATACAAAGAAAGAAGCAAAGCTTAGAAAAACAACACTGTCCCTTACCCTTTGGTAGGATCAAGAGCCAAAGACCTTGGGTTGTCCAAGTCCTTCCACACAAGGACCTGTCTATACTGTCCATCCAGGCGGGCTACCTCAATTCGATTAGTTCCAGTATCTGCCCAGTAGAGGTTCTTTCCCATCCAGTCTACAGCCATTCCCTCAGGGTAATCTAGCCCAAATTCAATCACGTGTTCAACAGAGCTCCCATTCATGAAAGCTCGACTTATGGTCTGAAAAACAATTGTGTAAAAGTATTTAAGGATTTATGGATACTTCACTAAGATAAAAAGTAATTTAAAAGTAATGAAATTTAGCTTACAAAGACGTTAGTAAAAAAAAACCAACAATCTATTGGTGTTACTTTTTAAAAGCAAACTTCTGTTGTCAAAAAAACAGAGCAGTTTACAGGATAAAGAGATTTGAATTTTCAGAAAGGTTAATAGTTTCTTATGACCAATTCAAAATGCTTTAAAAGGACACGACTTTCAGAAAGCACAATATATCTGCAGATTCTCCCTTGACCCTCTTCCTCTCTCCTGTTTGTACATAAAAACACACATATACTGAAGTATTTAATTCTCTATAATGTTTTAAGTTGAAGGACTAAGTCACAAATTCAGCAAAATCAGAATTAATTTGTTCTCATGGTCAGTCACCTTTGGCAAATTTGCTGATCCTATCTGTATTTTAGTTCTATACAGTCAGCAAAATAAGTCATAGGGCAAGGACTGTATATGCATAAATAAGCCGCTCCCAACAATGAACAACGAAACAACCTCCAGACACACCACTGGGAACACCCAGGATCAGTGTACGATTGTCTGCTTTTGGTAGCATCTCAGCACTACGAGATGTTTCATATTTTTAAAAGGCAGATGTCAAAATTTGTATTTTTACATGTGTAACTCACACCTCAGAAAAAGTATAACACTCTTTCGAAAATGAGTCCTCCCACAAACAGAGCCTATAGGAGATTAGGGATGTAGTGATCATCAAGGAGAGCAGTATGAAAACAGGAGGACGTCTCTTAAGTTGCACTACCTGCAGCCAAGATGCAGAAGGTGGAGGGACAGGGGAATGAAAACTCAGATATGCTGAAATGTATGTGATATGTACGTTGAAAGTACAGTATGATGGATAACTTAGGAGGCCACGTACAAGTAAAATGTTGCCCAGTTCTATACAGAATCAGACTAGGATCTGAATGACACAGCTGAAGTAATGCATTTTCCACTACCAATGGTTAAGACAAACACAGCCTCAGCTTTCCACATGCTTGCCTGAGATTTATTTAGTTATCATGTCTGCAGCACGCTAATTTGTTATATTGGCACTGTTCCTAGAGAAAAGGTATCCTCATCAGTACTTCTAGTGCTGAAGACAACCCTCGTTAGTCTTAGAGAGGTATGTAAACTAGCCCTACAAGTAAACTTTTTCCTATTATGGTTTAGGTACCTTGGCAAGACAACTACAACTGTTCTTGGAAAACTTATTAAGAGGCTAAACAGAGAAATTCAGTTCCAGTGAAGCGAATGCACTGTTTTCTACCATAACTTAATTCACTTCAAAAAGCAACACTGACAAAGAACGCAATGTTCACTTCAGCATTCACCTGGATATGAACCAAACACATGAGAAGGGAATTTCAAACTGCTAGAGAACACAAGGACTTAGGAGGAGATGGAGGCGAGCAGGGGGCAGTTAACATGACATGGAGGAAACCAGACAAGTTCTGTGGCCTCTTCTGTGCCAAGCTGGAGCCTTGGGCTAACAGCAAGCAATACAAAGTTCACTTGCTAGAAGCGAATATTAAGTAGGGTTGTCTTCCAAATCAAAACTGGAAGGTGGTAGAAAGCTTGGGGGGCTGCCAAGCTTACTACGTGACATGAAAACAGCACTTCTACAATAAACATGTGGATGCAGCATATGTAGCATCCGAGACTTCAGCATTCAGCATGAGCAGACACCACTTTGGATTTTTATTTGAAATGGGAACATGCCTGTCACCCAACTGTGCATTCAACAATGCAACTGTCTTCATCTCCAAGAGTCTCCTTGGATGCAATTCAATGACAACACTAGCAACTGCAGGATAGATCATGTAACAGAGGCCTTTGTTAGATCAAAGAAACTGCTCTGTGGCTTTATATTCAGGGAATTCACATGTCAGTAATACCTTCAAACTAACATCAGTCCAATAGATTCTGTTATCAGAAACATCAAAATCCAGAGCAGATGCCTCCTTGACTCCAGTAAGAGGAATAGCAACATCATTATTATTGGTTTCAAGGGAAATCCTATGAATTGCTGCTCTGCTTGTGAAAACTAAGAAGGCTTCAGGAATGATGCAAGTCTTCATGTCACTCAACAGCTCAAGGCCAATGGGACAGGCACACCTGGTCTCCTGGGGTGTAAAGAAACACAGATGGCTGCAGCCTCCGTTGTTCTCTGCACACGGATTAGTCCCTTAAAAACAAAACAAAACAGATAATGGTATATTATGGAGATAGGGGGAAGAGGAGGGTAAAGCTGAGTCAAAAATGTAACTTTTCAAAATAAGTTAATCCTATAGATCATTAATAGAGTAATTCAAAATTGTTTCTTTTCCTCTAGCCAGACATTAGAAGACTGGTTGCATCCCCTTCCTATATATGAAGAACTGCCACAAACATATTTTATAGCTTCCCCAGAGACTAGTTCCTTTACTGAATGCAAGCAATTATCCATATTCAGCCTGGCTATTTTTTGTTCAGTACTCCATCTTTACACCTCTTTGAAATCATCAGTTTTAAAAATGTGTCTGAGTTCAATGATACAAAAATAATGAGGAAAGGACTGGATAACTGCAGCTCTTTACCAGCTGTTCAATCACTACAATCTCCCATTTATTTTGTTCAAGTCAATGACCGTGACCAGGCAGTGCAGGAATAAGGAGGGAAAAGCAGGATCCAAAGACAAATGAGCATCTTTCTCCATCATTTGGAATCAGAGATTTAGCTACAGACGTTATCACAAAAAAATCTCCAAGATCAGACTCATCCAGCTTTTAGTTCTCCCTTTTTAACACATACAGTCTGACGTCAACTTACACCAAGTTACAATCTGAAGACTCAACAGTCCTTCAAGTAAAACGAAGAGTTCCACATGATTGTGAGAGGTTTCTACAGTTCAATCTACTTGCTAAGCACTCTGGGCAAGATTTAATTGCTGAGATGTTAAAAATTAGAGTGCTGTTTGCATTCAGGTACCCCTGTAATAGCCACTAACTCTACCTGTATCATTCCATGTAGTAAAACTTATTCTGCCAATGGAAGAACACTGGGACTTTATACAGGAAAAGGGCAGCAGAAAATGGTGCAATCCTGTGAGCACCAGAACTTCTAGAGACCAGAGCCAGGAATAAAATTCTTTTCAAAAAGATTCAGAGTGTGGTGGAAGCTGCAGAGAACTTAGGTTGAATATCATTATAAAATTGGAAGCACAAATTTCTTTTGCAACACTCTATTTTCCCAACTTTACAAAAACAAGTGCAGCTTTCTTTTAAAGTGTTTCAAACACTAAAGACCATAGTTATTTTCATTACAAGTGATGAACAGCTGCTTAGTGAAAGCAAGAGCTTCTAGAAACTACTTTAGACTCACACTGTGATTGACTACTCTTACCAAAAACTTTGGTAACACTTGTTGCTTTAAGGCCCATCAAGTCTGGCAGCTGATCAATAATGATGTCCCTGCTAGCCCTTATCTTGTGAACTCTTTCAATGCTTCGCCTCTGCCAGTCAGTCCAGTAGATGTAATCACCCAGCAGTGTGAACCCAAATATATGTGGAAGTTTATCTTCTAGGAGGGTTTTCCTCATCGTTCCATCAACATTTATGACCTGTGAGACACATGAAAAACAAGGAAAAAATAAGTTCTATTTGAAAATTTTCACTGCAGACAGCATCACGCTCTGTACCGTATTTAATTCAAAAGACTTCAATTTTCTTTTCTAACATGACTCAAGCTTCCATCTTTTGCTAGAAATGCTTCATAGGTGGACAACTGCTATGCTTTAATCTAGGCTATGCATTACCTGCAGTTGAGATAGAAATTTAAACAATTTTCTCTTTACTGTCGTTCAATGATTATTTCTTTATTCAGAATCAAAATATTAAACTTGTGCTTTGTAGATAATTAAGTTGTCTTCCCTGTACAATGCTCCTGCTTTCTTTTAAAGATTTGAAGACAAACACAGTCATTTCAACTCTGTATTTCCCTGACTTGTAAGCAGTTAAGTGTCTCAGCCATATTTATTTCGTATTAAAAACATCCACTATCCAAAGGCAATGTAATATTAAACCACTAGACATCTAACAAGCTAGTGGTCAGTCAAATCAACAGTTTTAGCACAATTTCATGTACAGCAAGTTGTAAGGCTCTGCCTGTGCCTGGTAGACAACAGGTGCACACAATTTATTTTTTGTATGTGATAAGTGATAATCACATCTTACTAAATTAGTATTTGACTTTTAACGTGCACACACACCTGTGTGGTAGCTATGCAAATAACAACAACAGAAACCTTCAGATTGAAACTTGCTGTTCCTATTACAGTCGCACTTGCAATACTTTCCAAAATTGTGAAAGTAATGCACATCTCTTTGATTATATGTTTTTTGGGGGAACAACATTTCCACATCAAAGAAATACAAATAATACTTTGTCACTGATTCTACTAGATGAATTCTAGCTGGAAAAAAAAAAATAAATCATAAATGGTAGCACGCATGGAACACCCTAATCTCCCAAACAACACCAGTGCAACAGCAGAGGTAAGCAGTCAGATGCTGCACACTGCGTTTAACCATGCTGCACACAAAAGAAATCAATGCTGTAACAGTTCATTTTGCATTGCTATTGCACAGACGTCTTCAGGATTCCTTCCAGACAGAAAGCCTCCTGCTGGAGACACTTAATAATAACACTGACATTCTTTAAAACTAAGTTTCGGAGGAGTTTCATGTCATCCAATCCATCACATGATGAAGCAGCAGAGACTTAAGATTAATGCCTTTTTATTTTATGAAGCTAAATAAAGTACATTTAAAAAAAAAAAAAAAAAAGGTTACGTCTGCGGTTAAAAGCCAAATGGTTCTGCAATTATCTCATTACATCATGTCCAGGCAAACCCCAAATGCTCACTTATTTAGAACAGTATCAATCCCACAGGCTGTACTGCAGTTCAAAAGTTCATCACGCATACTCAGGTGCCAGAGCCAAACTGGTGCATCGTCCTGTAAATAAGACAATTTCCTTTACAAAAACAACAGTGCATCAGTAGGACGATGATCAAACCAGCACATTTCTGACTACTTCTACAGATAATGGGCAGTACAAATATAGTTCAAGCACCAGAGCTGCTGACCAAATACACCAGGCTCTGATTGGATCCGAGGACACAGAAAAATACTTTTTTTCCTATTAATTAATATCTATGCACACCTGTGCATGTTGTCAACTACCACGCTCACTACTGAAAGTACCAAATGAAAGCCTGTTAGGCAATCTAGTCCTCCTGATCAAGCACAGAAGAAATGGAGATCAAAAAGGTAGAATCAGACAGCAAACAAATGTTTAATGGCTCACGCTTTGGCTAAGAAGGAGATGGAATAAGCATTTCCTCTCTGTCTGAACACTCCTGCTCTCCAACGTGTCAGCAGAATGCTTGTGGATCCCAGCAGGCTTCCCCTGGATGCAAAGTGCAGCTCTGACCTGGAGGGGTGGTGTGATGGGCTGCAGACCCTGCCTGGTGATAGCCAATCCACGGCAGTGGGCACGAAGCACTGAGTGCTAACTAGGCTGCCTGGCAGCAGCAGACAGGTCAAGCAGTTCGCCGAAGGTACAGGCACACTGCCTGTTGGATTTTGCTGTCACCCATCTTTCCAGAGATTCATCTCCATTCCAGAGCATTAACTTAAACCACGAGGACACAGGAAAAAACCCTATAAACAGTCCTCACAGTAAGGCCAGAAGCACAAGCTAGAACTGCACAGCTCATAAAATATCCTATTATCTCATCATTTATGGCGTGCAGGCTGCTGACTGCAGCCAAAGGAAAGCTGTTATGGAGCATTTTTCCCATTATTATGCACAGCTTCTCTTCAACACACCTTAAAGGCAGAGAAGAGTGGGTATTTTTTTTCCTAAGAGTTTTCATCCTCTTTCAATAACTGATCAATGGATTTTTGACTTAGGTCAAAGGACAAATGCAGTGCTAAAATCTGCTCTGCTTTCCACAGGAAACACTGAAAGGTCCCCTTGAACAGACAGCCCCTGATTAGTCCTCAGACTTCAATAACAAATCTCTTAACGAGGCATCACAAAGCTCAGCCAAAACCTGTGGCGGGCAAAACAAAATCAACATCAAATGCCTTAATGAAGTGAATTACACACAAAAGCACAGCGAGGTGATAAGGTGTGCTGCTTTTTTTTTTTTTTTTTTTTTTTTTTTTTTAAATGCTGCTGCAGAGTATGCAAAGCAACTTAACATTTCCAAATATAACACTCAAAAGCTCTTGGCTCTTTGAAGAAGATTAAAGTAAACAATGCAATTAAATTCTACACATCAGTGTGATTCATGTAGTCAAGTTGTATTTCAAGCGCATCTGTGAAAAACAACAACTATTCAGCATATAAGTCTTTTGACAGAACAACAAAGGGAGCTCAGACACCTTGCTCCTATATTTAATTCATTAAGAAAAGACTAAATTTATTCAATTGCTACAAAGCTGAGACAAATGGAAACCAGCTCTCGGGATGAGCTAAATCTCTGAGCAGTAAGCGGACACAGAAGGTTGGCACTGATAAAACATTACGACTGCCACATTATTATGTTGGTAGTCTTGCAGGTCTATGGCTTTCTTCTCGGTGTGTGATTTTAGCCTGTGGGAAAGGCAAGGTCCTTGAATGGCTTCCGACAATTCTCTCCAGAAGACCCTAAGAAGGCATCTCAAGGGAATTATGCCCAGTCTTTCTGGCTAGAGAAAGAACCTGAAGGAAAAACCATGTGGGTGGCAGCCAACATGAGAGAAAAAGACAAAGAAAAAGGGAGAGAAATGGAAAACTCCAGAGGGTCAAAAAGCCTGCCTCCAAAAGAGAAGAGTAAAGCAGCTGTGAGCAGTCCGTACCATAGTCTATATTCAGCTGGGTTTAAGCCGTTCGTTAACATTTCCAACAGCTGAAGTAGAACCACCTTTCATCAATGCTACAGGATAAAAGAGGACTCCTCCTTTCTCATTCTGAAGAGGTTTAATGCCAGGCATGTGTTGGCAGACACTGGCAAGCAGAAAAGAGAATAGAAGTAAAGCGGCCAGTCCCAGAACCTACATATCAAAACAGGTCGGAGGACAGCTGGACAACAGATCCATCTGTCCATTTACACACAGATGGTTTGCAGATTTGCAGACTCCACAATTTGCAAATGCAGGTAGTGACACAGTACCATCCTTTACATACAAGTTCTTTCCTCTAAGAGGCTTTCCATCGTTTTTCACTACAGATCACATTTTAGCTTGCTGAGGAAGTAGCAGAAGATACTTCTCAGTGGCTACACGTGTGTCAGATTTTCACTTGTAACACAAAAGCCACTTTGAGATGTTCAATAAAGAGGATTACAAGTAGGATTATCAAGTCTCACGACTCTTTTGACAGCCTTCCCTCGCAAGCACCTTTATAAAGCTAAAGCACAGCAGTAATGGCCAACTGTCTTCAAACAGCCACACTGGCACACAGAAGAACAAAAAGTAGTTGGAGCACAATAATAATAAAAGCCTATCTCAGGAGAGCTCTCAAAAGTGCCTCTGATCCTGAGATCCATCCATTAGTAAGGATTTAAAACTATAAGGCAGAGACTATATTGACAGTATCACATAAAGATATGACTACCAAGAGTCCTTCCATTCTGACTACTACTATCGACTACATGTCATCTCATACATAATGGTTTCACCCCATCCATTTGTTCTGTCTCATACAAATAAAATCTACGTTGTCAAATGAATGTAAAATGTTAATTGGCGACCTGTTAAAAAACAAAACCAAAAATCCCAAAAACTACCTACAAAGAAGCCAAATACAACATAGTATAACTTTACATTACAAAAAAATACAGCCTTAAGTAATTTTTAGCGATCTCCCATTTTCACTGGAAATTATATAAACAAAATATATTCCTGTACCTGTGCTGAAAGTATCAGCATGTAATGTGGCTGTTACTTTGCAGGGTAGACCTGTTCATTCTTTTCATATTAAATTACCACCAGACCTGATGATCACCAATGACTTGTCTCCTAGGACAGTACTTTTCCAGTTCCACAGAGAGTATTGCATTTTCAGACAGACTTTACAAAACACAAGCACTCGTAATAAGCTCCTACAGACACTGATGAGTAGATAAATTTCTTTTTGCTGGGAAGGTGGTGTTAGCGTGATTGTAATCTTGAATCTGTTTACATTTTATGAATCTAATCTAGGAACAACTAATGTTCTCCATATGAAGCACTGTTACATCAGCCTGACATTACCAGAACTTAGTTCTGCTTGCAGGATATCAAACAGTTAAAGGTGCAGCTGGTAAATTCTGCAACTGTTCTGTGCTAAGCAGGAACATTATATGGCATGCCTAGCTCCTTAAAAGGGGAAAAAGTTAAATGCAAACATACTCAAAACTAATTTATGGCAACTGGTGGCTAGAACCTAAAGCACAGATGTTTTACTGAATCGGTATTTCAATTTGGTTTTTAGGTGCAAGTTGCTTATTTAATACACTTCATGGAAATCTTACCTTCTGCAAACAAACTTTTTAATACTGAAACACTGAACACCTCTGTAAGTAGTTTAAAGGGGCCTCCAGCAACTCTGTAGCTAACGTCTGTTATAAAAACAATATCCCTCTCCAACTTTAGTTAACTAGTTTGGGAAAGGGGAAGAATACATAGGTTTTAAAATAAGAAATACACATCTTGCTTTTTATTTGCTTTTATCCTCATCTCCCTTTCCTCCAAAGTGATTTGAATAGTCCTGTAATATTTTTACGTCCCCCTTCCCTCTTAGTAAAACCAATCACCTTCTCAACTCTACAGATACTCAGAAGTCCATGGAAATAGCACATCATATAAATATTTAGCATAGAATCACAGAATGAAAGGTTGGAAAAGACTATGAGATGACCCAGTCCTACCATCCACCTATCACCCTCACTAGACCAGACGTCCATTAATGCATCCAAATGTTCCTTGAACACCCCCGGGGTCAGTGACTCCACCAGCTCCCCGGGCAGCCTGTTCCAGCACCTGACCACTCTTTCAGAAAAGCAGTACTTCCTAACGTCCAGCCTGAATCTCCCCTGGCACATCTCGAGCCCATTCCCTCATGTTCTATCAGTAGTTACATAAGAGAAGCGTGTAGCACTCCTGCTTTTGAAACTGGAACTGATGAAACATTTATAACCTACATATGCACAACACGAAGGAAGGACTTCAAATAATAAGCTTGATATGAGAAGTAATTTGTGGCAACCTATTGAATTAAAAAAAAAAAAAAAAAGAAGAAGAATGAGCAACTGGAGTATCCAACCAGAATTCTTGAAGAAGTCAAAGAAGATGTCAACCCTTCTACAGAAAAGACCTCTCTCCTTTCTCAGCATTACCATGGTAATTTCTATTTCATTTCAAGCTAGGGTTAAGTTAAACATAGCTATTTCTCTCTTTTAAATAACCTATTTACAGACAATGAGAGATCCACAAGCAATTAGTTGAGAAATACTAGTCTAGTCAAAATGCCCTCTTGAGCTTTTCCCTTCTTCAGTCAACCTCTACCCCCAAGAAGAGGAGAGAGGCGGGCTGGTGACCAGCAACAGGGCATGGGGCTGTACCCAATGAACGTAAATCCAAAGCTGCTTCTCTTGGCAGTAGCAGGCAGAGCTCATATCTAGACTGGACGGGGCACTTCTGGTTCCCAATACTTGTAACACAGATAAATAAAGAAGCTAAAAGGAAATGCGAATTGCAGAAAAATGCAATTAGTGATCAATATCAAAGACTAGAATTAATTTACACGAACCATAATTTAAAAAGAGCTCATCTAAAAAATTAAATTAATGGGCAGCAGCAAGCACAACAGCATTCAACCTGGCTGTCACTTTTATCTGCCAGTGTAACACAAAGGCATAACCCCAGCTGAGCACTTGCTTATGCATGGCATAACACTGTTGGTTTTTGTTTGCCTCTTATTTTATTTTTTTTAACACAGCAATAAGGCACACATTTTAAATTAAACAAAAATATTTGCAGTCATATTATTGGTCTACTTGCAAATTTCCCTGCAGAAAGCTTACAAATTAATCAGAAACATATGTTTAAGCTTTATTCAAACCTGCTGGAATTTCTAACAAGAAATAAAAAAAAAGCAGCTTTAGGAAATCACTGGTAAGTTGCCTACAAAAATTAAAATATATATATATATATATCCATAGCTCTATGTGAAATACCTGAAATAACCATTTTATTATCCAACAAAAAAATAGCAAGGAATCTAAAAATGATTACTTCTGAACACGAACTTGAAGTATGAATACTTAAATTTGCAAACAAAACATGCTCAATAAATTTAATTGTAAAGCTGATTTATACAGCAGATAAGGCATGAAACAGGTTATCCTGGCTTTCACTGCTACCAATGCAAAACCATGTGATACGCTTCCTAGGAAAAAGTTCTTCAATCTCATCTTCCCTTTACTTGTGGCTCAGAATTAAGAGCTACGAAAGCCAGTACAGTTTGACAGGTACCCATAAGGAGGCCTAAGTCTTCTCCCAGACAAACACTTGTCTCTGCAAACTTCAGAAAATTTAAGCCAAATTGAGATTTCAGGATGCTCGTTTACCTTTCTCAACAGACACACATAAGCTCAGGCTAGAATTTTAACCACACAATGGCACTGTAGTTTCGTGATCAGTTTAAACTGACACAGCCACTGGAAAAGATGGTCCAAAACTCACACCTGCACACCAGCCTTTGCAGATCGTTCTCATTTCATTCTGTGCCAGTATACACATTTCTGTGGCTGTTCTGTCAACCAGACCAAGGATTTAATTCAGAGAAAAACTGATTTATTTTCCTGTTCTTTCTCAGCTACAGTGCTGACTTAAACAAATCTCAATATTTTGCTACAAATCTCATTTGAAGATTCTTGACTCAATCGTGACCTGAAGCAAAGTGCTCTTAAGATTTTTTTTCACTAATCTTTCTCAGAAAGCACTGAAGGCCTAGATTCCAGGGAATGCATCAGCAACTCCTGCCTGTCCTGGGATGTATGATATCATGTGGCCTGTGTGAATAGAATCCAGCTGAAGAAACACCATAAACCTATAGGTAGAAAACAGCGAACCACAAGCATGGAAACCTTTTCTCCCACATTCCAGTTCCAGCCCTGCAAAATTACTGGATATTCGCAACTGCCTAAATGACACTAAATAAATTCTAGTACAGAACGATACATAATGATCACCAGTTTCTTTTTGAGAGAGATGAAAGATTTAGGTTGGGTATAAGGAAAAAGACTTTTACAAGGGCAGTGAGGCAGCGGTTGCCCAGAGAGGTGGTGGGTGCCCCATTCCTGGAGACATCCATGGTCACACTGGACGGGGCTCTGAGCTCCTATCTACTGTAGGTGTCCCTGTTCATCGCAGGGGAGTTGGACCAGATGGCCTTTAAAGATCCCTTCCAACTCCAAGTGTTCTATGATTCTATATTCGCACTTTTTCTCTCTTACGCAGATCATACAGAAATTGAATAATACTTTTTTTTTTCTTTTTTTGAGGTTTTTTTCTGTAGTAACATCGATGACACAGTCACTACCATGTTACATTAATACAACATGGTAATGTGTTTTATGCACAACATACATCTGCAGTTTGGTGAACCCCTTCTGCCAAAATCATGATCCCTAAGCTGAAAGCCAGTTGTGTGGAAATACATTCACCATTTGCACAAAAAATATACTGTTCTGTGAAGCTGTTTTATTAACTGCTTCTTTAAAAAAGAAATGGAGATGAGCATTTCCCACCTCCATTCTTTGCACTCCACCTTATACTCTAAGTTCTTCTGCACTGTGGTCTCCAGCACACGTGGAATGGACAGCAAACCGACAATCCACCAGCAGTGGTGGTGACTGTGAACCACACCACTGCTATGAAACGAGAAGCTTTAAGCCCAGTTTTGGTGCAATTATGTTAATAAGCCACAAACACAACCAGAGCAGAAAAAAAACTACCCCGAATTCTCTTTCACTTTAGATTTAATTAGATTAAGAGAAAGAGCAAAGGAAAAAAAACCTGCTAAAGTGCAGGGTTTTTTTTTTGTTTGTTTTTTGTTTTGTTTTGTTTTTAACAGAACTTCCAAGTTTCTCCTTCTAAATTCAAAGTAAAAGCCAAAATCTTCATATTTCAGATAGATTTCCAGGCATTTTTAAAAATGCATGCATTACTAACAATATACAAATTTCCATTTGGTTTCGCCATCTGTAGGCTTTAACTATTCCATAGGTGTACACACACATACACAGCCAGAAGCTGCATCTAGAAAGACAGGGCTTGTAAGCATATTTTAAAGTAATAAATTTGTAATAGGTGACAGACTTACTCTTGAAATATTTCCTTTCATGGCACCACAGCTTGTCCTAGTTGATGAACCTGGTAGTAGTACCACCTGCGTGGCATTATCAAATATTTCTTCAGGCTTCCATTTTGATCTATATGATTCCATTCAATTCAAAAGCTTACTCCATATTGCATCAGAAAAACTTGAGGAATGGTTGATGCAGTGGGAAAATCTGCATGCCATATGCCTGACTATCAAGACACCTCATACCAAAGATACAGCGAATTAAACCTAATTCTGCCACTGTGATGAAATTAACTACCATTTCTTGATAGACTGGTACCAAAGAGGAAAAAGAAGTTGTGTCTCAGTGTGTACTGTGGGGGCTCAGATGACTTTTGTAATTCTAGTTTGTGACACTGGGTATCAGACTCAGATTTTGATAGGTAAGAGACCAGCAGTTAACAAATACTTACAAGTAACAGACATTTTGCTGTTACCCTCTTAGTATTTGCTTAACATTAATTTTAGGAAACAATTTGCATTTTTTTAAGTTTGCCTTTCCTAGCGCTTGTGACTAAAGAAAGCAGGAGATGTAGGTGCTCTGCAATCTTAATTATAAGAGAGAAAGCAAACAATTGTACTGGGGAGAGCAGAGTGGAGCATGCCTAACACAAGAACACAGTTTGACTGGCTTCCAACACACTGTACCACAGGACTTATTCCCCAACCCAATCTACAGACTAACGCTCCAGCTTTCTCCAAAAACATTTGTGGACAATTGCAGATGGGTCCCCCCCAAAAAAGTCTGCCTTTATAAACGAACAAGCATACTATGATTTGCAAGTTACACTTCCCATGTTCTCTGTAAGCTTTATCCAGTGAACACCCAAACTCTTTTGTTTGACTGTTTAGTCAAGACGTAGTTTTTCTCAACATAACACAACTGATATTTTACACATTCCTTTAGCCAACTTTAAAACACTGAAAGCTGCTCATAAAAAGGCTAGACAGTCTATTTCAGCTACCTTCTGCCTTTTTATTTAAGAAGCCTGCTTCAAAAGCACATCAGCTATTCAAAATGAGACACTGCGCTGCATTCATACTCCATGTGCATAAATCATTCCCTCCAGCATCTCACTCCAGGGTCAAGTCCAGCTCCAGAGAATGCTGGCCGAGTTCCACCTCACAGGAAACTTACCTCCCATCGGGTTTTAGGTAGAAGACTCCCAGTGCCAGCTGAAGTACATTAACTGACTGTGCAGCCCTGCTCTGCCCACCCCACATGGTAATAATGGCTCATTTAGCAAACTCAATAATTGACAATGTTTTTCTCAGCATAATCTCCACCAAGTATGCAAGTCTGCAAGGAGACCTGGTTTCAGTTTTCATGGACACAAATATTCAACTTCTTTTCTATAGTTAGATTTAAACTTATTTAAACTTTGGCTCAACGTTCAGGGCCCCAACACTTGTGAGGCATTCTATCCCTGTTCCAAAAAGGGCTCAGCATTCCTGCATTAGATCCAGCTATACTTTTGAGCTAATACCTCACACAGCACTTTTAGCTTTAAGCTTGCTGTACCGTTCAGTAGAAGGCATAGAAAGGAAGGATACGGGATTTTCAGGGATACGACTGGCCTCATTCTGGCCTTTAAAATACTAGGTCCTCAGGTGTGTGTCTTTTCATTTTGCAATTATCTGAAGGGGTTTCATTTCAATATACCATTTCGCCAGTAATAATGAACTGGTAAAATCCCTTGTAAAACACTCTAGAGAAGGTTGAAATACAATTCTTAAGGCACTCATTGTCTCTTGCAATAAAAAGCCCGAGGCTAGCTGCATCTTAATATAGCTCTACTTAGCACCATTTATAGAAAGAACACAAGTGTCAGTAATTAACCTGTGGTGCATGCTCCAAGTGATACACATCTACATCAGATTTCCTTCTTACAAAAGCATAAAGTCATCATACCTTATAGCCTTCCAGCAAGTACATTTAAATTGAGAACTGCAGGCCAAAGACCACCTAACAGACTTGTACTCTCACACAGACTGATACAATAGCATAAGAAACTTCCACTGTCATATCCAACTCATCTAAGTTTAGGAATGAGGAAGATGACTTGTATGCTCAGAAACTAAGAATAATTAGTCACATGTATGTGAGCCACACATTTCTGCAGTGTGTGCATTTGAAACAGGCTTGCCCCCATCACATGAAAACAATCTATAGACAGGCACAGATATAAGACAGGCCTCAAGAAGAGCTCAAGATGGGATAGCTTCACCTTTGAGGGAAGCCAGCAGGTATGGACTTCTTGTGGCTCTGGTTGGTTTTGGATTTTTTGTCAGTTCAGCAAGCAGTCCCCAGTCGGAACTACAGACTCTGACTTGCTCACCTTGACCTCTGAGAGCCATGATATCTTTTTTTTTTTTTTTTTTTTTTTAATCAACACCAGTCACTTCCAATATGAGCAGGATCCACATCACCACATCAACCAGAATAAGAGGAGGAGCTGGATGGAGAAAGAACATGTTGTGTTGCAGCACATTTCAGGGGAGAGAAGCAAAGCAGAATCAGTGTGTCAGATTCAAAGATGTCTAACAACAATAAACTTACCAGTCTGTCTGTGGCAGAGAAGGGGAAGATGCAGAGACAGGTTGCCGTACGCCAAGCAGCTGCCATTCTGCCTAGTTCGGAGAGCAGCAGACCTAGTGGACCTGCCTTTCAGAAGAAGCCATCTCCAACTCATAAGGATGAATATCGGTTGTACTCATTTTGTAATACTGAAAGGCTCTTATTCCCACAAGACAGAGAATTGAGCATTCAGTAGGCAAGGATGTAGGTTTAACGTAGCTGGGACAAGGGATAACAATTCTTTAAAGAGTTATTCCATAAATTGGTGGGAATTTTTTTTTTTAAACACACGTAACTCCCTCCTGTGCTTCATGGGATGTTTGACATACGGCTGCAGATTATCAATATCCCCTCAGATCTTTTAGCAGATTACAGAAAAGATCGTCTCTGTAGCTGCCCGCTAAGTGGTGACTGGGGACAGCTTCAGGCCTTGGTCTTCACTCATCAAAGAGCTCCTGATTTCCTAGTATGCAAATGCCAGAATGACATTTGTTTGTTGAGGCAGAGTAGGTAGAAATAGAGGACAGGTGGGGAAGCATGTAAGATAAATCCAAATTCTCAATATTTAAGAGATGCACTGGAAAGCTGAGAGAGTAAACAAGGAACAAGAACGACTCTCATTTTGTTTTGAGAAAGGAAAACACATCTAGGTAAAATCAGATTTTAACATCCAGTTTGAAGAATAGGACCAACTTCTTCAAGAAAAGGATTAAATGATCTTGTCAGTGCAGAAAAGAACACGAAAGGGGAAAGAGCAAAACAGACTGGTTGGAACATAGCCAATATTAAATATTTACTAAAGTACCCTCTAAACAAGAACTAAATCATTAATCGCACCTGTACTTTCTCCACATCCCATCCCTTCTTCGAATGCTTGGCTGGGAAGAGTTGTTCCTTTCCTTTCTTTCTTTTTAACCTGGCTTCCTGCAAGACTGAGCGAGTCTCTTCATTTCAGCGCCTCTCTCCCTCCCTCTCCCCTTTTGTTTTGTCTGTTTAGCTTTAGGACTTGGTGGGTGGCTGCTTGTTGGTTTGGTTTTTTATTGTGTTTTTTTTTTTATTGTTGTTATTGTTGGTTTTTTTGGGGGGTAGGGGGGCTGTAACTTCTATTTGTCATTGTGCTTTAGTCTTCGGCTCTCGAGACAAACTGATTGGGTGGGAATCTTGGCTTAAATTCTAAAATAAATGTTTCAAGTATTCTTGGTTTCAGAGAAATTTTAAAAATGTAACATGAATCCCTGAAAGGCTTAAAAGAAAAGGGCAAAAAAGCAAGTTATAAAAAGTCAATTTAAGTCTCCATTTTTTAGGTAAATCTTCTTTAGGCAGAAGAGCTGTTTCATGCATGAGCTGTACTGCCTGGGGCAATGGGACAAACCCATCGTCTGGGTTTAGTAATGCTGGAACAGCCACACACTGTGTTTTCAGGCTGTGACTGGCATTAGCAAGATCCAGACTTCATCTAGAAGTTAAAAAAAAAAAAAAAAAAAAAAAAAGTCTTAACTTCGTCCCTGCCAGGAACTTTCTCATGAAAGCCTGCCTTGAGTAAAGGCTGATTAAGAGTTTCAGGACCTGGAGACACATGTGTGCTTAAACACTGATAGATACGTACATATGTGTATGTCTGTGTGTTTTTAATATGTCTTCAGAAATCCTGTTTCCTGTTGGAAAATTCAAAGACATGAAAAACCCACCCATAGACAAATCAGTTACATATTCTTTACTTCTCAAGCCAAATTTTCCCGGAGATATATAATGAGATTTTACATACTTTGTGCCTCACTGACTAATTAGATCAATGCAGGCTACTCCCCCCGTCCCTCCCTTTTCGTTGTAGGGACTTTCATTGCCTGTAGCTACACAAGCGTGGTTGCTTTTGCCAAATATTTGGAGATACTGCTAATGGCTTCATTTGAACTTCACATTGCTGCATTTAAGAACGGAGGATGGAGGCTGCATGTATTTTAATCCATACTGTGATTGCTTTGAAGTCGTTTGTAATGAGGAGTATGTTTGTATTTATATATCAGAGCTGTTATAGGAACTCGTGATTCCCAAAGGATTATATTTCCACTATCAAACAAACACAGTGTATACTTAGGAGGGGGAATACATCTAGAGGTCAATTTTCCACTCCAGCTACAGTGCTCAGCCTCTTTCACAGTTCTTTCCAGCCACAGATTCAAGCACTCTGTACAAAAAGCTATCACTCATCTCTGTCTTGCAAGCAGGGAAACTGAGTCAGGAATCTACCACAGATTGCAGCAGTCAGACAAAGGGCTGATGCAGCCAGCAAAGCTGCAGGATGCCCTGTTGTTTTCACACTGACACTGCCAACACACATTCTGAAACAAAAAAAAAAAAAAACAAACCCAAAAGTACAGGAAGCATCAGAAATAAGAATCCATAGTTTTCACATCCCTAGCAGGTACATGAGGACACAGAGAACAAAGCTGAGGGGAAGATTTGGCTGAAGATGGTGATTCTATGATTCCTTTTAGAAACAAGAAATTCATCCTACATTTTGGGCTACAGCTTGATACACCCTCACTAGATAAAAACTTGGAAAAAACCTCTAAGATCATTCAGTCCGACCATCCACCTATAACCAATATTTCCCACCACTTCTTTGGAGGCAAATACAAGTAACATTCAGCTTTTTCACTCCTCCAACTTCCAAGTGCTGCAAAGCTTTGTGCACAGCTGCCAGGAAGAGACAAACTCTAAGTCCACAATCTACACTGCCTTTTTCTCCCTTCAGAAGCTGAAAGTCCTCTTACAGATTATTACAGACTCTTGAAAGCAGGCGTTTATGTCAGAGTCAAGAACCCAACTCATCCATATGAATCAAGAAAATGATATCTCATTGCTAACCTCTCCAAGGTCTTAGTACCCAAGATGGAGATGGCAGTTTAAAAAATAAAATGAAATTGAATTTCTGGAGCAGCTCACTTCCATGTAAATTAAAGCCCAATACCAGATTCTTAAATGTATGAAAGCCCACAAAGTAAATCTGCCTAGCCAAACTGAGTTTCATCTCCCAGTTGTCCTTTTGAGAGCGCTGCAGCAGCTTTTATCATTTTAATTTCAAGAATTCCTGTTAGCCTCATTTAAACACTTACTTTAAATATGAGGATCCTTAAAAATTACAGTATCTGACCACTTGCAATATGAGAACAACTTTTTAGAGCACTTCATGGGCTTTTCAGGGTAGTGAAAAGGAAGCTCTGGAGAGCTTTCACGAAGAACAAAAGTTCTGCTTAGCCTACATCACATCCCTGTCTCCCTTCTTATTTATTCAGTTCTATGTTGACCAACTTGGTTATTTACTACAATTACAGTATTCTGGTGGGAAGAAGTTAGCTGGGTGAAAGCGGAGGGAAAGGGAACATGAGCAACCTTGTTACAACACTCCTGATCTGGTAGGAAAGGACCTTCCACTGTACAGCATCTTTCAGCACCTCCTGATGAGTCTCAGCAAAACCTCAGGAGGCTTGTAGTTAATACCTGGAGAACATGGATGCTCTCGTCTGCCACAACTGCACTGTTTGTTTCATGTGTGAGAGTATGAGAAAATGGGAATTTTTCTCTGACTCAGCAAGGGGTAGATATTACAAGCACTCTTCAGCCACCATAAAGCTGTTGCAATTGCTCTGTTATTCGGGGAACACAAACGCCATCTGATTAAATCCTGCTGCTGCTGGACTACATCATCCTCATTGCCTTCTGAGGAGCAGTCTTACTCAAGCACTGTCTGACGTTGGATACTTCAAGGATTGGTCTGTGAGGCACAGTAAGCTCCAGATGCTCAAACTCAGGATAGAAGTTCCTAAACCTCTCCCTTGTTTTTATTAAACAAGGCTGAAAAAGTAGAGAGTGTACTCTAAACAGAGAAACAGACCAAAGTAATTGATTTTCTTCTCTTAGTTACTGAGTTGACATAAAAGAACAGCATTTCTAACAATGGTTCCCTGTATGTACTGCAAACATACACATTTTCTGAGCCCGAGGACATGGAAGGAGGCAGCCACTGCAACTACAAAAATATTAGTTTCCTGTTTAAATTTGGGAGTGTAGCTGGACTTGATGGTTTATCATCTGACGGATTTCTGGGTAGAGGGAAGGCTTGTTTGTGTTAGGGATAAGGCTGTTTTCTGATTTGGGTCACGCTGTTTACATTTGTCAGTTTTATGCTGCTTGTGAGTGGGGAGAAAAGAAAAAAAAAAAAAAAATCAAATAATTTACTCAAACACTGCCTGTGGTGAATTTGTCCTCTACACCCAAGGCCAATTACTGTTAAAAAAAAAAAAAAAGAAAAGAAAAAGAAATGGTTGCTTCCACGTGAAAAATATTTCAAGAATTTTGGAAACGCCTGGACCGTGCAGCTGTTGGCCAACTACTACTCTCAAATCACTGTCAGATACTGAAAGGAAGTTACTCTCAAAAAGTGGAAGCCAATTTGATCAGAACTAGGAGACTTCCCAGGACATTCTGCTGCCTGTATCTTAATGCCACCATGAGTTCCAACAGCATATCCATGAAAGAGACTCGTACCCACCCCTTGGCTGTGAACAGCTGGCACTGCCCACTCCCTCGGTTATCTAAGGAACTACTGAAAGCAACTGTTATATGGAGAAAAAATACCTGCAGAAACCTGAGGTGACAACCTTCAGCCCTTTATCTGGAAAGACACATGGGGGAGAAGCTGAGAAGCAGCACTCCTTTGGCTTGTCTAACATCCACACCTCCTAAGCAGCAGAAATCTGAGAATTTATTTCTGATCTGAGAAATCAGTTTCACTTCTCTCTTTGCTGGGGCCTGTAACGGACAAGCTCAAGACCATTCACTTTCAGACACTGAGATTGAAGACGACAGTGGTTCTCAAGCCGATTCATCAATAGAGTAGTTGTCCTAAGTTCCAGGCTCAAAGTTATCAGAATCAAAGTTATCAGCGTTACCAGAATCAACTGCTTGTGCCTAACCTCCTAACATAAACATGTCAGATGTCAATACTGTGCATACATCTACATCTGTATATACGGGTGCAAAAAACAGTTCATTCCAATTACACGTTTCCTGCAAACTTTTGCCACAGTATGGCAAAAATGAAAAATACAGCACTTTCATACCAACATCCACTACTGCTTACTTCGGAGAAAAAATTATCTTACCCCATTCCACTTCAGAGCCTGGAAAGTTCTGACATAATTAAGAACTTAGTCTGTCACTCCAAAAACAAATGGTTTATGTCTTACTGTCAGTCTCTAGCAGTAAATTACTTCTGATCTCAGCCCATCTTTTTCCCCTTTCCAATCCTCATTGGCAATATTTCCTCTTTCGAGAATCATTTGCTAAGTGTTTCTAATTTCTTCCAAAAGATCAAAGCAAGTTGGGAGAATCACAAACAAAAAAACCTTAACTTTGAATGTACAAAGCTATTCTGTGCTATCAGGAACCTTACTAAAAGAGGAAGTTCAGATTTTCAAAACCTAGGAAACAGATAATGACAACAAAGTAATGCAAATTTTACTCAGTTTTTAAAGCTGGTAAGTAGCAGCTAGCATGGATTTAACAGAATTGTAGGGTAGGGTAATGATGTTCCCTACCTACAGAGCTCTCCACTTTTGTAGAGGCAGGGGCAAGGAGGATTTGCCTTTCTCTAGAAGCAAAGCACTTGTGTATCACTGCTTCCCAGTATGCTCTTAACAAATCAACGTAAAATGCAGCACATTCCTAGGAAGTAATACTCAAACCTTAAGACAGGACTACTAAATTTCTTTTGGGCCAGAACACCACTAGACTTGAACAGAAAAGACTATTAAGTTCCATAATTACTACTCTGGGAAGAACTTCAGATGATCCTGGCCCCTACTGTATTGGTTCCTTGTACTGGTTTAGCACTAGCAAGAACCTTGCTTAAGTTGGCATTTTTGTGCAGACAAAACCAAGATTTTCTCTTTTTAATGCTCGTGACAAATATTTAATTCACACTTTAACAGAGACATGCATTTCTGTGCTTTCAGCCCAGGTTCTGCTTCTCACTGCAACGTACAGGCAGTAGCAACTCTATAATCAAACAGGCTGTAGTTTCTCTTTCAAGGAGTTTGAAATAATTTAAACATACACAATCTATCTATACTCTGGAAGAGGACTTCTCTGACAACAGACCTGGATAGTTTATTATTTCCACTGAGTATGAGTCCAAGTTAGCAAATTCAGTGCTCGGGGAGGCCCTCATAATACGGTATGTAGAATATCCTGAGCTGCCATGAGATGACACCATCAGGGAAAGCAGAGAACTCCTTGTGAAAAAGCAGCATAAATATTTTGCCTTTCAAAGCATGGAGAAGAAAAGAAAACAAAACACCCAAAGTCAACAACCATTAAACCACCACCTCATTAAACATTTCACAGCCTTTAGTATCAAAACCAGCAACGAAAACAACGTTCATTTAAGTTCATACACATTCCTCCACACTGTGCTCCTTTCTAGTTGCACTGAAGATGACTAATGAGCATGTGACCAGGCCTAGCAATGACCCTAATACTGCCACAAAGACTGATGGATCCCACTGCTATCCTAAGCAAGAGTATGGGATTCGTACATGAGACTGGACAGCAAACTGTCAACCACCTAGAAAACATTCCTTTCTATCCCCAGATCGAGTTATCCTTATGACTCTGCACAGGCAAGTAAGGCACACCAAGTACAAATTAAAAAAGGATTTTCTGCACCAATTCAGACCACTGATCTTATTCAGTGCTGTGCCTCCAGATGCAGCCAAGCTGAACGTATCTTCTCAGTTATACATTAGAGAGAAATCCTCTGACTGCTACAGGCATGCAGCTCTGAGCTACGAGATCTGATGATAACACTACTTTGTGGGGTTTGAATGAAGAAGAGAGTAAAGCAAAGTAAAGAAGAATTCATTCTTTGAATGAAGAAGAGAGTAAAGCAACAAATAGACAGAAGTACACGGTAAAAATATTATTCAAGCAAAAACACCATTTTAATTTATCTCACATCACTGGAAAAGACAGTTCTATAGTTAGTACTGCTCTGAGCCCCTAACAGTTGAGACTCAAACTGCAAGTCTGTTGGTTGCATATGACAGCAAAGAATTCAGACAAGAATCAAACATCCACTGCTTCTACGTTAGAAAAAGCTTACATGGAAAGAGCAGAAGGGAACTCGGGGAGGTGAACCAGAAGACTATCTGCACACTATTTGTAAAACCTACAGCACAGTTTGTAAAACCTTCACTGTTGCCATCTGAGTAAGGGCAGGGAAGCCTCAAACAAAACAGATCTTTCATTGTAGACATTTATGATGCATTAAAACTGGAATGTAAGCTCTGCTACGCAGATTGAACCATACACATACATCTCAGTGAGAGGACCAGATGGTATAAGCCCACAGTGGTTAAATCACACAGTTTACTCCAGCAAAAATCATGCCTGGAAAGAGTAGTTATTCTAAACGATTGATATGAATTCAGTCGTTCAGATTAATAGTAAAAAGCTAGGACTATAAACAACAATATGACTGTTTTCTAAAGCTGAGGGCTCTCCCACGATTTGCCTTCTAGATGAGAGCAATGGGGTTTTCAGATATCCTGAATAACTCTTAATAATCCATGACAGAAAGAAGATACCTTATCTCACACACAACTACCTAGGATCTAATTATGCCCTTCTCAGCAAATTTGCTCTCCACATCAGTTTGGAAAACACACTTGATATTTTAACAAGGAATAAAATCAGACCTACAGCTAAAAGAAAGGGGCACTCTGTTCTTGCCAACCATTTAACAAATCATAATGTTTTGCTTTTCAAGACAACATACATACACAATTGCAAATATATTTTATACATATGCTCAACGTTTTTAAAAAAAGCAAGCAATTCAATATTTCAAATAATCAAACTAGTGGGCAATATAATTAAAAATAAGGCTATATTTATATGTGTGTACATATATTTTAGCTGGAAGGCAATCACAGGTCAAACGAGGAAGGAACTCGAGGACAGTTAAAATGAATAACTGGCAAAATATAACAAAGCAATTGCTTGTCTTTCCAAACCAAGATCTCTGCTGAAGAATACCATAAAGGTAAAACACTCCATGAGGCAAAGTCACTCCAAAGAGGCAGATAAAATTGCAGTAAAAGTACATTGTATGAGGAGCTAAGATTGAAATAGCGGCAGGAAAATTTTACGAGAATGAATGGACAGTAGGTGACATCTACACTGTGGCCTTAAACATTGGGCAAAAGTCACCAGAGATGACGCAAGATGGAATGCGACAGAAAGAACTCACCATGCTCACACAATGGCTCACAACAGCTTTTGAGAGGAAGGGAAGAGGCGAGAGAAATACCTATACCAGCTGCAAATGCAAGAGGATGGCTGGGACCCATCTTGGATGAAGCAAGTCACCACAACAGAAGGTGACGAGGAAAACAGATGGTACACAGAAGCAAGCCAGCACAAAGACAAAACGTAAAATGACAAGGATCATCAAGATATCCCAGTAGTCAGGATTAAGAGAAGGAAATGTCTAACTTGAATACCTACGTCCACAACATTTATTATTCATGTGTCCAGCTATGAAAAAATCCAATTATAGTGACACTGATTGTAGGTTTTAAGCTAAGGAAATTATAATTTAGTAAACTGCAAGAAAATAAATTATATATTACAGATTATTTGCTTTCTCTAGGCTGCTTGGAGACTTTCCTAGGCTTACTGAGGAGTACACTTCTTTTCCTGCTTGTTTTTCCTTTCTAGTACAAAGTGTCATTGTTATACAAACAACCCTCTTCTTCTTGTTTGTCCACTGTTACTGTCAATTTTTATATTAACACCAATGAAAAAACACACAGTACAAATCACAGAATCACAGAATTGCAGGGGTTAGAAGGGACCTGAAGAAATCATCAAGTCCAACCCTCCTGCTAAAGCAGAGTCCCTGCAGCAGGTCAGGTAGGTAGGCACCACACACAGACCAAGCTTTAAGAATGGAAGGTGAGTATACATCTTTAAACTCTTCTGTTAAACAAAAAAGAAATTCAGCAGTCATGGAATATATGAATGCCTTCATTAAGACTTTTAGAACTCTGAACCAGGAAAAAAATATTCTGCAAAGAAGGCTACCCTTACTAGATTTTAGAAGGCGGAAAAATATGTGAAACAAAAGGTCTGAGGAGAAAATTAGAAGCAGCTTTCAAAATAACACTGCACAAAACACCAGTGTGTTAGGAGGGGAAAAGGGGGGGGGAAGGGAGGGGAAAAAAAGTGGAAAAAAAAGAAAAAAAAAAAAAAAGAAGCCAAGCCAACAGTTTGAGTGCTAGGATATTTAACACTGCCAACTCAAACCCATCAAACATTTTCCTCCTGTCCACTCTGCTGCTCCCCTTAACACTACAGTACTTCTGAAGAGAGGAGCAAGAAGAAAAATGATTGCACTCAATTTGCATAAGTGCACAACACGGGAGATTTATGAGCATTTATAACAGCCAAATCAGCCAAACAAATTGTCTGAAGAAATGCAACAGTAAGCTATTGGGGTTCTTATGTCGGTAACATCAGAAGTCCGTGGGGAGAATCAAATCTTTTATTATAAAAATCAATCACAATTCCCATTCTGTTCCTCAAACCCTAAAAAAAAACCTGAGTGCCACTAATTTAGCCTTCTTCCCCAAGAATGAATCCCAGATAAAAAGGAGCCGACAGCTGGAGTGGAGCCAAAGGAAAGCTTTCAGGAGCAAAAACGCAGAGAACAATGTTAGTTCTGCATTTGGAATTTTACATGAAACTCTGCACAGAGAAGACAGGCATATCTCTGGCTACACGGCTCAGAATATACATTTATTATGGAGAACGCTGCCTTTAAAAGGAGAAATAAATTAGAGATTAACGCCTTTTATGCGAGCTGCGAGAAGAAGAATTCCTGGAGCAATTCAATTCAGCACAAGGAACAAGGTTTCTTTCAAAAGTCACCCTTTACTGGGAAGGGCGCTTCTTTGCAGGGAGCCTGAACTGAGGAATACACAGCTCCTAGCTTTCTATTTATAGTCATTCAGGCAGTGAATAGTCTCATTCCAAATGCCACAAGGCATACTCACAACCTTTTATTCCAGAGACCTGATTTGTGTTTCATTTCAAAAGTCCAGCGCTATGAAAAAAGAGGGGGAGGGAGGAGAGCAACAGCAACGCAACAGGCAACAGAAACACTTTCTCAACTTTTCCTTTATGAAGCTGCAGCTAGAGTGTGGAAAAGAGTTTTTCAGAAACTTCCCTACGGGAAGGAGAAATGTGTGAGCTTTGGAAACGCACGCATTTTCTCTCATTAATGCAGAATACCAACGCCCTGCAATTTAGGCGAGTCTGGGGGAAGGAGGAAAAGGAGTGAGGGGTGAGAGCATTTCAATTACTTGGCTTTGAAGGACCCTTCTGAATGAGAAAGAGACAGAAAACACTTGTCAAATGCAAGTTCAAGTGAAAGCCACTTCTGCCAATGAAGTGTGCAGATGGCCGTGGGGGTTCCACTGAACCCTAACTGGGCTTCTATTATGTCTTTATTGCTCACAAAAAGGCAAGGGTCACCTTCAGTTTAGAATAAGTTAGCTTCCTTTCCCACAGAATGACTCCGGTCAATCAAGCCAGCAAAGGAAGTCTTCCTTTGAGTGACTGCTATCCCATCAGTACACAGAAGGATTTTTAGAAAGGCTAAATAGACACAAAAACCTTTGGTTTCATCTACACTGCAGACATTTATAAGAAAAATTTCCCACCGCTGCAAGCAACCTCGGCAGTCCTAGGGTAGGTTGGTGGTGGCTGTCACGTACATACATCAGATTTCTCTCTTGTTAGGGCCAGAAGAAGCAAGTCTAAAAATCAATGCTCACAACTTGGTAAGACGTGACACAAAAAGCAAGTTCCACGTTTCTGTTCTTAGTATGCATTCTTTAGAAACATGAAAATCCGCATAGCATCAGGGCTCCTTTTCCTAACAGCAGCCAGGTTCGTGCATTTCACAACCCAACGCTCCAGGACTTCTGAGGCAGGCATGTGGTGCCTTCTGCCATCCAGCAGCTGCACTGTGGGCTCATTGGTGTAATGCAATGGAAGAAGAACAGCTTTAGTGGCCAACTTCACTTTGGAAAAAATCACATTGAATAGAAAAGAGTCTAACAGAGATGAAGGGAGACGTGAGGACAAGAAGCTGTGGAGAAATTTACCAGCAGAAGGAGCAGCCTTCTATCATTGAAATTAAGGTAAAGCAGAGCAATCCCTATTGCGAGGCAATATCAGCAGAGCTTTTCAACATCATCTTCTACAGTGCTGAGAAATGCTATCATCAAAACTGAACCCTTATAAAGAAAAAAAGAAAAAACAAAAACACCAACCCAAAGCCAACAATCCAAACTGCTGCACGCACACAAAACATTGAGGTTGAAGTAGAATAATGTTAAAATTTGTGTTCGTGGCACTAAACTGCATTCTTTTTTTGAAAAGCTCACACCTTAATGTCAATAAACAGCAGAAAGGGTGCGGTGTCCTCCCAGCCGTTTCAAAGGATTAAATCTGGAAAAGAGAGTTCCAGACACTGAAAGGTCAAGCATCTTCGGTACTTTCCTTCCATAATAGCAGCAGAAAAATAATAGCTGGGGAAAGACTTCACACTAGTGAAAAGTCAGTTCCCAAGCCATGGTGACAAATAAACCTGATCATCTGGTGGGGTGCACTGTGCATACTGACACAATTATCCCTAAGACAGAAGCAAATGGCTCCTGACCCTGGGATAAAGCAATATTTGTGGGGGTCACAACTCCTGGGCAACAGCTCCTTATCTTCCTCCCAGGTCAGAGGTGAGCTGTATGGCAATGCTGTATTATTCTGTATTATTCTTGGAAAAGGGAGAGAAGAGACACTACTTATTCTGAGCCAGAAAATGCACTGGGTTCTCATTCCTACTCATTCCTAATTCCATGCTTCATAGGTAGAGAAGCCTTCATACAGCTAAATACAAAATCTGTCTTTTAAATACAGAAAGCAATCCCAGCAAGGGAAGCAAAGCAGAATTCGCTCCCTAGTAAAGGGTGATTTGACAGCAGATAGCCCAAAATAATTCTTCAACAAGAAAAGAGAGCCTGAAGTATGGAAAACTCAAATAGTTCTTCAACATCGTAGTTAAATACATCCTCAGGATTTCCTCTTGATAAATATAGCAAAAGCTGCACATACAGAATTAATTCCTAAGCACTCTGCAAAGACCAAATTTAGATGCTGTCTGTCTCTTTACACAAGTAGTACAAAGCAATACAACCCCTGGAAAATGGGCAAGATTTAGAGATTTTTATGATTGTTGAGCAATAGATCAAACGGTTGTAGAAGGAAATAATACCAGCACAGATCCCATTGTAGAAACACTGAGAAGTATTTAAATGGCATTTACAAGCATTTGTGGATTTTCACTTTGAGGATGCTGGATAAAATATCAAGCTTAGCATATAGAGGTCTGAGAGAATCCCTGATCAACAACATTCTACAGAGGGTCCTCTTTCAATCAAATAATTATTTGAGAATCCTCTCCTAGTGCATTGGGGGGGTCTGACTAACAGCCCACATCTTCTCATGTACTCTCTACTTGGGAAACAAAGCCTATGCTCCTTCAGAATGGGGTTTCACTGCAAGGCTGGTTTTGCTTCACTTCTTTGCAGATAAACATTTCTGGTTATTTACAAAGGTGAACGCGAGGTCAACTAGCATGAACTTTGCAATTGGAGCAGACAGTACTGAACTCTTTGGTGGTTTTTCTTTAGTTCCTGGAAATTGGGACAAGGAGGGAAGAGAAAAAGTTAACCCAGTAGCTCAGCACAACACTTAAGAAAAAAAATTTCTTGACTGCAAAACAGATTTGCCTTTACTTTGGAAAAATCCATTTATGTTGTAAGGGACACCAGATAGCAATCTTCACCCCAGATGTATAAGCTGTCTTTCCATTATGCTGGGTCTAGAACATGAAGAAAAGAACTAGGGTCTTCAATTTGATTTTAAGTTTAATGGGAAATCAAGCTTAAATAACTAAGAACACACTCATGGCACCACAGGCTGCTGAGAAAACATCAGTCCAGGGCACTTTCCTTATGTCCTTATGAATACTGGGCTGCTGCACTGCAGCCAGAAGGTCATGCATATGAGAATAACTGAGGCTAAGTCATCGTTCACCTGCAGAGGAACCCTCTCCATCCCATCCCAACCCATATAGAAAAGGTTTTATTCAAGACTATTGTAGAATGGCAAACAATAAACTTGTCCAAGAGAACCTGAACACAGGTGGAACTGGCCAAACTTTGGGTGCACACCAATACCAAATGCTGGTTGCAAATTCTTGAAATATTTTCCCTCTCAATACTGTCACATCTTTCTTATGCTCAGGACTCAAATAGAAGGCCACCTGATAGCTAACTCACTGAAAGGGGAACAGGAGTAAATTCATGGTGATGAGTGTGCCTTCCTTCACACAGACATCTCTGCTCTATGAGCAGTTCCTCATTACAAAGTTTAGAGCAGAAAGGTGCAGTACTTGCATTTCAGTAGCTAAAACCTCTCAATTTGTGGACAAGAATCTCACTTTCTTCAGCAACTACCATTCTTGGTAACAGTCCTCTTGAAAGCAAACAAATTCCACACAGTGCATAATATGTAATAATACATGGAAATTCCTAATTAAGCAGGAGGCAATTTGTGGACAACTTAGCCTTGCATTTTGAAGAACGGAGCTAGAAGGCTCTATGCCCTTTTAGTAGGATGTGACTGTTAGCAGGTAGAGGCTGACTATATTTCTGCGTACCAGAAAGAGGCAGTCTCACACCAGGAAATCCTAAACCAGAGTCTGTCTCACAAATACCTAACACAGAGAGTTTAAATTCATCAGAAAGTTTTAGGATCTGAAACTGTTCAGGGGTCTGACCTGCTGTAGATTACAGTGCACTTATCTCAGCAGTCTCTGCTCCAAACTACAGACTGGTGTGTACAAGGTTCAATCAACTATAACATCACTTCTTGGGTAGAAAGCTAGTTAAGACAGATAATTCCAAAAATATTTAAGCAGAAATTTGAAAATTCTTTAGCAGACAAAGCTGAGACTCCAACAAATCCTGGCCAGTCTCAGCTGAGGTAGAGGCTAGGGAGGTGAAGGTTAGGGAGTCTTGACTGCAAGTCTGGTGATGAGGCTGGTGGTGCAAACAGTACCACAAACAGAAGAAGACAGACTGAGGAATCTTGAAGGTGAAAGAAGACACTCTTCCTCTTGCTACTAGCCTTCTTTCTTCTTCCTAAAGATGCAGACCCACTTTTCACTACTGTTAGGCTAGGCTGGATATCATTTTGTAAAATTAGTATTGCTACAGCACTGAAGTCAAAGATGCAACTTCCTTTCCTTCCAGAAAGCTTGCTTCATCCCAGCAACATCCCACTGGGAAGAGCAGTCAAAACCAGTTTGTCATCAGTCCTAAAGTCCAGTAACTGCCATAAACTTGTGACAATATTTCAAGATAGCCCTTTCCTCAAATGACTCCTCCTATCTGTTCCCACAGTGACTGTCTGGCAGCTGCTAACAATTTGGTCCCATGCTCACTAGTATAGATTATTCCCCTTTGGAGCCCTGGAAGATAGTTATACACCTGTTCTTTGGACACTGCTGCATACTTGGTGCCAGTGCAAAAATATAATACAGAATATTTCCCATAGAGTTAATTACACTGCATAATCGTTTCAATCCCTTCACAGGAAATGCCAAAGCAAAGATTTATACTCTAATGTATCAGTTAAAACTTCTAATCTATAAATATTGTTTTTTTTTTTTTTTTTTTTTTGGCCAACAGGCTCAAAAACAAAGTGCGCTGTGTGAAGTATACTCAGACTTGTACAGAAAGCACAGCTTTAAACCAGTTTGCTAACTTTTCTGCAGAAAAAACTCTGCAGAGACTACTCCAGTTTAAGCAGCTGCTTGTTCTAAATGACATCTTACGGTGTTTAAGCAGCACACTACTAACAACAGACTAATTATAAAGATGGTTTCTTTAAATTTCAAGGACAGCTCGTGTAACTGCATCTCGGAAAATGCTTCAAGTGAGTTCCAGGATTGACAGCTGGTGCCGACTCACACTTCAGACGTGAACATCCTATAAGACTGTAAAGAACTACTGCACTTAATTGTAAGTCTTCTGCAAAGATAAATGAAGGACAGTAGCTGGGAGGTGGGGAGGCGAGTAGGACTAAGGGAAGTTGCCAGAAGTCTGCACAACGTTTATTCCAGGAATATTGCACAAACTGGAGTAAAACGCATACATAATAAGCGGCACCTGAGAATTCCGTAATTGCTCATTATGCAATTACACCTTAGGCACTGCAAGCAAATGCTGAAGGAATAACACACGGGAAACATGGCTAACCACAAAATTGTTTTTTAAGGAGAATTAGGAAATTCTACACGTGGATGCCATTGGGCCTTTGCTTCTCTCTCTGCTGGAACCCTGTAATCCTTATTAATCTACTGTTCGTTCCTGGAAAGTACCTTTTCTCGGTCAGTAAAATCCAAATTTCTGTTAGATTACTCTGTGCCCCTTACTCACAGCCGGAGCTGTGTGGACAAACACATGATTTCAACAGACATGACTCAAAACTTAGTATATATTTTTCCTTGCCTTGGACTCTGCCAAACCAAGCACAAATTTAAAAAGCCGGGAACAATGTTACCACAGGGTGCCAAATTTGCAGTGAAAGCCCCATAGGCTGCTGTCACGCAAAGTCTGACAAGCCTTGCCAAATGGTTTCTTCAGGATACAAACTGCTTGTGGAGTGACTGGGCCCTTTGTATTGCAGCTGAATGCTGCAGATGGGAAGGTCTCTGTCAGGAAAGAGTAACCGCTGTTTTCACGGCATGAAGTTTTAGACACACAAATAAGAACATACTCTCCTGGTACAGAACACAGCTCGGCACCCTGAACAGCTCTGCAGCATTTCTTTTCTATTTGCTGAAGAGTGCATGCAGAAGTAATGTCACAACTTGTTAAAAAAGAAAAGTGTCAGAAAAAGCAACAAAATAAACCAATGAAATAACCAGACATTCACAGTACATTTCAAACCCATGGTCTAGCAAAAACAGGGCAGATGCCCCAGGCTTATCAATTTTCCAAGCTGTATGAAGTTGAGCCACTTCTTTAAGAACTTGGGACACAAAGAGGCCTTCCTGCAGGTCTAAAATATCAGAGAAAGCAGAATACTGAACAGAGAAATGAACAAGCACACAGGCTGAATTCATGCGTTTTTTCCTAAATGGAAGGCAGTTGAATACATAGCATAGAATGAAAACAATTCTGATCTACAAGTAGTTTCTCAGAAAACTAGAGGAAATTGTACAGGCTTATACAGGGCACTTCTCACATTAATAGGCATCAGGCTTAACTACTTTTCCCATGGACAGAGTAAGTGCATTCTGCAAAGCAGCAGAGATAATGCCTTCAGATCGTTCAACTTTGCACGTTCTACGCGGTAAGCTGTGGGACATTTAGAGACAGGTGCTATTGGCTGGATAGAGGAAAATAGTGGGGATGAGAACTTCTCCTTTACCTTATGCCTCTCCTGTAGATCTTAGGCTTCCGGAAGATGTTCAGTTAGCTAATTTTTGGTTTTAACAAACAGTAGACAATACACTTACACAGACAGAACAACCCACCAAGACACACTAGCTGTGCTGGCGAGCCCTTTAAATTCTCTTGGCAAAAGAATGCATACATGAAAACAATGAATTCGTGTTGAAGTGAAGAATAACTTCAATAGAAAGTACAAATGGAAATGTCCCACCTCGTATACCATACAGTAAGACTTGACCACGTACCTTGGCTAGCAGGGCAGTGCTAAATACGGCTTACTGGGAAAACCTGTGGTACTGAAGGAAGCTCTCAAACACCAAAATCCTTCTGGAAAGGACCATAAGGTTGCAAATACGTCAAGATAAGAAATGTGAAATACAATCCATTAGATAAACCTTAGATATTCTGAAATATTTCCACAGTGCAATTTTTTGATCTTTTAAGGAGGATTAGTAAAAGTAAGCCTTACTGGAGACTGATGTGGAACCAGCCAATACCTGAGCTATGTCAATAACCACTTAAGTCATGCAGTTCTTTCCCAAGTGAGCGGAATATAAATGTCTGGCTCGCATTCCAAAATGGAAACTGGAAATTTATTTTCTAATGGAAGTTCTGCATTAGACATTTAACATTCACTTCTCCTGATAGCATGCCAGTGCCACTTTAACTCACACAGCTGCACAGTAGCAGTCCAGAACAGACCACAACACGTCCCTTCACACCACTGGTCAGAATCCCAGGCAAGCATCCATGCCACTTTTCCCCATTATGTCCTAAGTGGTCCTATTCAGGTATTTGTAAATGTCAGAAGGAATCTGCTCAAGATAACAAGCAAAAGTAAATTCTGAGCATGAAGATAAAACGTGTAGGAAAAAAAAGCTGGGGAGAGAGAGTAGTGATTTAAAATGAGAATGTTTACACCTGCTTTAATGTAAGAACATGTAAACTCACTGCTAGAGGCATGGAGATTTAAATATTTAAATCTTTGTGCTAACAACTAAAACTGAGTTGCACAATATACAACAATCAAAACCTGGGGATGTCACAATCTGCTTCATGTAAGATTATCTTCTGTTCCTAAGACCAAGCGAGCTACTCTTCCATTTTTGTGAGCAGCAGAGAACCACAAAAAGTAAGTATAATAAGCAAAACGGAGGGAATAAGAAGTCCTTACTTTGGCTTCTCTGATTTTCCTAAACTTTGATGCCAAACCAAACAGTACCATTGGCTTCACTGTCTTACAATGAAGTAAGACAGACTGAACAGACAGCTTAAACCAGCAAAATGAATTGCACAATTTCAGTTCCAGCTACAAAAGGTGGAATCTGGAACGTTCTCTTTCCTACAGCCTGAAAGGTAAGGAGGGAGAGGACTGCATCAGAAGTCATCAAGCCCAGCACACCAAGCCACTGCCAAACATTCAAGTTACACGTCTGAAGCTAGCAGACAGTCTTAATTCCCTTCTTCCAGATGGCAAAAACTTTAGAGAGCACAGCCATTACCAAAGGCCTCAACATTTATTTATGCTGTACATACTATTACCCCAAATAAGGTAAAACTCAACTGATTTCACAGGACTAGTATGAAATTTCAATCTTGCTTTTAAGTATCATCACAGAAATAGACTGTTTTAACTGCATAGTCAAGACACAATCTCAACAAACTAGCTCATGCCATAGGAAGAAAACTTCACTACTATTTTAGAAAGAAGGGGGGAAAAAAAGCTCTCTTTCTTTCTCACATTTTGGTTTGGCAATTCTATTTATGAATTTCTTTCAATTAACTAGGTTATTCCCCTTAATTTACTTTGAAGCCGTTTCAAATTCCCTGGAGAATTCTCTTTTGAAATTAAAATACTCAGAGCTAATTATTTAGCACCTTTAACATTCCAACTGTTTTTCCAGCATCTTTGTGAAAGATAAACAACAACACACCACAGATAGCTCAAGGAACCTATTGCTACCGGATGCCCAGAGCATTAAAACAACATATTAAAAAGGAACATTTGTCAGTATGACAGCTCTAATAACAGAGTACGAATTCTTGAATTTGCCTGACCTCAGGTCATATCTCATGCTGCCATCCAAACCCTCAGATTAATCATGAACTACTATAGCTAATTTAGGTTGAGGTTCAACATCCAATTTTTCCTTCTTTCTCAGAAATTGGAGCAAAAGGGGCCAGTAACCAGGTGAACACAACAGCATCTTAAGCAACTGCTCACAACTATTCAGGCCTTCTCACAACATCCAGCTGTACCCATATTTTTCTACTTTCTCTTGGAAAAAACCTCCTCTCTTTCCAATAGTCTCTCTAGCACCCTTATTTCCCAACTAATATCATGACCGTTCTGCTGGCCATAGGAAAGTAGTGGAAAGCTGACAACCACTTTATGAGTTGTCTGACCACGTAGCCTCTAAAGTCTGTGTAGCGGTTCCTGAGATTCTTCCTCTCTTTTCTTACACCTCACTTTTATTCTTCTCAGCTGCCTCAAACTAAACAGACCTATTAACGTAAGTAAGCCTACTCCTACACACAGACCTCCAGCAGTTTTACAAATGCATCCACATGACATTTATAAAGTGGTTGTAGATCAATATTCCTTGTCAACAAAAATGACCAATCCCCTTCTACAGCACAATATTAACAAGCTCGACAAATTTGCTGGATCACCTCTCAGACAAAAAACAATAATTCAGTGAAACATCAGAATCTCATGGACACACAAAGAAGCCCAAACTGCCTTGCCCCAGAACTAGATTCTACATTCTACAGTTATTTAACTTATCACCTTCTGTTCTCGGTGAAACTACTTCAAGACTCAGTTCCCTGTAGCTCTAATATCTGTGGTAGCATTCTTCACAATTACTGTTTTAGATTAAGATTTAATCATGGGATACTAAGGCAAAAACAATGGGAAAAAAAGCATCTCTTAGAACACCTCAGGCCTCCCAAGTGCAAAAACAACTTTTCTTCCATGTATCTCTGGACAATACATACTCATCAAGGTCCTGAAGTATGGATCCCTAGGGCCTCCACATCCACCCTCTCCTGTACAAATCTTGCATCAAATCTTTGCATGCAGCAATTTCAGATGCTAGTTCCAAACACCACAGACAAGGCAAAAGTCAAGAAGGTTATACCTGTGTATCCCATCTGTTGCAAAGGCCCCAGATCAAACCTGAGATTTCAAGCAATCAAACTATACTTTCAGCAATGCGTTTTTAATTGTGTATTTCTTGACATAACACAGCACCTCTTACAAATGTTTTCTGAAGTAACAAAACACTCAGATGTGCTTCCCTTCTCAAACGTGTCTCGTTTCGTTCATTTTAACACTATATTTAACAAAACAAGAGACTCCTCAAAAAATGGATAAATGATTCCAAGATGCAAAGCTGCACATAATAACAGCACTTGTTTTCTAAGAACGCCCGTGGGATCAGCTCTTACCTCAATTTTATCTGTTTTTGCATCTCCCCAGTAAAGTTTGTCCTCTTCAAGATCCAGTGCCAAGCCGTTAGGCCAACCTAGGGATGTATTCACCAGAACTCTCCTCTCCGATCCATCCAAATAAGCACATTCTATCTTTGGACTTTCACCCCAGTCTGTCCAATACATGTAGCTGTAAAGAAAAGGGCAGAAACAGTCAATGCATGTAAGCTGCAATACAGAAAGTGTCAAGATCTATTCTGTTTTTGAAAGAACTTGCTAACTTTCTGCTTTCCAAACTTAGCAAATAAACCAACCAACTTGAACTGTAACCTTTCTGGACAGGGAGGTTTTGGAGTCTCCTCTGTGACGATCTTCAAAAGCTGCCTGGATATAGTCCTGGGCACCCTGCTCCAAATGTCCCTGCTTGAGTGGAGTTGGACTAGATTGTAGAATAGCTTGGATTGGACATCAACAGTCATTCAGTTCTAACCCCTGCCCACACCTCAGCCATTCTGTAAATTCTGTAAGCAGTAATGATAATCTGAAGTTTAACAGTTAACTCAAAGTACTGAAAGCGTGCAGCAGCTCGGTTCTTTAACAGCTGTAATGCTGAAGATACAGAGAAAATAAGATTCAACCAAACACACAACACATTTTCATTTAAGAACACTGGTATTTAGCAGTCACCTTCTACATGCATAGCATATGTATGTGATAGAAGGGAAAAAGCTTGTCATGTCTGGAACAAAATGAACATTTGACAAATAATACACACATAATCTTGTGATTTGCAGATTCTCAGTTTCAAGAGAGCACAAACTGGACCCAAAAGCCTACTACTGCAAGGCCACCAATGAGAACAAAACTTACCCCATCACAGGATTGAGCACGATTGCACGAGGTTCATCTAGATTTTCAGATATAAGGATCTTTCTCGATGTCCCATTCAAACGGGTCACTTCAATGCGGTCTGTTCCAGTATCAGTCCAGTACAGATTCCTTGCCACCCAGTCCACAGCAATTCCATCTGGATGGTTGATTTCTGTGGTTACCAGAGTCTGTGCTCCTGAGCCATCAAGGTACGCCCGACGAATTGCCCGAACATCATCATCAGTCCAGTAGATGTAGCCTTCCACAGGATCATAGTCTATGGCAATTGCATGTCTGATATTGTCTATCTGCAGAATAATGTCAGTGAAGTCTGGCATGTCCAAGGAAATCCTTCTCAAGTCAGTCCTCCTAGCAAGCAGCAACACTTCTTCAGCACCTGGGGAGAAAACCATTCATAGTATTGCTTTTTTCGTTGTTGTTGAAGCCCTAGCAACAGTAATGTGAACACTTTAACACAACACAGCAGTCTGTGAATTGCTGCTGTCACTACAATCAGAGATACATTCAAAACAAGGAGATCCAGCTTTCACTGATCTACAGACTTGTCTGAACAGGGAGTTATTCCTAAACACTTCTCAACTAGCTATTTGTGCTGGCACTCTCATTTCACAATGACAGCATATTTCTCCCAGCCTTCCAAACTAACATGGAACACTGCACTCTCAATCTAAAACAAGGACATCCATGCAAACAGTTAGCTAGTCAGTTGATTTGCAGCAGCCCTCCATTAGCCAAATAAAAAAATTACATGCAAGTGAATTCCCAAGGAGCACACCAACAGCCAGATCAAATGTATTTTGACTCATGCAAACATGCAGCTTGCAGACACCAAGCTCCAATTTCCAGCCTGTACAGCAGCCTACCACATTCTCCATGGAAAAACAAGAACTGCACAGCACTAGCAGCTCTGTTTTTGGAGGTAAAATAGCATTGGTAGTAACCAATGTTTAACAAAGATTCCAAACCAATGCTCATAAGGCCATTCTCGAAAAGACTGCTGGTATCAAATCCCACTAGTGTCTCTACCATTCCTCCAAGTAAGATCACAATTTTAATTTCTTTTTTTAAATATCAGCCACATAATGGATGTTTCCCAAAACTACTTTTTCCTCTATCAAGAAAGTGCTAATGGAAGAAGTTACAAAAGATAGCCAAGGCTAAACACAGAACAGTGCCACTCCTTTCATTAGCACAGACCAAAACAAAAATTTGGCGGGGTTATGTCTAAATATTTAATAACATCATACAGAATTCCCTAGCTTAGCCAAACTTTCCGCCAGCTGTATCACCATGTTAGATGCATTGTTTGACAGACAAACACTATCATAAATAACTGAAGTAACAGAAGGATTCAGGATTTCACAAACAAATTACATTAAGGATTTGTTTCAGACAGCCCAATAAGAAAGCTAGTAACAGCTACAGCAAGTATTTCTTATCTGGTCAAATCTGACACAAAACTAAGGCAATAGGATACTTCTCTCTCTCTTGCGCTCCTCCATCCCACTGCAAAGTCTTACTGCAGTAAGACAACCTGCAGCACATGCACTTCAAAGACTAACAGAGTTTTCAGTATTTTCTTTCTGGCAGTTTTTTCTATCAGTACAAAACCAGGACACAGTAAAATACAAGGTTGCTGAAGACATTTTTCCCACATGCTTCAGCACATAAAGAGCAATACACGTATTTTTCCTTCTTTCTCTGTCAGTTTCAGAATTGACAAGTGTTTACATGTTAGCAAGACTCCAGAACTGGAAAGCAGAAAAAGTCACTTCCATTTTGTCCAGTACAGGAAACATCAGCCAGAGGTGGTAACTTCCAGGTCCCACCAACTGCCCAGATTAAATGAAAACAGACAACACGGGACGCATCTTCTCGAGACCATTAAGCAGAACAGAAACTCAAATCCTCATGAGAACACTCTTCTAGAAGAAAATTTCATCTAGGTGTATGTATGAAGTTTTATGAGACTCAGAAGAAGTGCACATCAAAACCAAATTCATATTCCCATCAGGAGCAGGATGGTACCGGTTTCCAAATCCAAAAGCAGATAGAGTTTCACCTCCCAGTAATATCTCAGAAACTCCTAACAGTTCTCAGGTTGCCAGGATATGATAGAATGAAAAGAAGGGTCTATAAGAGCAGCATCTGAACAATATCCAAGCAATTTTCCCAAGTGAAGCGGCACTGCCCTCCTCCTCGCCGCCAGCTGCTTGTTCTCACTTCACTATCACTCCTTCCCATGTGCAAGCACAACGGCAGCAAGGTTATTGCTGCAAACCACACAAAAGAGCTGATCTAAATGAGTTTTTAGCCAGATCAGTTCACTGCAGTGCTCCACGAACACTTGTGATGACACAGGGAAGGCCTCTGGTCACTTGCAGCCCAATTTAAGAAGGGAACAGCCCAGGGTGACCAGCCAGCTTCTAAGGCTTCTCTTCTCCTTTGCTCCCTGAGGAAAACACGGCAACAGTTTTTCGTTCATCAAGATTTCTTTCTGTTAAGGGAACAACTTGTACCAACAATTACTAGAAAGCACTGCTAGTATAACTACTCTTCTTTCAGAAGCTTTATAAATCTCCTGGAAAGAGGAGAAAAATAATGGAAATCCCTAAGATGCTACTTGGCATCTTCTATCGTGCTTAGAAGTGATGACTGACATCCAAACAGGGGAAATTAATCAAGTGCTTGGACTTGATTAAAAAAACAAAACAACACGTTGAACAAAAAATATAGCTTATATCTCCCACTTCCTCCATACTTCTTAAAAGATCTTTGAATGACCAATTGTCTGTAATGGCATACAGTACAAATGAAAGGTGACACTGCCAACAACTCTATCTACTCCAACTATTCTACCAAATGCAACACAATTTCCTTTTTTAAGCAAGCAGAAGACCAGAGCTGTTACAAGTGTCTGAAAAAGCTGTCTGGGAATAAAAGAACTTCAGAGTCTGATAAGCTCTTCTATATTTCAAGGACTACCTCAGCAAGAGTAACCTCAGGGCTAAGCTGACATTTCTGGATAGATAACAGGTCCACAAGAGCTTGGCTAGTTCCTAATATAATGACAAGAATCTGCTTTCAGACCTTCAAAGCAATAAGGGTTTGTATTCAGAACTGATCAATGTAATTAGAAATGATAATTTTAGAAAGTCTGTTCAAATAGAACAATGTGTCAATGTTGGAAGCAGCAGAAATCACCTGGATCCTGGATATTACCTCAAATAGTATAGGTGGTCCACCACTACCCAGCTTCTTTATATGAAAAAGTATCCATAAATATTATTTGGCAACACAGACACACACAAAAAATTAATTTTCTAATTTAGTTTTCTAATAGTTTAGTTTTCTAAAATAGTTTTCTAATGCAAATTAAGATCACTCTCTAACAGCCAAAGGAAAAAAGCCACTGGAGAGAGCATCTGCAGAACTCAAACAGCAAGCTACAATAGCATAGCAGCAACAGCAACAACAAAATACCTGGTGAAACAAAGTTTTACAGTTTGCTTCCATGTTTCTGAAATGTTTCACTGGTAGGAGTCAAAATAAAACCCCAAGCAAGCAAAAAACTCAGGCCCCGATACTCAAGTATGGAAAGGGATGCACTTGGTCAACAAAACGTTCCATAAAAAGCAGAGTAGGGATAAATACTTTTAGCTCAACTGTGTCAGGAAGCGAGCACCACTGCAGCTGCTCAGCCACCCACAGCACTTGGTTTCATATTCACCTTACCTTCTAATCTCCATTACATTAACGTCTGCAATCACAATCTTAATATTGAAGTATGTGCAGTGTGAAGCTAAACAGCACCAAATATATGCATACAACTGATAACACAGCAATTACCAGCATTACATGCATTTCTAAGACGACCAACATTACAGGTATCACTGCATGGGAACAGACAGATAAGAATCAAATGCGTACGTTTTGCCTCTTCACACAAATGATTGCATCTTCACCTTGGTTCATGGGGAACAAGGTCAGGGTTGAATGTACCAGAGGAAGGAATCAGCAGATCAAAACTTAAGGCCCAGATTATACCCACAGGCGCTGGCTAAACAACAGGCTGTAAGGCATCATTAGTATCCTCCTAAAAACCATAAATAACAGCAAAACAGCAGTAATAACCTAACTCAACTGTATCTCATCTAGCTGTTCCATGCACACATTCACTTGCATGCAAAATAATATTTTGACCAGGAAAGCAGGAGCAGAGCACTCACTACCGCTTGAATCAGCAATTGCAGCATGACTATAACCTCCTAGCAAAGGGAAAGAACAATCCTGTTTCTAACATACCCAGCCATTCAAACTTTTTCTGCAAGCTTTGGGAATATTCTGCACCATAGACATACACAGCTGAAAACAATCATGGAGAAGACAATTTGGCAATCCGGGGCTTCAGGACTAGACTGTTTTCTCTGTTGACCCAACTGACCAGAAAAAGAATAACAATAATTCCACTTGACAAGTGGGACAGGACAGCTTGTTGGTAGTTGAACTGAACATTTTTTGGAAAATTCTTGTAATTTTTAACATGTCTCTAACTGACATTTATGGGAAAAAGAAATAATAAAGGGAATGAGCTACTTGACTGATTTAAAGTTCTGGCTGCTCGGCAGTTTGTGTTGGAGAGATGCTACTGCTTAAAATGAAGTCAAATTATTACACAGCAAGGCTCTTGACAGGCACTATCTACATCCTTAAACATTACAAGGCATGTGAACAGAGGAAATGTGAACCCTATGTCTTGTTATGCCCTCCCTCACATCCCTTTCAAAAGCTGGTAAAAGTCCATCCTGCTGGACAGTTTCTGACGAGTGCAAAAATCCTGGCCTTTATTACAACGCACTCCAAACATTACAGTGCTTTTTATTACTGTATTTTCATCTATTAACGCATTTCTAGTATAAAAGAAGAGTGAAATTTGGCACCGGGCTCTGAGCACAGCACTGTGAGATGAGAACTTATCTCAGCAGCGTTGTTGGTTCTTTCCAAAAACCTGGACAAACACGCTCGTCTGGCTCATTAGTTTTATCTGCATCATGGAGGCATTTTGATTATTAATGTTGGTAGGAATGTTTTCAAGGCTACAGAAGTGTTACGTTGTGACTTGTCTGCTGTAATGCTAGATACCCTAGAACCTGCCTAGCACATTATTATAGTGAGCTGTTTACCTAGTGCTGGAGTGCTACAGCATTTATTTGATTAAACTGATGTGCAAACTGATGTCCTCTCACTGTACTCTTGTAACCACACAACCAAGAGATTCCCAGGGAATTGCTATTATAGCACAGTCATGTAGAACATCACACCACGATCTCCTCTTCCCCCCCCTCCAGGGTACATGAGGGAGAATGCAAACAACTCCAAGTTCTACAACACTCACAGTTTATGAAAAGTCCTCTATGCAAACCAGAGAACAGAACACCAGAAGGAATGAGGCCACTCTAGAGTTGCCATTCATTTAAAAAGACTCAGCTTCAACTCTCACCAGTTTAAAACTTTTAACTCTTTGTTTTACTTAAGGACATTGTTGGGTTTTTTAATTCACTAAAAGCATTCTGCAACCTTCCATGGAATTTTCAGCATGTTTGATACTCATAAAAACCCATGAAATGTTCTGCTAAACCAATGCTAACAATATCTCAATTTAAAAACAAACAGAACAGAAAAATGCAAGGCAGTTATTCTCACTTTCTGAAGACTATATTCTATCTTTGCAGTCAAGAAATCCCACAGAAGCTGGTTAGGAGACTTTTTTGTTTGTACATGTGACGCTTTCCTCCCATTCCCAGTACCCAATTATTTTTAATACCCATGCTAGGTACAGTGTTTGCTTTGATTTCCTTGTTTTGTGCACTCGCTATTAAAAATTCATGCTTCAGCGCTGAAAATGGCAGCTGCATTCTATTTGCAAAATTAACTGCAATCAGAGCTGACAGCAGTGAAGCAGGCCATCTCACCAGCCTGACAAGAGCCTTTTTTATTCTTCCCTTGGCCCACTTCACATTTGACAAGTGACAAGACGTCTATAATACAGTAACAAATGCTCCAATTTATTCACCCAATCTAAACAATCTAAACAAATGTAGACTGCAGTGGTTCCTTCTGCTAATCTATGCCAGAAAACACCATGCTATTCCTCTCCCATTTGTCTGGCTGCTAATCAGGCCAGAACAATGCTCCATTGTGGGACTCTTCCCCTAGTTCTGTGTACACGCATGTGCATCCACACCCAGTCTATATAAAGGCAACTTTTGAGATCTCTATATTTGCGGAGTGAAAAAAATAAATCAGATAAACTGCAATAATGGTAAAGCTTTTCGTTCTTTGTGGAACAAAGCAGTCAGCTCTTTTTGAAAGCGGCCCATTAGAAAGTGCTTTGACTGCAGGCAACTCTTTTACAAGCTGTTTGAAATAAGGGGGTGGGGGAAAACTTCATTATTCCATATGGAATGTACGAAAATAAGAAATGCTGCCACGCTGTTTAACAATCTCAACAATATTTAAAACAATTACAACATCTTGCATAACGTTCAGCAACAGCCAGTCTTCACACCACAGGAAGAATGATGTAATGAAATTACGAGAGGTTTAAAGCTGCTATCAAACCCCACTCTCGCTATTCAACTTCTGCAGAACATAAAAACATTTAAGGAGATTGAACAAACTTTGGGAATATCTGCAAATAAAGACCACTGTTTCATACTGGAGTGGTGCTGGCTCCAAGGTGGGAGAAACTGGGATCGTACCCTCCTCCTTGACACTACTAGGAGAAGCGTGCAACACATATGGGGTTTATCAGTTTCAAACTGAGAGTTGCACGCAGTGATTTTATGCAACCAACAAAACAGAAACAGGAAAGGTTTATTTGAAAGAATGTTTTGAGTGCCCACATTTGGACAGAGCTCGAATTGAAAGGTAAGAAGGCACAAGGAAAACTAACATTTATGACAAAGAAAGGAAATACCAGAGCACTCACGTAACTCATAAATTACATCATATCTCCCTGCACAATGTAGTGAAAAGCTGTTGTCCAGTGTTTCTTCCATTATCACAGTAGCAGACTCCTAATAGTTACTTTGCTTAAATCAGGAAAGAGCCACAATTTCAAGCAGTGATGACACGTTCACAAACAAACAAACAAGGACCTCAAACAGAATGTTAATTAAACTCTGCAGGTGATAAAATCATCGGCACAGAACAGCTGACTAGAACATAAGCAATGCTTCTTCCATACATTACACAGAAGACACATTAACACCCTGATCTAGTTCAGGGCCTATAAAACATCTGAAGATTGTACAGACCCAGTATTCCATTCGGGAGCACATAGCTTTGTAAGGCTACTGCAAAGAGAGAAGTGACTAACTCTGAGGGAGATTGTTTCCAGTTACAACTGCATTGACAGTAACCTGAATCAAAGATCAGCACAACTGTGTGGCTCTTGCTGTACCAAAAAAACAAAGAATTTGCCCTTATACAGAGGCTCCATCCAAAGACCTCAAAACAGTTCAACAAATAAGTCTTAACTTCTGCCCTGAGGTCTGGCTGTCTAAATGCTATGTGCTTTAAAGAGAGAGCACAGGAAGTTGGAAATGTTCAGTGGTAAAACAGAATGTAAACCTGTAGATCTCAATCCCAGCTCCCGCTTTTAATTAGCAAAAAATGGACACATCTTTGCATAAGGATTCTTAAAAACAGTGTATATTGAAAGCCATAGGAAAAAGGATGGACCAAGAAAACGCCTGCCACAAATTCTCACTTCTAGAAATGCAGTGCATTTGTTGGATTTTGGTATTTCTTTGCAAAGCATTGTTTTAAAGCACCTATTTTTTGCAGCAGATAACCTGAGCCAGTAGGGCTGTATCTGAAATCACTACCTTTGAAAGCAGTTCAGCAACTTTACTAGTTTCTGTTAAACAGAGTATTGGTGCTGACATCTTCAAACACCAACAATTATAGACCCACTAAGCCCAACAGGACACATAATATTTTATTTTATTTTATTTTTTTCCAAAATACTGGAAGAAGAAACACACAAAGTTTTACTACAATCCCATTTCTGCTGCATTCTAATTGCAAAAGTTTCAAACTCACCTAGAAACCTTACATACATCAGTTTCTCTGCACTGTTTTTCTCCTTAATATCATGTCCCACAGGCTCCCCCGAGGTTGATAGCTGTATCGTGCTCTGAAGTTCAAGTGCTAATTATTATGTTCCAAGTATGATGGAGCCACAGAAAACGTGGCCATCATCACCTGCCAAAGGGCACATATCATGGAAAAAGCTATAAGCAATTCTAAGCTGGGGTTTGCAGATCTCAACCTTCCTGTTGCTACTCTGCTGCAGTAAAATGGTGCTTGCCCACAGTATATTTGAAGAGGCAGTCAAGCTGCAGAAGCTTAACAAGTTAGCAGAGATTGGTAACTTTCCATGGGCAGGTACTGGGCCCACGAAGAATGTGAGATAACAAAGTTTACACATAAACCTTCCCAGCACAGACAAAGGGCGCGGTTCTGCTGAAGTATAAAAACTGAGCTGATGGGAAGACTCAACGTGAACAAACTGAGATAGCTACCATCTCTTATTAGAAAGTGTTTCAGTTGTTCAGAGCAATCATCAGTCTGAAACACGCACCAATCTGGAAGAGTTTTATTCATCGCTCCTGTAAACTTGCTGAAAACAGAGCTACAAGATAAGGCAGATCTTCCAATCCTTCCAGGTTTGTTCCTTACAGCATGTTTCCAAGGGCTGCTATCCAGTGAAATTTTAAACAAGGCCATTTCCATAAGAGGCTATTTCATTTCTGTGCTACACAAAGCACTCCCCACTTAGGAGGATAAAGGATGCTATGAATAGAAAATAATGTAATCTTTTCATACAGATCAAATGAAATCATAACCATAAAAGTAAGGAGAAAACAGATTCAAGAAAAACAATACCCACAAATTAAAGAAAAGAAAAACACTTAATTTTCATGAAATAGAGTAGAACTTGGAGGAGGAAAACTCTACTGCTTAACAAGGTTCAAAACCAGCACAGAAATGAAGAAACCTTCCACTATGCCAATTCTTACACACGAAGAAGCAACAGAAAAAAATCATCACAAAAAAAGAAATTGTAAGAATCCTACAACATGTTTTGGAGGACATGCATACCCAAAAGGATGGCTTAATTCATCAACTTCCTATTTGCAGAGCAGCCTCTAGATTTCCTAATCCATTACTCATTGCTGGACAGTTTTTACAATTCTTTCTGGTCAACTGCAAAGGCATTTCAGTGAAATACAGTTGGAAATAATGTGTGGAACTAAGTAAACACAATTCCACCTCGTTGTTTTAGTGCTAAAGGATCAATAGGATATGTTTGCAGTAGTGTACCATGGTCAAAATGGGTCTGGATGCAAGGAATGAAGAGTTATTTCCTCATTCACCAACTGCATCTCATTTTCATAGCCTAGAATTTGTATAAATCTCCCTACAGGAACTCCGCTGTATAGCTCCTGTGCAAGTCATCTATTACCCAAAAACTTTCCCTCTCACAGGATCGCCCATAGATCCTTTTCGCCAGATGATCTGCTGGAGGGTTGGAAATAACACAAAAATACAGAACTAAAATGGTAGCAGGCATTTAAGGAGATGCCAATTATACAAATCCCTAATTCAGAGAAGCCACCTTCAAGAAGGTCCCAGCTCAGTCTAACAGAAAGAATACATGGAGTTAGCTACTTCTTGGCAGGCAAAGGAAACACAACTGGGAGCACAGCAGCAAGATGGGGAACAAGAAAAAGACCTCCCAGTACAAACAAGATCTTCCTATGGTATTCCAACACCAGGCAGAGGGCAGAAGACATCTGTGAAGTCAAAGCATGGTGCAACCAAAGTATCTTTTTCTTTTTCTTTTTGTTTTTCCCCCATGGTTGCATTTAAATCAGATAACATGCAAGGGAAAGAGACAGGCATGCAGGCATTCTTTCAATATTTTCCTCCACGATATTTTTTGTTGGAATTAGAATCTTTCTATTGTTTGTTTTTGTTTTCCCTGTGACAGAGAGATTAGTACGATTGCTCCTTCCTTCTGTTTTGCGCTGTGAAGAAAGGGAAGGAGAAATAATATAGTTGGGAATATTTCCCAACTCTAATGAACTGCCTCAACAACAGAATCAGGGATTAAAAAAAAAAAGCCAGCTAAACACTTGAAGCTACTGCCTTCTTCCCCAATCACAATAACAGAGTTCTATTTTGAGAAGCCAGAATTCCATAGTTCATTTCAAAAACTACAAATGTTCTGCCTTCACAGAAGAAATCCTACAGCTCCTATAAGGGATTGACTCAAAAGCCAAAGCCTTCCCACTTTAAAGCAAATAACAATTGCTTTGTACTGCAGGCATGCTTCTCTGGTGAGCTGAAGTCAACGTGCTGCGTCTCAAATAACCACTTGCATTCTGATATGCCAGGTACAAGATATCTGCAAAAGCAGCTAGCTAATTAGGAAGTAGCCATCACCAATTGGCCACAACTTGCACAGGAAATAGATAATTTTTCTAGAGAAATAAATAGGCTCCTCTCCAAACTTCAGTTTATGCAACCGTTGTGGGTTAGTCTTGGTAGGCAGCTCACTCAGCCACTCACTCACACGCTTCCCCCCAGTGGGATGGGGAAGAGAATCAATTGGAAGGGTAAAAGTGAGAAAACTCTTAGATAAAGACAATTTAATAGGTAAACAAAAAAACTGCTTTGCTTGTGTGTAACAAAGAATCCACTCAACTACTTCCCACGTGCAGGGAAAACGAATGATGCTCAGATGAAATTGCCATAATTATGTAGAGTAAAAACACGTAGTTTTACTGAAATGTTTTATACATATATTGCAACAAAGAATTATTGAGAAACAAATATAAAACTAAGATAGCTTTTAGAATCTTGGGGTAGGCAGCTTCCAGAAACTGCATAAATACTGGAATAACTGAGCTCCTATAGCTCTGAGAACCTCTACTAAACTTAAAAGATACACAATTTTTGAAGAATTTTACTGAAAGTCCTAGTTTCTCCTATCCATTTCAACTCTGTAGACATAGATTCAAATTATTACAAGTTTGGGAGGGTGAAGTGAGTTTTCCCTCAAAACACTTTCTGCCATCAGACACAGATGAATAGGCTTTAAAATTCCTACACACAAATTTTAGTTGATATGCAGCTGACTTCCTTGGTGCCATGATGGCAGAAAACAAGGTGCAATGATAGTTAATATCCTTCAGGAATGTAACACTAACAGACACAGGGAATTTAAGAAGTTGAGGTGAACATTTACAGGGAAACAAATCCACTTCTAGGAAAAAAAAAGACGAGGCTTCAAACATTTCTTGAGGGCTGGCAGCAGTGGCTGTACGTTAGTAAAACCAAATAGAGAAGATAGATTACATGTTTTCCAGAAACATATATGGAAGAGACTGCTGAATCCTATTTGCAGAAATGGGTTCAGTTGTGAAAGAAAGCATACATATCTTATAAAAGAGACTGGGAGCGGAGTTTAATCCCAATTAGCTGACAAGATATACCACAATGCTCTAGATTTGACTATGATAAAACTGAACTACAAGGCCAAGACAAAGACAAGAGGAAAAAGCAGTGGAAGACTGAGACTGCACCTCTGCCCAACAGAACAAAGCAAAACTCTCTCCAACAAAGTAGAACAGGATGCAAAAATCCTGGTTCCATTCATATGAAGTGGTAAAATTATACCAAGAAGTGCACCAGAACTGTAATCAGAAACAGATAAATCTTGTTCACTGTGCACCAAGGAAAACAAGACAAAAGACTGCTAGCATGATAAACGTATGCAAGATGAAGCTGCTGAAAGGAGAAGACATGCAGCTATCACTTTAGGACTGCGCTGCAAGGCAAGACAGGTTCAAATATTCAATAACAGAACTCACTAAATCCTAAAAACAAACAAACCCCTTCAAAAAATCAAAACAATTATGTTCAATAAAAAGACAAATGTCATCCTTAAAGAAAAGAAAACCTTTCTGGACATGAATCATCAAAATGACTGAAAAAAGGACCTGACACACTGTGGCCTATTTGCTGCTATTTTTCTATTGCTGATCAAACCAAACAGAGCTCTGAAAACACACAAAGAACAGACATAATTTTTGCTTTGGTCTTTAATTACTTGCATCAGAAAGTACATACAGGAAGAACCTAAAAAATTAACTAAACCAGACCAACAATTTTAGGACAGGATGAACAAAGCCAAGTAGGCAGAATTACAAATCCCTTTTAAATTCTTGTCCCATTCTCAGAGACTCATAGGATTACTCAAGCAGGCCTTGAGAAGACTTTCAAACAAACACATAGAAATCAAGAAAGCCACTTGGTGTAAGAATTAGTTCTGTTTTGAAATATGACATTTCAGAGTTCAGCTATTCCTGGAAATTACACGGTAATTAGAATTATTACTGAATAAATTACTCTCCACAGGCAGTTCCTTCAGACTAGAGCTGTTGGACTCTAACAGGTCCTATCACTCAAAGATCTGGAAGCAGTATGTTACTTTTTGGTTCACACAGTGCCTGTCACTGATATTACTGCCATTTCATGAGCTGCTTTTACCAACTCAGGTTACAGAACCTCCTTAGAGTTGCACTGAAGTTGCAAGATTCTCAGCACCCTGGGAGCTGCACTGATTACAATCTCTTTGTTTTGAGTACCTCAGGCCATAATACAAACAGAATCCTTGTCCTCCCTTCCAGCAAAGGGTGGTCCAATACAACTTCATAAATAATTTCAAAGATCTTGGTTTGAAAGCTTATTGTAAAAATCACAGAATCATTGAATATCCCAAGTTGGGAGGGACCCGAAGGATCATTGAGTCAAACTCCTGACTCCACAAAGGATCACCTAAAAATTAAACCACATGTTTGAGCAATGCCCAAACACTCCTTGAACTGCAGCAGCTCAAGGCTGTGTCTACAGTCCTGGGCAGCCTGTTCCATACTCACCAGCTCTGGAGAAGAACCTTTCCCTAACTAACGCTCAACCTGACCTACACAGCTCCATCAGGCCCTGTCGCTGTCACACAGAGCAGAGCTCAGCGCTGCCCTCTGCTCCCTCTGAGGAGCTGCCGCTGTGAGGCCTCCCCTCAGCTCCTCTGCTCTGGGCTGAACAAGCCAGGCACCTCAGGCTGCTCCTCACACACCTTGCCCTCCAAATCCTTCACTGTCTTTATAGCCCTGCTCTCTAGTAGCTTTTCATTGCCTTCTGATTTTGTGGCACCCAAAACGGTACACAGTTTGGGAGGTGAGGCCGCACAGCGCAAAGCAGAGCAGGAATTCTTACTGAGTGCTCACAGGACTGCTAATGGAGCAGTTCTGCTGACATAATTAATAGTTAGGGAATTGCAACCTTCCTATCCAACTCTGCAACAGCTAGTAAAGCATTTAGTCTACACCTTCAGCAATCAAATACACCGATCAACAAAGCCTATCACCAAACAGACGAGAAATAGCTTGCTAATATTTATCAAATGTTGCACACATCTTCTGCTAGCAAATCTAGCCATGGGTGTGGACAGAGAGAACTCCGTGGATGAAAACTTCAGATAACAGGTGCTTTGTTTTCATGCTAGCCTGCTGATTACGGCTTCTTTCCCATAGAAATATAAAACCTGTCCTCACACTGCGGAGAGCTCTACGTAGGCGGTTCTCCAGGTACCTTGCAAGTACCAGGTCAGGTTATCAGTGAGCAAAGAAAACTTCACACACCAACAGAGCAAAACAGAGCAACATTGTATCTGAATGGAAGTAACAAAACATCTGATACCTGCACCAAGCAAGTACACATTCTCAGAAAGGGTCTTGCGCACAATGCTAGCTGTCATCTGTCCATATGTTTAACCCATATATTTCACGTTATTCATGATGTATATCTACCATACAGCTTTTTTTCCCCTTTACACAGAGAGAAAACCCTTTAGCACCAGAGAGAAAACAGTATGAACCCTTACAGAAAGCCAAAAATAAAGAATAATGAATTATTCACTTAACACAGATATAGTAATTACTGCTTCAGCAAATCAATATTTATACATTCAGAAAAAGGCTAAAGATCCATTTCTGAAGTTTCAACGCATAAAGACGACACAACCAACAGCAAACAAAATAATGGCATAGCCAGTCCTTGAATTCATGTTTTCTTAATTACTTGGGCAAATTACCATTCAGTACTGTTACTCTGCAACAAGCTACAACTCTATCTGAATGTTCTGCATGTGCACACTCTTCAGCATCCAACTTAGCTGAAATTGCTTAAGAGTCCCAGTCTTGAGGCTTATCTGCACAAGAATACTTTCTGACAGAACTATACAGTAACATTGTATAGTTATATTTGTACCAGTAAACTCCCAACAGGGACAGAGATTTTAAGAACAAAATGTTTTTTCCTCTTACAGAGGAATTCATGGTACTATTTTTGCAATTCACTTCAAAGTCTAATGCCAAGGAAGCCCATATGCCTAACTGACTTAGCACTTTAAGTAACAGGCAGCAAAACAGAGGTGGTCAACACTGTAGCATCTGTAGTTCTTGACACAACTTTACCACAAAGGACTCGTGCAGAGAACAAGAAGTCAGTTCCCTGCAACCAAGGAGTTAATTTTAATTAATAAGAGTGGAAAGAGAAGCACATGGATGCTGGCATAAGGCAGACAGGACAACAAAAGATGTGGAGCTTGGGAAAGAAATAATCCATAAAACTGAACCAAAAGGCCACATTCTTATGCAAAACCAGATTTCCTGTTCCCATCCCACTTTTTTGCCCTCCTTTGACAGAACACCCTTGACAGATTGTCTGGCTTAACAATGGAAAGGTGAAAGCACAGTATAAGCAGTCACTCCTGCTTGTGCTATCCGCCAAAATGCCAAAAGCAGGCTGACCTTCATTCCCACTGCCAGAAAAATAAGGTCAATATGAACGTCTAAAAAGGTTGTCCTGCGTATTCAGCAATGTTTTTTAAAGGCTGTGAAAGGGAAACTTTCCAAAGCTAGAAGAAGGAAAGAGAAAGGTCTTTCAAAGCAGCTGCAAGAACTACCTTATAAGCCTTTCAATTGGATCAGGATGAGCTAATAAAGCTGGCCCTTAAGCCCTGGAGATTCAGCGTTCAAATTCTGCTTCAAGTTCACAAATGAAAGGAGACTATTATGTTTGTTCTAGTACTTACAGGAATCGAGCCACATCAGAAAATAACTACACACTTTGACTCGCCTCGTGAAAACACGCAGCAGAGACAGGCAATGGAAGGTCCTTCAGTCTGTCTGCAGAACCTTGTCTGGTAGCATCCCTATGACTACATGTGTTAGTCTCGTGTTTTGCTATAATGAATTTTTATAAGAAGCTTCCTGAACAATAATAAAGTCAAGTGGTATACTTGGAGGTCTTGACTCACGCAATTTATTGACATGAGTACGCATCCAGTTATATACTTCATTTAAAGCATGCAGTCCAGCTATTATTCTTTGAATGGCTTTTTTTTCTGGTAATAGAAGAAAAGATTCCTCATCTATGTTTCAGTGACTGGAAACCAGCACCTGAAGAGTTATTTTTTCTACTTCTATTACCTCATTTAGTTTTGTAAGAAGCTTTGTACAAAGCCTTGGCTGACTTTTAACAAATTAATATAATGTCCAAAAATACAATACCTCATATCTCATCACTCATCTATCTTCATCTTCATTAGATGACTATTAGTCATCTTCAGCACCAGAAAAGTGACATTTTTCAGTTTAAAACTTAATTTTTCATTTTTCTGCTCAGATTTTTTCTATATGAAAGTAATGGGAGCAGGGACAACATATGAGTTTTTCCCTGAAATAGTATATGGGCACCCAGACTGAGCCTCAACTGCTTTTGGCAGGTCTTAAGCACATTGGGCTTTGATATGCAACAGGAGGGCAACAGCACAGCCACGCACCAGTAGCTACAGGTCACTGAACAAGAGGGAGCAAACCTCTGCCCGTGGCCCTCTGCTCAAATGGAAAGAGGTCCTACAGTAACTTTCCTCTAATAAATCGCTTCTGCAATGGTCTCCACATGCTACTCCATTTCTACAGAGAACTGGCAACACAAAATACAGCCAAAAAGCACAAAACTTGGCGAAATTTTGGTAACTTGATAGGATATATGATTGCAAAATTTCTGCAATAAGGACAACATCTCTGCAATTTCAGGAGAACACTAAAATTTCAGTATGTCAGCCAGTTCTATTCAATTTACTTTTTCAGTTTTTAAGCAGAAAACCCAAATCAAGTCAATACCTTTACTGTAGAAAAGTCAAGCTCTTACCTGATTTGCACGTCCTGCCATCATCTTCTAGCTGCACACCAGTGGGACAGGCACAGCTGTAGAAGGGGTCTCTTGGTGATAACAGGCACAGATGGGAGCAACCACCATTGTTTTCTTCACATGGAGTGTGAACTTCAAGAAACCAACCAAACAATCAATCAGGTTTATTTTCCTTTTTCTAGAACATCTAAAGCTCTTTTTTTTTCACCTCCTCTGAGGAATAAATCATAGATCCCAAATGACTGGCACAACGTTGGTGCTAAATGACAAAGGAGCCACAAAATAAAGCGTTTGATTCCCCACCTCCCCAGCAACTTATTTCTGGGAGTATCTAATTTGACATGTATACAAAGCCAACTTTTTAAGAGCTGACAGCTCAGCACATTCTCACTGTACTGTTCTTCCAATGTTTTTGAAGTTGAACACAGTTACGACCTCTGAACACTACTTATTTCACCACTGCTGGGTCTGCTAAGCAGCATGGAAATAGAAACTGGGGTCTGGAACAGCCTGTGCATTGCAGTACTGCTGCATGTTGGAAATATTTTTTTTTCCCAGCTGCAGAGTTTTTACAAGACATATCTCTGGATCATCAGGAAATGCATGGAGGGAACGCGTCAAGTCCCTTGAACACTTCAACATTAGAAAAAGCACAAATACTGAAAAGATCACAAATATCCACTCTTTCCTCTCCGCACCACAGTAATTTTGAGAACATAAAAATTAAAAGTAAATTTAAAAGATGAGGGGAGTGGGGGGGGGTGCAACTGCATCCTCATCCACCTCATTTACTAGAACAAAATACGGCTGCAAGATACAGAGCAGTAATCACAAATAACCACAGAGAACACCGTCACATTTAAAAAGACACTGGAAGCTATGCAAGAACTCTCAAATATCATAGTTTGAATAAGCTGAACTACTTTACCATAAAAATACAAAAGTTCCAGTTAATTTGACTTGTGTTACTTCCACTGATAGTCACAGAGAGATGGAAAGGAAGACATCTAAGCCTGATCTTAAAGAAGTCAATGGCATTTAAGCTATTTTCAGCAGATCATATTTTCGCCATCTTTTCATTGTTACTGACCCAGAAATACTGTGACCTACGGTTGGGACATTTCCTGAGCTAAAAGCAGTGGCAAGAATTCAGCATAGACAAATTCTTATCTGGAGCTTTGAGATAAGCCAGGATGCTGTGTATATTTGACAACCTCCATGAAAACTTGCACATGTTCCATCACCAAACTGATTTCCGAATTCCTTTTGCTTACTTTCAAGCCTGTTTGCTAATATCCTATAAACTTTGCTGCGGAAGCTGACTTTAGATTTGGCATAGTTGAACTACACAATCCAAATAAATAAGAACATCTCCACTACGCAAGAGATGATTCTTCCCAGAGCTATGGAATTATATACATTCCCACACTACTGTTTTTAATCTCATTTTCACTATTCTGCTTAAAAAAAGTCTAGGTCAATTCCCATATGAAATCACACAATAAAAGATACAGATAGCCTCTTTACATTTTCCCTTCTCTACACTTTGCCTCCTTTGAACGATCATCAAACAAAGAAAAAGAGGCACAAACATTTCTTATGAAAGCTGAATACCTTCCATAGTGAAACACCAAAACTATTTGTTGCATACTGAAGATAAGCAATATCGAGTGCGGCCTGCAGAAATTACCGTTGTAAGTACAAGATGAACTTCACATATTTTATTATAATTGTACTTACAAAAAAATGCAGTTATGTGCTTTTTCTTTTTTTTCTTTCATGTGTCTTTAAAATCACAGTATTTTAGAAGTTCTAAGGCAAGTCTTTAAAGATATCACTGAAGTACTGCACTGGATGTGGAATTTTACTACCCACTGGGATGACAAATAAGCTCTTACCTACTCAGGCTAAAATTTTCAAAGAAAGGTAAAGGATTGAGTAATTACGGTTTCACAACTAATTCTCTGAAACGTTCTCAAAACAGTAAAACTTCACACTACTCCTTTTTCTGATTAATGCTGTTCTGACAAACAAATAACAGCTATGCAAAAGGCTTCAAGGAAAAGTAAAACGTACAGTAGGGCTGCCGGTCTGGGCTTAAGACCTGGATGTCCATGGGTGAATAGAGAGCTGATAATATTTCTCTCCTCTTCTCTCCCGTCCGTTTGTTACAGGCATGAATGGAACGTGTCTGCCAGTCTGTCCAATACAAAGTGTCCCCAGACAGTGTCAACGCAAATGGATGAGTAAGACTTCCTTCAACAACCTTTTGCCTAGATGAAAGAAAGGGCAAGGATTAGTTTGCGTTGCTTTCACCAGACACCCTTACGGGGGGAAAAAAAAAACATGACTTTTTAAGAATTCATATAGAAATTGTCATCTTTTATCAAAAATCACTGAGCCAGGAGAATCATCTGGTGACGAAAGTGACAACTATACTGGAGCATAAAACAACCTTTTACATTAATCCAGAAGGAACTTAGCCCAAGCAAACACGCATCTCACATTTATTTGCATATCTTTATAAACTATTTTGCTTATACCCTCCTGTACTGCACATTAAAAACACTCATGATTGTACTATGAATTCCTTTTCCTATGTTTTTCAGTCTTTATAACTTGAAAATTAGTTTTCTTCACACATCAATTTGAAAATGCTTTGAAATAAACCTCAGTTATCAGCAGCTACAGCAGGCCAAACTCAACAATTAACCTCTAAGGTTGTGAATGAAAAACACCTGGTTTTAGCAACCATTAAGTCACTTCACATCAGCATGCCCCCACAGAACATAACGGCAAGCACCTTCCAAATGAATAGTTAGCTATGCAAAAATGTAGTAACGACAACTTAGACTTTGCCCTTTCATAGCGATAAGAAAACAAATATACCATGTTTCATAGCAACGCAGTATCTGGTTCAGCTACACACTGACCTCTGAAAGGCCACACCAGAGTCCCTGAACAGGGCTGCATGAACATCCATGTAAAACCGCCTTTGGGAGGAAACACAGGTCTTCAGTGTGCTCCTCCCACTAAAACTTTTCTTTTTTTTCTCCCCCCTCTTCTTTTCCCCCTTCCCTGTCCTTGTTTGCAATATATGACATCTTTACCCAGGACTTTCATGCTTGCAATCGCCAATTGCAGCCAATTCTTTCTCAGAGCAGGAAAATGAAGGAATGACTTGAGGGCCATTTGTCTGCCTCACAAAGCCCTGCACAATACAAGCTGACAAAACACAGGCCGTCCATCACAAAATCCAGGCTTTTCAGAGCCATATTCTTTGAGCGTTCTCCCTAAGATAGCAGTCAACAGTTTGTCTCCTGTCAGTAATGCTTTGTTTAAGACTAAATACTTGTGATGAATATAAATCAAAAAACACTTCAGACATTTTCAGATGGCATTCAGCTGCACTCCCTTTCTTCTGTGTATGCATATATTCTCACATTTGCTGCGAGTGGAACCAAAAGCCACAGAACATATGAAAACTCCGATGCGTTTTCTGAACTCACAACATCCCCAAATTCATACACGCTGCAATTAATTTGTGTAGCTTAGATCCAAGAGTTTTGGAGATGCTCAGTAAAAGCATATTTGACAATTCTGCAATCAAAATAATATGAACTCAGTTTTCACAAAAAAAATTTTGCATTTTATGTGTGTATAAAAAGGCATTCACATCGCCTTCTAAACCAGGCTTCTTAAGCAGCAAAGCAGCATTCCAATAAATCAGCACACAACTTTGAGAAGCCTTTAACTCCCAGCATCATCCTGTAGGAAAGCAAGGAGCACATTTTTCTTATACCTGTATTCCAATCTGCATTTGAATTATTTGTATAGATGAGGTTAATAACAATAAAGACTTGGGAGGGAAGGTTCATTTTCTTTTTTAATCAGCATAGTTACCATTTGCAGTTTATGAAGGTGAAATAACAAGTACTCCCAAAATTCTTCAAATACATTGAGGACATCAATCTTGCACACATAGGACAGATTTAAAACAGACTGGTATATGCAAGCATTTTCACATACTCAATATGGAAAGTTATTCTTTCTGTTCCAGACAGAACACTAAAACTGCTCTGAAATTTCTGTCCTTCAACTTCTCACTACTTCTTTCACCATTAAACACCACAGAACAAACAGAATTACTGATTTTCCTCTCCACACTTTGCTACTGCCTTTAAAAAACAAACAAACAACAGTAACAGCAGTACTTGTGTTCTAGTATCGCAGCAGCTGTTTTCCACCATATATTGTCCCTATTTCCATCATTCTTAGATATCAAGTCTCCCCCTCTCCTGTAATTACATTCCAGCTGACATGCTTGGGAACTGAATCTTGCCAATATAACAGGCAGATTGCTCTGGTAACATTAATTCACCACGCAGAGTGCAAGTTTTCTTCTCATTTGAGTTCTGAAGTACTAAAACTGCATTAAGACTTTTATTGATAGCTCTGTTTGAAGCTCATTTGGCTGTGTGTTTAAGAAACAGAAGCAACTTCCCTCTCACAAATCCATTTGCACATGAAGAAGGCCAATTTTGTTTGATTGGTTCAAAATTCATGATAACCTTGGAATTATCATTGAAGCCTACTTTGCCAGCAGGACCTAAGAGTTTCAGCTTCATATATTTCTTTTTCCATATTCATTGGTGGAAGGGATAAAAGTAAATTATACAAAGCAAATGAAATAAACAGAGGAAAAAAAAAAAGAGAGAAAAGTTAGGAGTAATATTCACTGGATTTATTCACATGCATAATATTTTCAGGAAGTTTTGTCATATAGCTACACTATTAAGCAGGTTGAACAACACCTGCAGTCCACATGCAGTGAGAAAGACGCAAGGAATTTCACAGAACACATGCTGCACGGGAATACCCTGACATCCAGCATGACATCAGCTCTCCAGCAGCTGACTGTAACACATGTAAAAAAGCATACAACAGTGAGGTAACTTTTCTAATGCAAAGTAGAGCATGCATTATTTTTCTTCCTGAAGTACCATTTCCTTCCTAGCAAAATATACTGCATGGGGGGTAGACATGCACCAATCTGTCACAAAGGCCAATGGCTGAGATAAACATACTCTTCTTCAGGTGGTCTCTCCCTACCTAAATATGAGCAAAACACATTTTACTTATGCATTAGAACTCCAAGTTTCTACACAAACATGCAAGTAAAGTTTATTACATTTTAACGTGCAGGAGAACTGTGGAATCAGACTGGAAAACGTACGCTCTGTCACCCATCCTTAAACAAGAGGGACAAATTCACATTGTACTGTATGAAAATCTCTTAGATTTAGAATTATGAGACAACTTTCTATGAACCTGCACAAAGGCTTTGAGCTCCCACTCCCTTCTGTAATGGCCTTTTCCCTTGTCTATGCTTCTGACAGTCACTTAGTACTTGTCACTCACCACAATGCCACCATTATCTAGCTTTACAGAGTGCTCTCAATAGAACTTGAGTGTTTTATAAAGGATGTCAATATCGTTATGCCTCTTTTATGAGTGTGAAAATCAGGCATGGAATGCAACTGCAAAAAACTGAAAGATATCAGTGGAAAATACAGTGTCATCTGCTAGGGGAGGGGCATACAATATAGACAGGAGTGTACGAAAACCCCAAATTTCTATTGATACTGAAAGCATTACAGAAATTTTTAGATGTTTTGAAATAGAGTTCATGTTCGCTACACAAAGATCACTGCTATCTCCAGTTTGCCTCAGGGTGCTGCTGACACACTGGGATAGCAACCTTCTGACAAGTCACAAGTCAACACAGCACTGTACGATAACAATGTTCCTCTCTTGCCCCAAGGTAGGCTTCTTTAGATGGATAACAAAAATCTCAGCGTCCAAAGTTGTGTTTCCAGATAATATTCAATTATTTACATCATTAAATATCACTTCACTCTAGAAATACAGCGCCATTCTTTTAAAAGGCAGCAAACTATACAAGCAGGACATCCACACTATGAGTTTCCTACCATGTAACCTAAGTACACACTTAAGCCTCTCCTAAACATAAAAGTCTAGGATCCAAACAGTCGGGTAGTCTGCATTTAAGAACCAATCATTCTGGTCGCTCTGCCTGACCAGACCAAACATAATTCTATTAATCACATAGGAATCAATTGCAGTTTGGTATACCACTGACAATTCAACAGGCTATGTGAGGACCAAAGCTGGACCACAATGCAGAGACCTGCCTCCTCAGTGGGAGGTTTCATTGGCAAATGGTAGATGCCCATCAGAACCAATGTAACCTGTCTACTGAACACTGCACTGCTTAAGGTACAAACTTGAACATCCAAGCCTGGCCTATCTGTAGGCTGATCTATGTCATTCTTTAATAGTTAAAATCAACAGAGACACCTGGACAGCAGCCTGCACACTTGCATACTGCACTTTCTATCAAGCCTTAGAAAAATCTTGCTCACTCACAGTCCGAAATAAGATGAATTTGGGTACTTGTAAGCATGCCACAAAGTACATCTTTGGACAGGGCCAAGGACAGGTGTCTCAACATATACCTCCTGTTGAAAAAAAAAGCAGAGTAAAATACCAAAAAATTCCCATAGCACTAGTCGAATGCTATATTTCCTGGGGCCAAGGATGAGCATCTCCTACTGTTCTGAAGATAAGCATGAACCTTAAAAAAATGCTGTGCAGGAGGGTCATAAACAATCTATATAAAACAACAATACAAATATCCTTTAAGACAGTTTTATAGCATGTGAGCATTCTGTTTTTACAGAGCTACCAACAAGTGAGTTTACATTTGTAACGCTATAATGTGATAGAAAACACAGCAATGACAGCAGGGTAGCAGAGTCACAGGCTGCAACAAGTGAGGACAAGCCCAAGTGCAACAGCTATGGATACAGAAACAAAGGAAAAAAGCTGCTCACCTTCAGAAGGCCTCAGGTAGGCAGGGATCTTCAGCAAGACTGCCAACCCTTAAATGAAGTCTGGGAAGGGGTGGGTCCTGGTTTCACCCCTTCTGGTCATTCAGGTACACTGTATATACCTGAGCTCCCCTGTATTGACCCTTCCTTCCCACCAGGTGCTCAATCACTACTTTAGGCCCTGACTTGCATTTAAACAACAAGGTTTAAGCATTATTCTAGATTACTGAAAAAAGTCTTGGTTCAGAACTAATACAGGGGGTGAGAAATAATTCACACCATATTATTCACTAAAGGAAACTTACCTAAAGGAGCCATCCAGATTTGCTCTATGAATGAAACTCAATTTTGCATCAGCCCAGTAAAGTTTCTGCTCATCAAGATCTATTGTGAGTCCATTTGGCCAATAGATATCTGAATCAACAATTATTTTCCGCGTGCTGCTGTCCATTCCTGCCCGTTCTATTCTGGGCGTTTCGCCCCAGTCAGTCCAATACATGTATCTAAAAAAGAAAGCAGAGATGCACAAAAATAAATCACAACGTATATTCATTAGCTTCAGCAACAGAAAAGATAGAAGCTCTTTGTAATGTTCTGAAGCATCTTTGATTTTGTTTCTTTCATTTTCCACCATACAGTGGTGCCTAGTTATTGCAAATTAATATCCTCAATCCCATTCAGAAACAACAGTTACCCAACCAATTTCCAAAACTGCCACAGGTAAATTTCCTTTTGGAAACTGGTGTACAAAAAGAATAAAGTGCCTCAAAGTTCATTTCTGTTCAACAGCAAATCGTAAATCCATACAAATTTAGAATTACATGAAATTAAGACTGCAGATGTTTTCCCTCTCCCATCAATGCCCCCACTTTTACTGTCACTTCACTTACAGGCAATTCAAGTAGCCTGAATAGAGACATCAAAAGCATTTATCAACCAGAAAGGACTAGATTAAAATATGGTGAACTCTGCAAGGTCTGGGTGCTTTCCCAATGCAGCTATTTCAGACATTCTATGTCAGCAAGCCCTCGACCTGAGGGAGCACTCAAACAAAATCAGTTAGATGTCTACGCTGAACTCACCAGCGCTCCAGGTTCTTCAGCAGTGACAGAGAGGCATCAGCTCAGGGTTTGTACTGAGCTACATTTCAGCTAAGTCCAGAAACTACAGTGAAGTGGTACCTCTCCAGCCTTGCAAAGCCCATGCTTACAGGTTTTGCAATCTGGTTTGGCTCACATCCCCTGAAGAAGACAGCAAGGGCTATACAACCATGCTAGGAACCACAAAGGTCAAACAGCACGCTTTCTGAGCATGCACACAGGCTGGGAAGGCCTCACGGTTTCTTTTATAAAAGAATACTGCCTAGTTTGAAGAAAGAAGCAGGGACAGCCATGGAAACTGTAGCAGCTCTGTAGCCCCTCCACAGGCAGCTGGGGCCATCCTCTCAGCAAAGCAACAGCAGTCACAACAGCTATTCTCAGGGCACATCCCTCAGAACTTAAGCTTAGAATGCGCTGATCTCAGTGTAGGTGCTGCACCCTGCTCCAGCCACAACTCCAGTTTTAGCACTGTCGTACCACACAAGATCCTTCTGTCCTATGCCACATTAATTTAAACCATTCTGATCATAGTTGCATAAATCACAGTTGGCCTGTTTATCCCACTGGAAAGTGGAATACAGACAGAGAGAAAGGGCTCACTTGTAACACAATGCACATATATTTGAGTGTGGAAGGGTAAAACAAGGAATTTACCAAATAAAACCTCCATACACACGAGGCCTCAGGCTTCTGATTGATGAATTGAGACAGCTCACCTGAGGATGGCTGCCGGGTATTTCTGTCCCCAGATGCCATCCTCAACACATCTCTCTCTTCCAGCAGCCAGGACAGGCCAACTGCTCACGAAGAAGCAGAAGCAGGAGCTGAGCTGCCACAGAGCACAGACCGACGTATGAATGTAAATTGCCGCTCATTTTGGTTTTCCTTAACAGGTCAGGCTGTAATTTGTGGCAGTTCAAACTGTGTGGTGAGGCAGCTATTGACAAACAATTAGAGAAAGGGCAGATACTAAAGCAGCCATCTATACAGCCAGCTGGAGAATCAGACCGAGAAATTCATCCAGCCAAATACTCATTAGTAGGTCAGGTCATTTTTCAGTGAAATCAGTTCTCAGATTTGGCACAGCTACAGTAGCTTCAAGTATGCAAAGGACATCTCGACACATCTCCAGAAGAATAGAAATGAACAAAAAGGGCTAGACAGAAATGGGCCCCAGTACAGCTGTCTTAGCATCAACCTCCTAGGAAAAAAACAATCCACGTTTCCTAAACTGAAATTTTCTCTTAGAATTTCAAACCATAAAGTACAATTTTCTTTCTCCTCCACGACAGCCTTGTAACACCATTGAGTTCACTGGAATGTCTTCAGTAGATTCTAGACATAAATTATTAAAACAAACAAATGCAAGCTCAGTACAGGAACCATCTTACTCCAGTGACATCTTCCAGATCCATTCAAAACCAGTAAGAGGTTGCTCGGTGAACTTCTGTTACTCTCCTTGCTCTGGTTGCTTAACAGTATGCAGTTCTTTCTTAGAAAATGATCTGTTCAGAGCAGTCCAAAATCTGGCTGCTGAATGAAGAAAATCCCAGTCATCCAAAGGTGACTCTGGGCTATATATATATACATATATATATATATACACATATATATAGGTGACTCTATGTATACACACACACACACACACACACACACACACTGCTCTGAAAGTAATGCCTCCTATTTAGTGTCTGTTACAGTTTTTGTGGAAATAAGAGCACAATAACACTATCTGATAGAGAAAATTCTCTGGTACAAAATACCAGATTTTTGAAAATATACGGTGGGTGTGGTAGGACAGTCCAGCCAAGACTGTCAACATACTCAATAGTCTTCAAACTGGTATGGGGCCTGGTGCTTTCGTGTTGCAAGAGAAAAGTCTCCTGTTCTGGCCTGTCTCTGGAGCCTTCAGCTTAGCCAGTTTCACAGCATAGTGGTCAGAGTTGCTGGTTTGCTCAGGTTCCAGGAAATCCAGAAGGATCCCCCTTTTGTACTCCAGATGACCGAGCACATTACTCTGCTGCTGATGGCTGCGTCTTGAACTTTTTCTTCAATCGAAACTGCACAAGTTGGCACTCCATGGACCACTGCTTTGACTCATAGTGGTGAAATCACATTTTGTGAATAATCATTATGGTGAGTAATGATGCAATCCAGGAAACTATCTTTGGCCCTATATTGGTTCAACAGGTCCCGACAAACTTGCATTGGTGTTCTTTCTGTTCCAATGTTGCCACCATCGTTTACTATGCACTGGAGCTGATATTCAGCTCCATAAACAGCTCCTTGGTTGCTATCTGATGATTCACACGGATGAGCTGATTGAGACACTCTCCATTTTATGGTGTGACAGCTGTGCACGGCCATCCAGAACGCACTTTGTCTTTCATGTCAGTGTCGCCACTGCTGAAATGCACCACTCAACACTGTGCTCAACTCCACTGTTTGGTCTAAATAAATGTTCAGCAAAGCACTAATGAACATTAATGGTGCCACTTTTTCTCACATGGATGAATTCAACGCCATATCTTTGCTTCATTCACACCATCATGTCTGACACCATTTTGTCAGACTGCCCCTCCACTACCATCTGTCACACAGCAACAAAATGTAATGGAATACTGGCAGGAAGGTTCAGCCTCTACTGCCACATCACCAATATCCACCTCTGATGTAGCGGGTTAACATCATAAAATAGCAGGCATTACTTTTGGAGCAGTCCTCATAATTTGGTTATGACAGTATCACATTTATTCATATACTTTAATGTGCAAATGCAGACCAAACAGGATCTTAGAAGAAAACTAGAAATCCTATGATAGTTATTTAAAAGCAAAATGAAACAGACAAAACTAGCTAAGTCCCATTAAATAACAAGGATGAAAAAAACCCTAAATTACCAACCAGCAAAATTTCTCAATTTCTGTTATAAAAAAAAATAAATGCCTGCAGCTTGCCTTGAAGCTTAATGCAATCAGATGATGAGAAATAATAAAGTCTGTAGGCCAAAGGGCCCTCATGGCTTTTCTAATGTATCAAAAGAGCTCCAGTTCCAAACTGTCTCCCCTCTGCCCCTCAAACCTATCGTCCTATTTCACAGATGATGCCTTCTCACGGGGCATATCCTTAGCTACACAGACTGCTGGACAATATCAACACACTTGCCTTCACACATAATTTGCCACAGAAGAGATATATCCCTAATTTTTAGCTAATTAACAGGTAATGAGCTCAATCATTGAAAGTTCTAAAACAATACAACATAATCAAAGTAGCAGAAGTTCTAAGAAAGGCTAGCAGCATGAAGATACACTTGGACAAAATGTAGACCTGTCTTTACACAGGCAACATACTCTCAAAGCACTCCTCTCCCATTTTGTCTTCAACACAGAAGAGATCATTATTACCCTGTCATCACCTCATCCTGATTGTAGGATGTCCTTGCAATCTCATAAGTACTATAAAGCTGATCTTCCTAGAGAACTTTTCAAGATATATTAAGTTTCTGTGGTCATCAAGCACCTACTGATCGATGGTTTCATGCACCTCACATGTTCCCAAGTGCCCCTTGGTTCATCTCATGAGTAGAACAGCAAAAAGCAATTCCTGACTTCAGCTATAGATTCCTGCCCTTTTCCAATAGGTTCCCCACTCTTTTGGCAAGCAGCAGTTGCTGAACTGCCAGGAATTCCATCAAGTCAACACCATTCTGGGGATCACTTAACACATCAGGACTAAACTAGAAGTTACGACATCATTATAAGAGATGAGCTGCTCCTGCAGAAAGGGATGGGAATCCCTGGTCTATGCAAGTCTATTTAAAATCCCACTGCTGCCAGATCAAGCAGTTCCTTCCCTGGTTACTATCCTTGCTTCTGACATTAGCACCCTATAAGGAGGAATTCTTATTATTAATTCTTATAATTATTCTTCTAATTTTTTCAAAGCTCATTATGAAACTTCCCCAGAGAGAGCACCACTACTTTCCACCAGCCAAGACATGCCTTGGACCCTACAACTAGCTAGCACAGTCCTTTTCAGCCCTCCTCCGCCACCATAGCACCATCTAAGCTTGTTTTGACTTTTTTTGGTCACTGCAAAGCACAACACAGCATTCGGCACGAAGCATTAATGAGGCCATAAAATGACACGTTTTGAATGAATGCTGTGCGGGATTTTCAAGAACGTACAGCGTCAAACTGCCTTTTTTATCCTCCTCTATTTTGCAACAATGACAAAGGCAGTTCAGACCAAGTTAAGTACGTGCAGTCTCTGGATGAGACATGCTACACTGAGAGTCAGCTGAAGACAGGTATTTTCTGGACAAGTTATAAATCCTGGGAAGAAGTCCAGTTATTATGGAAAGAATGACATGAGTTAAGCTAGAGAGGCACCGCAAATTCAACTGGAAGAGTAAGATAAAAGCTAGTTTGCCAGAGTCAGAACATTAAGACATGTCAGCAAAGGGCTGGGAAACAAGTTCCCCAGTCTTCAGGCATCATAAGGAAGCAACTTGCTCAAAAATGTAGTCAAGCACCGTGGAAAAACAACCAACGCAGAGAGGCTTAATACTACCACTACTGCAGTCATGTGAACAACAGTGCCAAGGGAAAGAGGTAGGAGGAAGAAGAGACAGCAAGAGTAGCATGAATCTCACACCAGAAGCAGCTAAAAGTATGTAGCAATTCAATAGGAAACAGTTTTAAATTAGAAAATTAATAATCAGGATATGTTTTTAGTATAAATGTATATACATACATACATACATATGCTCATTCATAGTTCAAACAGCACAGGATACAAATTTCAGGGTAAGGAAAAGAAAACAAACCCACTTTCTTGATCCTGATGCGATCAGGTGGCAGCCTGGCTTCAAACCTATATTTGAAATAGCTCAGGGATCAAGAACACCAGAGCCTACACAAACTACTGAAATCTGCTTGTTTCAGCTGGGTAAACTGGAGCAAGATCCATGCAGAAAAGGCAGTAGAGAAATTAAGTATTTTAGAGTGCCCATTAGCAACAGTTACATCTCACACTTTGCATCTTCAAAATGCCATTAGGACAGAACAAAATCATGCAAACATCAGATAGCTCTGATGACCCTGGGAAGGGACAGGGCGCAGGATGTACAGAAGAACAAGACAAGAAACTCAGTGTGGCTTCTCAAAGGAAAGTCAGGCTTCACTGTCACAGGCCACGCACTACTGCAGTTGTTCACTGGATATGTTAGAACCACAGAATGGCCTGGGTTGGAAGGGACCTCAAGGACCATGAATCTCCAACCCCCCTGCCACAAGCAGGGCCACCAACCTCCCCATTTAATACTAGACCAGGCTGCCCAGGGCCCCATCCAATCCGGCCTTGAACACCTCCAGGGATGGGGCATCCACAGCCTCTCTGGGCAGCTGTTCCAGCACCTCACCACTCTCATAGTAAAGAACCTTCCCCTGACATCCAACCTTAATCTTCCCTCCCTCAACTTAAAACCATTTCTCCTTGTCCTGCTGTTATCTACCCTTTCAAAGAGTTGATTCCCCTCCTGTTCGTAGGCTCCCTTTAAGTACTGAAAGGCTGCAACAAGGTCACCACGCAGCCTTCTCTTCTCCAGGCTGAACAAGCCCAGCTCACTCAGCCTATCTTCATAGGGGAGATGATTCAGGCCTTTGATCATCTTTGCGGCCCTCCTCTGGACCCTCTCCAACAGCTCTGTCTTTCTTGTACTGAGGGCTCCACACCTGGACACAGTACTCCAGATGGGGCCTCACAAGAGCAGAGTAGAGAGGGACAATCACCTCCCTGTCCCTGCTGGAGACCCCTCTTCTGATGGAGCCCAGGATCCCATTTGCTTTCCAAGCTGCAAGGGCACATGGCTGGCTCGTGTTAAGGTTTTCATCCATCAAGACCCCCAGGTCCTTCTCTGCAGGGCTGCTCTCAAGGACCACTCCTTCCAGTCTGTATAGGACTGTCAAGGATGCCTGGGATTCCTCCGGCCCAAGTGCAAAATCTTGCACTTTGCTGTGTTGAACCTCATCAGGTACACCTGGGCCCACCTTTCAAACCTGTTGAGGTCCCTCTGAACGGCATCCCTCCCTTCCACCGTGACGGAAGAAATATGAATTATTATATTAATATATTTCTTAGGAAGAAATATGAATTAACCTGACAGTAAGAGGGTTTAAACTTGTTAAACTAATTCAGGAGTCGGGAGTGCTAAGCGATGCATTATTTCTGCTTTAAAAATGCACTCAATAGACTACATTTCTTCTGGACCTTAGCAGAAACCAAGCCCTTCAAAGAAGTTCTAGACACCATTGTTTCATAGACATGATGGTATCTGGACAATATTCTTGTTTTTCAAATACGTATACTTTTTTCTTTTTTTTTTTTTTGGTGGGCAAATTAAAAAACCCCCCTTTTTTATTTTTTTTTAAAAAAAAAAAAAAAAAAAAAAAGGAATGAATAAAAAAAAAAATTAGCCCAGAAAAGGTTTCAGAAACATTCACTAGGCTACGTAGAAGATGTCAGTCTGGCACTGTCCATGCTATTAAAAAGCTCTCTGCTCTGAATGCCTGTTGAAAACAGACATGCAGAATAGTACTGGAGAGCCATACACACGCACCTGAGTAGTTCTGGGTGTTTTTCAGTTGGGCCATTCGAAGGCTGGACAGCAAAGGGAGTCAATGGGTTAAGAGCAGGTTACACAGTTTTAAACACCCCTAGGGTGTGGGCGCATCATAACAGCTGTAAGGAGCAAAGAGGACCAAAACCACTAGCTTGTATCTTTGTGCACATTAGACTGACTGTACTTTCAGGGATATGATTTGGCATCCTACGAGTTTAGTATCTCATCTGGGTTGCAACAGGTCCATACAAGCATAACAACACTGAGGCTATAAAAGCAAACGAAAACATCAATTCCTAAAGAGACAATATAAAATGCCATGGTGAGCAAAAATCACTGCTAAGCAACCAACAATTCAATATTCCTAAAAATAAAAACCAAACCATACTTGAGAAGCACAGAACAAAAAAAGCAACCCTGGGACAAATTCCCTGGGTTTCTTTATTCACTTATTGAGGGAAGCTTAAGTGTCATTTATTTCTTAACCCTTACTAGGTTTTATCCTTTGACACCACGTTTTCAAGCCGAAAAGTGCAGGGTTGGTGGAGAAGAAATCAATATCCAACAATAACTTTGCAACAGTTCCGCCAATTCTGACCCTAAGCTGAACACCAAAGATACTAGCAGGAACCAAGCAAAGCAAAAGCCAAAGCATCATCAGTGAGAAGACAAATACATCCTTCCTTTTGTACACACAACCACTAAAAGACTATCAAATCCATAATTCAGTAGCCAAAAGTGCTAGAATAAATAGAGCCATAAAGTCCAATTATTTCTCTATTAGCAACAGAACAGTAACTGCAAGCTACAGTACAGAGCTTTCTAGTAAGACAATTAAACAAATGCACTTTAACTGCAGTCAGCAAGTCACTGGATTTTGGCACATACTTAATTACCGCAATGAATTGGGCTTAAATGGTGTTTCAGTAACAACAGAAGAATGAGACTGAAAGCCACCTTGCAAAATAAACAGATTATAAAGCTAGTGAACTGCACCCCAGTGGCCTTAATTTTAAAATTCCAGGTGCAAGAGCAAAAACAGGATGAAGACCATATTTCCCTTCAGCTTTAAAGCCGCAGGTCATTTCTTATTTCCTGGTACTTGGTCATCATTTTGGAAAAGATTAGAAATCGTGGCCATGCCCTCAACAAGCAGCCAATCGGCGATCTGAAGCTATCATGGCCATAATAAAAAGAAGTCACACGGGCTGAACATTTTTTCCACCTTCCCAAAGGCAGTATGGTTGCCAAATCTTATATAACCTGCTTACACAAAAGGGGCCAGTGGTACAGATGATGTAAATCAGTTCAGACTTCTCCAATTTCAAAGTTTCCAAACTTACACAAGCCCAGGGCAAAAAACGAGAGTTCACAGGAAATTGCTATGAAGTTTAGAATCCGGCACATTTCAAACTTACTTCCCTCATCCTACTGCTTAAGCTACGAAAACTGTAGAGCTAAATGAAACAGTGCCAATCATTTACAGAAGGAAAAAGAAGGGCTGCCTTGCATAGTAAATAACTTGCAAGCTACTTACTCAAGTTGCCTCTTGTTTTCTCCCCAAGCAACATGCTTTGCCATCTAGATGATCTTCACAAGAAAGCATTTTAAAATTTTATTTAAAAGCTGTATTAAAGATTAAAAGATGTTCCTCCTTCAGCCCACGAATATGCAGGCAACAATCACAACTAATTACACCATGTATAGATATATATACACACACACACACAAATATATACATACTATCTAGCTTAGAATGAAGACAAAACATAGCAGCCTATCAATTGATTGGTGCTCCAATATCATCGCAATGAGCTGCCTGCAAGGAAGAGCACATCATTCCATATGCTTACCTATACAAAAAGGAGTAAGGCATCATCGTCGTTTCTCAAACATAAGCAAGCATTTATTCAACGTGGCTTCAACAGCCTACTAAGAAGTCAGGTTACATGACACTACGAAGTCAAGGAATGCTTGGGGAGATGGTGCAAGTAATTTAGAACCCCCAAGAAGACTTCCAAGTACATTGCACTGGAGGAAGGCAGCAGTAGGGAGATGCACACAGCACTGCTTGGTGTTTAAGGAAGAGAATTTGTAACTTAGAATGCAGAATTACTGCAAGTCACTCTGATATTTACAGGAAAAAGAAACTGCGCTTGCAAAATTTCCTAGAAAAAAGAGAGGCAGAAGGGAACTGGAGGGAAAGCCCTTTTCCCCTATGAAAGAATGCTTGCATACGTTTTGGCATACATTCATATGTCAAAATTCTACAGAAAATAGTAAAACTACTATTAGCTAAAACAAGCCCTTATAGCTACTTCTCATGGTCAGCAGAAAACACAAGGAAGGTACAGGGAACAAGGTAATACATTTTCTTTCCAAACATTTCTGAGAAGACATATATATGTACTGACTTCATGGATGGCAGAGGTCGAACAGATGTCCTGAACACAAGTAACCCAACTGCACAAAGAAAACGTTGGTTGCTCTCCTACCCACAGACATTGTACCTAAGTACCCCTATATGCTTGACTCAAACTAATACATTTTGTTTATTTCAGTATATTGATTGATGCCTCAACTCAACATTTGGGAAAACTCAAATGACAGCCAATGATTTGTTCAACTGCATGCTTGCAATTTCAAACACAATGAAACACGTGTAACCCTGTTTAAGTTGACATTCAACACATTCCATGATTCCCTGCAGATTTAAAAACTGCTTCCATCGAGACTTCTGATCAAACTTCAGCTTCTCCCATCTCTTTGGCCTCAGAGCCAAAGCAAGACCACATTCCCAATCACTTCAAAATACACACCAACATATACTGGCACTAAGACAACTAAAGCCAGCCTCCTGCTGCATTCCATCAGCATCCTTCTGTTCCCTTAACAAACAGTGTAGAAGGTAAAAGGGTAAGAATACCATTATTTCCAAACTACCTAAGAAGGTATCCAAGGTATCCAATGCATCCAAGACATAGAAATCTCACTGCCAGGGCTCAGCACTTTTTTTTAAGGATGTGAAGAATCACAGAACTTGTAATGATGAGTGCTAATCAGGGAGAGAGCTCAGTGGGCTTATTAAGAAAGTCTACACATCTCCACCTCTTCCCCACAGAATCTCAGCTGCAAAGGAGGAAAAAAACTATTTTATTCTGCCAGGCAGCTCTGTTCTGTTGCACAAATAATGCAAATGATCTTTGAACCACTTACATCTTTCAGTCGTAACTATGAGCAGAAGAAGGGAAATATAAATAAAATAAAAGGACAAAACACTTATGGAGAGGCTGTCACTATTGAGAGCATCCATCTGAAAATCAGAGTGAATGAACAATTTCCCCAAGAACCTCGAGTTTCTCGTGCATGAGACTATCTGCAGATATTTGGTGCACATAACATACGAGCAGCTTTCCTGCTCCCAGAAAATGCAGCCACACCAAGGGACTGGACACAGCTTATAATCAGTGTTATGGTTGAGTACTTCTCTTTTATTACAGGAAAACAACTGTGCTACTTGGATAGGCAGGAACAGACAATCTGGATCACCATCCGTGGTTCCAGCACAGCCTGTGGTCAGGTAATATTCAAGTGGTAAGTGCACACCAGATGACTAAGTCATAATCTTCTGTATTTATTGCAAAAAGGGACTGTTTTGCATATGTATCTGTAGCTTGCACACACGGTGGCAGTAGGGGGGGTTCTCCATTTATGCATACATGGAAGGGGGAATGGTAGCAAAGACCCTTTCTCCAACTGACTTGGAGATCCCCTTATCACATTGCTCATACAGGCATCTCTTGCAATGGCTGGTAGAACTGTTCTGCATCCTCTCTGGCAAGCACTTTTTGGTTCCCTAATTCCAGCTGCAAACTACACACGCAAATTATGTTCCTTCTTCATCACTAAGAAACGCACCAGCAGTTGAGACACTGAAACAGTTCTGGAGATTTTCCACAGGACGTTCTAGATTGCAAACTAAGCACACTATTTCCTTCCTTCTTTGCCACTAAGCAATGCATCTATGGTTGAAATACTGAAACATGCTTAAGGGATTTTCCACAGGACTTTAACATTAGATTTTCACCAGCACTGTGAAGAATAGAGATCCAAAGATGGTATAAAATAGCCTCACTGCTTGTCCTATAAGAAAGAAGTTCTAAGAATGCTCTCAGTGATTGTTTGGAGGTAGGTGCTGGATGAAGGGCATTCCACTTTAAATTACACTCTAATTAGTACTGCTGCCTCATTTGAAATTCTTTTTGTGTAATATCACCTATTCCAAGTAAGAAGAGCTTTAACAGAGCCACCAATGCTGCATTATATTTTCTTCTCATCTACTAAGCTTTCCCCCAGTTCTCCAGAAGAAAATGCTAATAGCCAAAATTACGCCTATGGAAATTCTTCCAGACTGCAAGCAAATACCTAGCAACTTTAAGACTGTATCAATCAGTTTAAGAATCCTAGTTTAACTTTCATTAGATTTCACGATCTGGAAAAAAAAGACAAGCTAACTCAAGCTCTCCAATCTGTTCTCTTCTGGTTTAGCCCTAATTCTCACTCTTCTGTCAGTTGCAATAACTGCCTTAGCTATCTGATTACACAAGCCTATTAACAAAATGACAAATGAGAATGTATTAGCAGTTCTCTTTCCTTCTATCACCCACTTTCCTACCCCAGAAAATACCTGTAAACAAGGAACAATTGTTTCTAGGAGAGTTCAAGCTCAGAGTCTGCTGTGCCTAAATCAAATGTCATGACCACTACTTGATGGATGCACTTATAAAAGACTTCAGAACTACAACATGAAATTAGTTGTAAAATCAATTTAAATTCAAATTTGTTATTCCTCAAATGTACGTCACGCATGACTTGTTACTTTTTTACTGTATTAATCTAATGGGCACAGTTATTTGGTAAAGCTGCCCTTAATTTAATATGACCCTCATTAAATTAAGCAATTCTGGAATTTGTCGTTTTAACAGCTCCATGGAGGCTGATTTTAATAGACCATAACAGAGAAAAATTGGTTAATTATAAAGGATACATGTATCTTCATTTTCACAGCCTATTTAAGGCTTACGTTGCTTTGAAGCATTGGATTGATACATAAATCAAACAGGATAAACACTAAAAATGTCTGCCACAAGTTAAAGCCAATGAAGTTGTTTCATACCAAGCTGCTGCTCCCAGTGGGGAAAAAAAAATCCTTGCAGACTGAATTAACTGCTCAGGAGAGCAGCACTAGCAAGTCAAGAAATTTATCTGTGCAAAAATCAGAACTGTCATTCTCTCCTCATCTGAAGTAATTATGATCAAAACCAGAGCGCTGCAAGGTGACTCTCTCACCTGCAGACATCTACCATTTTGGCAAATCAGTTTTGTTCCTGATGTGTCACGCCATTCCACAGCGACCGTTCACACTTGCACACTTTCCCTGGAGGATTAAATTCAAAGTAATTAGAAACAGACAAGTCCTCCAGGGAGGAAAGAGGTTTTTGCAGGACCTATGGAAGGGTAAAACCGAGGTATGGTGATGCCCAGCACACACCAGGCAGCTAATGTGAGGCAACTTCATGTGCTGACACTGGATACTTAATCTTTCAGTGTGGTTCCTGAAACCAAATACTGAACAGTGAGCTGAATGCAGTACAACTCCAGGGCAGTGGGAAACAAGCCTGAAACAACGTCTTCTATTGTTACACACACTGGACTTTGTGTATGTTGAAGAAATACTGCACATCTGTTCTGTGCAGAGTATTGCCCTTCAAAGTCATGTAAAATTAACCACTCCTGTATCCTCCTCTCTTTCCAAGCACAAAGATTAGATTTACAGAAGTAAAACTTCACCGACAGCACTGATGATTGTTATAAAGGCTTTTCATTACACTGTACCAGACACACTTTCTTTCACCATTGTTTTTATCCAGTTTTTACTAAGAACAGTACTTTTGCATTTAATCTAGTTTAGGAGTAATATGCTACCAGAAATCCCCAATTAATCCCATCAGTTTTTTAAAGCAGTCAAAGATCACCTAATAAGGCATGAAATGCATCACTGTGACTAATATGTAAGCTACCTTAAAGAAAACAATCAAAAGGTAAAGAACTGGATCCACTTACAAAATGTCAGCCAGACACTACAGAATCATACAATATCCTGAGTTGGAAGGATCACCGAGTTCAACCCCAGGCTCCACAAAGGACCACCCAAAAGTCAAACTCCATGTTTGAATGCGTTGTCCAAATGCTCCTTGAACTCTGGCAGCTTGGGGCCATGACCATGGCCCTGGGAAGTCTATTCCATGCCCACTGCCCTCTGGTGAAGAACCGAGAGTACAGATGACCATAGTGGCTGCCAGGGCACACTGCTGGCTCACATAAAACTTGCCATCAAGCAGAATCCAAGATCCCCTCCTGTGGGGCTCCTCTCCAGCTTCATGTCCCCTAGTTCGTATCTATAGCCAAGGCTGCCCCATCCCAAGGGCAAAATCCAGCACTTGCTCTCGTTAAACATCACGTGATTGGCAATTGCCCAGCCCTCCAATTTGTCAAGACCTCTCTGCAAGGCCTCTCTACCCTCAAGGGAGTCAACAATCCCTCCTAATTTAGTATCCTTCACAAACCTACTTTATATACTTTCAAATATATTACCAAAGTCATTGATGAAAACGCTGAAAAGAACAGTCCCTGAAATGGAGCCCTGTGGAACCCCACCAGTAACTGGCTGCCAGCCTTGTGTTTACACAACGTTTACAACAGCCATTTGTGCCCAAACCATCGGCCAACTGTTCACACACTGCACTCTGCTTTTGTCTGTGTTGGACGTTTTGTCCAGAAGGATATTGTGAGAAACAGTAAACTATAGTAAACTTTGCTAAAAATCTGAGAAGACTGTATCAACTGGCTTCCCTTAGGCAACTAAGTGGGTCATAAAAGGAGATTAAGTTTGCTAAACAGGACCTTCCCCCTCATGAACCTGGACAGGCTGTGATCAATGACTGCACTTTCAGATGTTTTTCAGTAAGCAATCTTTTCAGAACAATGTTTTCCCTAATTCTGCCAGGCACCAAAGTGACACTGACAGGACTATTATTACCAAAGTTTTCTTTCTTGCCCAGCTCGAAAACTAGGACAAGATTTGACAGTTTCCAGTTTATTGAGACCTCTCCAGATTCCAAAGACTGTTGAAAAATAATCGAGAGACATCTCACAATGACATCAGCCAACTCTTTCAGTACCCTGGCACGAATCCCATCACGCTCCATAGACTTGTATGCATCCAGCTGGAACAGCAAGTCCCACACAAGTTCAGGGTTTCTATCACCTATGTGGTATCCCAACTAATGGCTGACAAGCTGAAGTCACCCATAAGGACAAGGGCATTTGATCTGGAGGTATCTCTGAATTCTTTAGAGAATAATTCATCAGCATCACCATCCCAACTGGGTGGCCTAAACTCAAGCAATAGGTTTACATTAAATTTGTTGACCCTTGTAGGTCAATTCTTCCCTTTTCTCTTTTCACCTGAAGGCAAGAGTAGCAGAAGCGAAGTGAGGATTTAAGAGGATAAGATCCCCCTTGAAAGTCCTGCAATCCAACACAGTCACTCCACTTTTCCTCTTACTGATTATAACTTCTCTTTCTACCAGTTACCTGGGAAATACAAGCAGTTCCAGCACTTGGCCTGTCAACAGCACTAAGGATTTTATTTCTCTGGGTACACATAGTTTCACTCAGTACCTGTGCGTCTTTCATATATTAATCATAAATGTATCCATAATTCCTTCCATGCATCTGGAAAGCATTACGCAGGGATCATTGCAAAAATAAACTCTCAGAGTTCCAGTCTGCAGTACAGCAGTTGCTAATACAGTGATCACACTGCTTAGTTTCAGTTTTCACTTCTCACACACCTGAAGAAGAGGCTTCCTCCAGAAAATGCCCATCTCCCAAGGCAGTGATTTCCATTTTGCCAATATACAATAATATCACTCTATATTTGTGGTTTATCCTTAGCCCTTGTATTAACTCATCCTCTTACAAAGAGGATGGGCTTGATGAAAATGTCAGCTGATGTTAGATTTTCTTAAAGATAAAAAAATCTAACCACACATACCGAAGATGAGGAAGATAAAGAAACTTCTCAGAAAAAGTACAAATGACAGTAGATTGAAAACAAATAGCCTTGCTTGTGAGCTCTGCTGCTCCTCCACCATATACAGTATGATTTCTTTGAGCAGCAGGGGACACTTGCAGCGCTAGCATAGCAGACTTCCAGACATCACTGCAATTAATATGGGGCACAAAGTGAACAACATCAGCACTATTCGTGCATACAGTAGCAAACAGCACATGTGCAGAAATGGGGGTAGTGAAAAGAGCAAAGCTATAAACACCAGTACTTTCAAGAGCACTACGAGCACCTGGTCAGCCACAGTGACTCATCCAGCCTGTTCTCTTATTACATCCCAACCTGGTTGTCTTAGAGCACAAGGAGCCCCTGACATTACCTGGGTTCTTTCAGTTGCCAGAGTAAACATAATTGTTCAAAAATCACCACTTAAAAATATCCTGGTTTCATTCACCAGAGCATAGCTAGAGAGAATTTCTATTTTGACTCATAGAGATATACACACCTTGCTGACTAGACACACTAGACATCCCATATCAAATGAAAATTAACTTACCAGACAAGACAACCGAGGGAATAACAATAAAAAAAGGCTTGAAAAATTAATTGCTTTTCAGAAGTGTAATGAATACGCTAGGCAATCATACCAAATGAGTATTTGACTTGGCACCTAAGAGCAGCTATATTTTTCTTTTTGGCTCTGGGCTGTCATTTCTTGCCACAAAATATTTAAGTTTAAACATATGTTCAGTTATAGATCTTGAGAAAAATACCTTGGGAAAATGTAAACTAAAACAAAAGACCGTGTTCCTTTCCCAGAACTAAAAAACCAACATAAATCACCACCGTATCCATTTAAGCATTTAAGTCAAATTAATATTTACCCATGAGCTGGATCCAAAGCTATTGCCCTGGGCTGATCAAGGTCTTGCCAGAAGAGGACTTTTCTAGATGTTCCATTGAGATTAGCGACTTCTATCCTATTGGTTTCTGAATCTGTCCAGTAAAGTTTTTTCCCAATCCAATCACATGCCAGGCCATCCGGGGAAACCAGACCAGAAATGATGACATTCTGCACCACATTCCCAGTTTGGTTAATATAAGTTTGCTTGATGGCTTCTTCGCTCACATCTGTCCAGAAAACGATGCCTTGCGAATACTGGAAGTCAACCGCAGCAGCATCCTCTAAACCACTGACCACCACAGTGGACTCCAGCTTTGTGCCTCCAGCATCCACGAGTCGAACATCCCGACGGTTGGCAAAAAGCAGGAAGGGAGACGCTACAGAAGAAAAAACAAAAACGTATCAGTATTATTGGCATCTACAGATGCTAGAGTGCCGAGTACAAATACATCAACAGGTCAGGCACTACAGCAGAAGCAGCAAGGAAGAGAAAAATGCACAACACCCATAGCCTATTGCTTCTATTCATCAGAAAAAGAAGTAGAAGACAGGGATGAGCACACCCCATTTCTTACCCACAACAGGGCCTTCAGACAGAGGCCCTTTGACAATTCAGGATAGACTAATTTAGAACTCATTCTTACATATTAGCAGGTAAGTTGAGCATTTAAGTAAGTAGAGACCAACAGGCAAGGTATTTCTAGTGTTAATATTGACACCTTGTCTATACAGAAAAACAAAAACAAACCCCAAACTCTTTGCTGCTGTACGCACACTCCCCAATTAAACTGCGAGTGCCCCAAATCACGTGGCATGGGTTCTCCTCAGATAATTCGCGACCAAGGTTTAGAACAAATTCTTCATGTTTTAAAGCTTCTCACAACGTTGGAAAGACACACAGAAGACAAGTCCTGATGCCTTTTTAGTAGCAGGTTGGAAGCTAGCCATTCTAGGTACCACAAACTGAAATGCTTGTACCAAGTGCCTACCAAGCCTCTCCCACCTCACAGAGTATTACAAAACTCTAGGAAAAGGAGAACAAAAGCGACGGGGAGTGAGGTAAAGGGTAGATTTTGGCAAGGTCATGATTCAATCCCACTATGTCACTAATCCCAATTATGCCATTGTGCCAGGCATGGCTGCATACACCAGCAGCTGTTTAGGAGAATGCCAGCATTCAGAAAAAGCCACTAGCTGCTGGAAGGAATGGAGCTCCCTCAGCCTCTCTGCAGATGGCTGAAGCCTGGTAGGGATTGTATGGCATGAAATTTCTATTTGCCCTTGTTGTTTTTTTCACCCTGAACCCCAGTACCCTTCCCCACTCCACCCCAATTCTTCTACATCAAACAGCAGTGGCTGGAGGCCTCCATCAGCTGACTGCTTACTCTTGATTCACATGTCATCATTTTAACCAATGCTTCTGCTTCCAGCATACATCCACCATAGTTGCATAAGCTTGCCACTCACACAGAGCAGCAATGGCAGACACGTTATTTCATCTCCTGTGGCTTCAAGCCTGTGACATAAATACCTCTGGTTTCAAATTCACATTACTGAATCTAATAGATGAGGATTAGCTCTTGATATTGTCTTTCAGATTTAGATCCTCCCGTCCTTTAAAAAGAAGGCACTTCAACAAGCTCTGAGTCGCACGTCTGTGATGCAGGCAGCCCATCACACACGACTGCTTTTCCCATAAACTCTGGTTCCACGTGTACTGGAGAATACATGCCACTGCACAGGCCTGAGTGAAGCACATTCGTGACAGCAATTCATGTATTTACGTGCAGGCCAAGGGCCTCAGTTAGAACCTGCATCTCAACATCAAATGAAATTAAAAACATGCATAAAAACTCAGCCTTTTATTAATGTTCTGCATGGCCTTTTTCCCCTCCCAAGCCAGGAAAGAGGTGGCTTTACTTTTCTGTTTTGGAGGAAGTCTATACTGATGAAAGTAATTAGGAAAATTTAAATCAGCTGCTGGTTTTGGTGAGAGTCTTGGATAGCAAAGACACGGGCAATTGTTAACACGAATGTTTCAATGAGAATGCCTCTTTTTTTCCCCCCCTCCTTACAGCATTTGTAACTCAGAAGTTTACATAGCTTGAAGATCATTATTTGTTAAGAAACAAAGTTCTGGTAACATTCCCATCTCATTTCCTAACTTGCCACGTCCTTCCCTCTGCCATTTTTAAAAGCGCCAGTGATATCATGAAAACCCAACAGGTTAGTAGTTATTGAAACCAGAAGAAAAAACATTCAGAATGCAAAATGCTTGGTTTCCTCTCTGCAACTCATTGTTTCCCCAAAGCTATGTCTATTTTAAGTGGCACTATACCAAACCATCTGAACACTTGGAAAGTTTGATGTTAGCACGCTCTGTTTAAGTCACAAGTTCTTTGGGGCAAAGAATTTTTCATTTGTGCATAATTGCCTTACCAAGCTTGTCCCATATCCAGCCAAAGACTAAATGCATAAAAAGTCTACAGACAAGACATATATTGTCCCCACAACGTTTTAAGGAATACGAAGGGACAAGTTCTCATGTAGACATTTCGACACCAAAGCCATTATAAACACTGCTACAATGGAAAAAGCAACCTGAAACATCAAGTCCAATAAACAGCAGAGGAACTCAACAGCTTCTTAACTAAAGATCAGACATGAACAATGTCTAATCCAATCAGTATCAATATTATCCCAGTTCCCCATCACTTTCAAGAAATTTCTTCCCCACTGATGCACACAGCAGGACAACAGCATACAGATAACACATTAACTACTGTGCTGACTGTCACTTCTGTGCTTCGGAGTTGTCCTGATTGAAGAACGGATGCATTGTGTTCCCTATGAACACCCAGCAGGGAAACTGTACTGACCTGCTTGCAATTGTGTTAAGATTTTACTGCATTTGCACACTGACGTAAACTGATCGATTACTGAAAGATGCACAGAGTTCATCCTTTCTGAGAACAAATGGAGAATTTCATTTCCTTCAGGGAAGAATAAACAAATACATTTGACAGATTTTGCCAGTTATATTCACTTCTCCACTCCTTCTCACTATCCCGTTTTATTCTGACCACATTTTGCAGATCTCATCACACAGTCCTATTAGAGTACTGCTGTCACAGAGACAAAAAATATAAAATATATAAAAAATAGAAGCAGCTATAAAAAAAAAAAAAAAGGAACACTGCTTACACTGCTTGTTGCTTGTAATGCTGCTGCTGAAGAAATAGAAGCTCTCCCAACTTGACAAACCACAGGTCATCTTGACCAAAGTCAGAAGACAGGCTAAATGTGTTTCCACAGCCTTGCATTTCTTGCCTTAGGTAAGAACTCTGCGTCAGCTGCAGGTGACAGCTCACAAGCAGGCGAAGGCAGCTTTGTTAACTCTACATCAGCATCAAGCAAATACAACCTCTGAAATAACAAAAGTTCATAGAATTTTGCAAACTTCCAACTTTCTCAGAGACCAAGCAGTAAATCTGCAAGGAGCAACCAAAGTAGACAGGGTTCAAGAAAGACAAGTAAGACAATTATTTTTATAGGTATCATCAGTCCCTTACAGCCAAGGGCTGGGCTCCTTTGGGTAGCCAAACACACCGACTTTTCTGCTCAGAGATGGGGGACAGAGAGGAATTTGCTCCATACCTCAGCTCAGGCCCCTAATATGTTAGCAAGTGCTTCAGAGCAGCTTGTTTCACAGAATAACCAACTCAACAGCTTAACAGTTCCAAAGATACACTCATTCTCAGTATTATTCTAGCCTTTTTTTTCCCCAGACATTAGAATGAGAAACCAAAGAAAGCTCAAAAAGCAACAAAACTAATTATGCTGACCAAATACTTAATTTGCTATGCCATCACCAAACCACCTACCACCCTGTAGATTCAAGATCATCCCACCAACACATGGCAAACAATAATTTTCAGTTCCACCTGTGCATAGAACAGAAGGTTCATCTCCAGGAGTGTGAAAACCAACCTCGACTCATCCTGTCTTACTAATACACATGAGTCCTTGAAGGACTCGAAGATTCCCCCATGATAGGGGGGCTGGAACTAGGTGGTCCTTCAACCCAAACCATTCTGTGATTTCATCTTCATAAGTCTACTGTAAAACTCTCAACAGAGCAAACTGGAAAGCCAGTTAATAACAATTTCTGTTCTTACTACTGTCTCCAACTTCTTCACCCCATAAACTCAGTCATGTTTATTCTGTTGAACCACCAATGCATTTCTACAGAAGTCTGAGTAGAAGCAGTAATTTATAAACATTGACACCACAGGCTGTATACAAAATCCATATGTGGTCAGCTCATTTTGCATCCCACTCCAGGCTCTTTGAAACCTCTTTTTACTAAGGGACAGTGGGGAAAGGGAGAGACATGATGAGGACTCCAAAGACTAACAACTTTGACTAGCACTGACCTTCAAATGAACTCATCTGTGCTAAACAACAAGACGCAAGAAACCTTGCTTGAGAAATTATTTCACAGCTAGCAAGTCCCAAGGGTCTCAAAGGAATGCCGAGTTCTATGTTCTATTTTCATCAGCAACGCTCCTGACAACTGCAAATTGCCTGAAAAAGGAAACCAACTTCTATTTTGAAAAGAGAAAAAGAATAAACATTACAATGATGAACGTGAAGGACAAGCTGTTTACATACAGCCTATTACCACCCAAATGAAAAGGCAAAATTTTTACGTAGATGGCAAAAAAAAGTTGTCCTCTCTTTCAGTAAATCTAGAACAGTTCATATTTTGCCATAATAGGCAATATTTAAAACTTCCATACATAGTTGCAGCTCATAATCCTCTGATAAAGCAAAAAGAGAACCTGAAGACCCATGAAATATCAAACAAAATGTACATAGATAACAACCTAAACTGCTACAGTTTATGTACAGATTTATAGCAATTCTACAATCACACAATAGCTGCAGAACATCACTTCATTCTAGAAAGATACTATACTCAACAAACATCGTTTTGCTAGTGATCTGCTAATTGGAAAACACACCCTTGCGTTTATGACAGAGCTATTTACATGCAAGAATATTGCACAAGAGGGTGAAAATACAGCTTCCCATCAGTTCATTAACCAGTCTGAAAACAGTCCTCAGCAGCCTGAGTAGGGATCAAGCCTGGGCTCAATTTCCAGCTTTGCTACAGATCTGAATGCTCTTGGCAAACCTCCTGTCCTCTGTGTTAGGTGGATTTAACTATGGAATCAGAATAGTTTTTACCTGCACCACAAAAGATGTCCAGTGCATACAAAAAAACAGAGGAATTGTGGTCCTACTATACAATTCATTTGGTTGATCACTATACACACGTGAGTTTTAGCAGTCTATAACAGCTCCCCTACCTATATCCTTATCTTACTAAGTGATAGGACAAAGGGGAATGGCTTTAAACTAAAATACTGAAAACTTAGGCTAGATGTTAGCAGGCAAGAGGGCAGTGAGGCCCTGGCACAGCTGCCCAGAAGGGTTGTGGATGCCCCATCCCTGGAGGTGCTCCAGGCTGGGCTGGATGGGTCCATGGGCAGCCCAATCTGGTGGGGGGCAGCCCAGCCCAGGGCAGTGGAACTGGGTGGGCTTTAAAATCCCCTCCAACCCAAGCCATTGTACGAGTCTGTGAAAAAAAATGGCAATTGCACTTCAATTGTGACCTTCAGAAATAGCTGTTGGTAAAGCAATAGTTCTGAAAACCAGTTTGACACTCATTTACGTATTAAGACAAAGATGATCATTAAGAATTGACAGCAAAGTACATCACCAGTTTGCTGCAAAGATCCAGTAGTTCTATTAGGACAGGCTGAGGCTGTCCAGTTTTAAACAGCCATATTTATATCGTTGTTTTGTACTTGTTGACATGCCTACATTTTGTCTGCATTCCCTTACAATTGAAGAAGACATGACAATTCCAGGCACGTGCACAGCTCTTCCTCGGGAAAACACTGAAAGAGCAAAACCCTATGTATAGCACAAGGGAAAAGCCTTGCTTAACCTTTCTTCAAACACTTAACTGGGCTAAAGGTCATGGAAAGACTCGGCTGTGCTTTTAACAGAAGTGACCAAGGAACTGGGAGCCTGGCTTACAACACAGAACCAAGGTCTCACTTTAAGAAGCACACTAACACAGCTACACAAAATAACAGCACGGGCAACAGCTTATATTTTAAATATTCTATCAATTCTTAGCAGGACAAGCGCACAGGAGACCTCTGTGGTTAAGCCGTCTGTAGTGCTGGACAGGGAGAAGAGTATATAATTCTTGCAGCAGTCAATGTCCCAAACCACAAAAACACTCATTACCATGGAACAAAAACAACCCCCACACCCGCTGCCACAGGCACACAAGATGGCAAAAACAAACACGTCAAAACTTTTGCACCCAACTGTGTACAGTCTTAAGGAAACACTACGAGGGGATACAGGGCCAGCATGCATGCATCAACTTTCTAGACTTAAAAACAGCTGCTGTATAGAGACAGCATATAAGTAGGGTCACACCAGCTCTAAAGCCAACAGATAAACATCAGTTCTAGAGGACAAACTGCTCTGGAGGCCTTTCAGCATCTAAAGGGGGGCCTGTAAGAAGGAAGGGGACAGGTTCTCTAGCAGGGGCTGCTGCGACAGGACAAGGGGAAATGGCTGCAAACTAAAAGAGGGAGATTTAGACCAGATATAAGGAAGAAGTTTCTTACAATAAAGGCGGTGAGGCACTGGCACAGGTTATCCAGAGAGGTGGTGGATGTTCTGTCCCTGGAGACACCCAAGGTCAGGCTGATTTAGTGTAAGTGTCCCTGTTTATTGCAGAGGTGTTGGACCAGGTGGTCTTCAAGGCTCCCTTCCATCTCAGCATAGAATCACATAATTGTTTAAGTGATCCCTCTTCTTTTTCAGCTCTAATTCTTCTGGAACACACGGAAACTAGGCCTCTGATACGAAGCATAAGCCTGCTTCCAAACATTCAGCGAAGGAAGTTATTCCACATGCCGTCACCCTTTGGAGTGTTATCCCTATTTTTCATGGGTTAGCTCAAGGGGTGAGAGACAGCAGCTGGTGACAGCAGGAAGCTCATGTGCACAGAGGCTACTAGAACCATAAAAAAAAAAAAAAACCAACACTACTACCAACAACACAACAGGGAAGAAGGTAAAAAAGGAGAAACACTCATGCGTGGAAGAGAAAAGATGAGAACCAAAAGTTTTGCCAACCCCACCTCTTTAAAAAAAATCCAGCACCTAGCTAAGCAAGAAGAGAATGGCATATACAAATTCCACAAAGTCACCAGTTGATTTTACTCTTTTAATGCAGTTGTTATATATTCCTCAAGAAAAAAAAAATAGTTTCTCTTCCTTAAAAACCCCAAGCTCTGTATTCCGAACCCCAGTTCTTTTTACTGGCAGCTGCTGTTGCTGCAGAGAATCTGAAATCCATTGATCACCAACTTCAAAAAGATAGATTAAATGCTGATCTTCCTGTACACACTGCACATATTCAATCCGAGTTTAAACATGCCAGACACAGTCCAAAGAATAGAGGACTGCGACTTTCATCCTCAAAACCCATTATTCTAGATAAGGTGAATTCCTACTGTAATTACTAAATGAAAGAATATTGCTGCTGCAACACAGAGGTAAGTGGGAGCAGTTTGTCAAGGTGGCTCAAAACCAGGGCTCCTCAGTTCTACTCCCACATTTACCACCTCAGCGGACTTAGGCAGGTGCTTCAGCAGCATGCGCCTTGCTTCATTCGTAAAAAAATTAACTAAATTAAAAGAAAAAAAATAATCACCCTCTACAAACTTACCCTTCCTTCAGCTGTTAATCATCCCAGGAGGTTGTCAGGAAGCCAAGCTAATGCTTGTTCACAAGGCACTTCCAGCAGAAGGCTCCACAACGCGCTACGCCTTTCATCCCTGCCACCAACCCCTCTGTGAGTCAGGGAGTGAGTGTGTGGGTCCATGAGCTGTAAGGGCACAGCTCTTCAGAGACAGACAGCTTCAATTCCCACTTCAACAGGAAGATGCACTCCTTTGCCCATACCCTGCTCCTCTAACCATCTAGGTAAATCCATTTGACACTAATTCCCTTCTCCTTTAGAATTAATTTATTTTCAAGTGTGATTGAGGTCTGAAACTCAGGGTGTTATTTTAAACCACCAAGAATATCCCATACTTATACACAAAGCAGGTAGCAGACATCAAGCATTTCTATAACTTCTTTAAAAGCCTATGCATTCAGTTGTTTGCATGGTCACACTAGGCCTAAGGCAGTGCAAAGCAATCCAACCCACACTAGCACCCCAAAATACAAACCTATTTGATACCAGTTTTATTTATATATGTTAAGTAGTATATTGAGTATCACTGCTAAACACTGGAAGACATCTAGAACCTTAGCCATCTATTTGCCATTAGGCTGCAATGAGAGGCTGCTCATCCACCAACACACCTACAAGAAGTGAAACAGCTTTAGGTACACATATGTTGCAGGAAAGGCTTACACAAATAACCCACAAGCTTAAAGGACATCTAGTTTTGTAGCAGCAAATTGCAAAGGGCCCTCAGAAAAGGGTAAACAAAAGGTTTAGTGGGTTCAGAAAAGCCATGAACAATTGAAGAGTTTGCTGTCTGCGCTGGGGAGGCAGGGAGAAAAAGAGGAGCAAAGTAACACCCGAAGCAGTAAAAGCTTTTAGGAGAGGATGAAGATCATGTACTCTCAGTGACAGAATAAAGGGCATGAAGACATTATGCCTGTCCAGGCTTTGCCTTTTTTCTCAGCACGGATGGGGTGCAGAGAAAAAACATGCACCAAAGATACCAGAACGTGCTACAAAAGCTTAGAATTGCCTGCAAGAGGTGATGTCTGAATGAAGTTGGATAGCCATTCCTCAGAAACAATTTTTGTACAACCATTCCTCACCCCAGCAAAGGAGTTTCATCTGCGTGCCCTGAAGCACTCAGCAACAAGGAAAAGCACAAACTTATCCCAGTAATGTCACAGCCACACCACTGCTCCTCTCAGCCATTCAAGATCAATGCATTCAGTACATTTATCAAACATTAACATTCAAATATTATGATAACATACCAAGATAAATTGCTAGCCAGCTTTTGTTGTTTGATGCTTTTTAAATAAACAAGATGCTGGTGTTTTGTTTTGTGTTTCTTTTTAAAGATCTTGTGATATTTTCTGCATTGTGCAGGATTCTCCACCCCAAAACAGCAGTGTTTTATGAAGATGAGACTGAATTTAATGTTGATTTTGTTTGGCAACCTCTGGCTTGTTACTGCTAACATCACAATTCACAGCTAAATATGGTGCTCTGATTATACGTGATTTCATCTCAACTGGCCTGAATTAGTTCACCTCCCCTGGATGAAAGGCATGAAAGGATTTCTCTGAACAAATCTAAAGCCACCTTTAATTTCCTCCCCCCCCCTTCCCCCCCCCCTTTTTTTTTTTTTTTATTCTTTTCTCATTCCTTCTTTGAAACTTTGGATTGGTTCAGATTCCCCGGGAGGGTAAGAAGCGTTTTGAAACTTTCCGACAGCACACTCTGAACTTACTCATTGTTTTCTCTTGCTTCCACCTTTAATTACATTACCTACTTCAAGTAAAAAGCTTTCACATACCAGAGAAGGCAAACCACTGAATTTGGTGGGCACAATCCAGCATGCTCCCACCTCTGCAGAGGCTGGAGACAAGCCCTCTGTGTGCCTTTAAGATCATTTTCCTATGGACATATTTTCAAGGGGGGGTTCCTCAAACTTTTCTTTCTTTTCCCACAGACCACCCATTAAGCACACCACATGCACTGCCCTCCTGGTGCACAAGGCAATAGCTCTCAGACTGTCCTTAATATCCCTGTTGCAAATACTGAAATTAGTTACACGGAACAGCACATTTCATCATCTCCGAGCAGAGTTCAGCAGCTGGGAAGGAGGACAGCCAAGCCCATGCGAGCAGCCAACACGGCATGGACCACCAAGCAGCACGCAGAACGTGTTTAGAGAGCTGCTGGATAACTAAACAAAAAAATTGAGTATCAGCAAAGATTTAGGGAAACGTAGATGAAGCCGCTCAGATATGCATTAGACAAGACCTGCAAGCACTTCAGCTGTTTTATTTAGAGGAGAACACAATTCACTGGAAAAGAAAGCAATTTTCATCTGGTCTGTTTCGTTAAAAAAAGAGGAAATTTCTAAACATTATTGCAAAACTCCTGGCTCTCGGCTATCTCTCTGTATGTAATGCACAACTGGTATTCAGCCAAACAGTTGTGAGGACTGCAATCTCATGCAATTCTGTCTAGCTAATGTTAAACAGATAATATCTCTGCAGACTGAACCTCCACCTCTTCCTGACCTCAGGTTTCCCATCTGTGCATTCTACAGAGGTTAAAATAGCCATAGGATTTTTCAGTTTCAACATAGCAAAAAGCAAACAACAAGTTCACAACAGCTTGTTTATTCTCCTGAGGGTTCTGCTGCAACTTGTGATTTTAAGTGTAGCATTTCTGAAGAAGTACAATGTACATGACAGTTTTAAAGCAAATATGGTATCTATCTGGGATCAGGACAAGTTTCTTCCAAGCGGGAATTAATAGCAAGCTCTGAAAACTACCACTGTGAAAGCACACACTGCTCAAAAGTCAACTGCTGAGTTTGGTACTGGTTAGATTTCAACCTGCATTGAGTTCCAAGAGCGTTTGAACTGAAAACTACCATCAAATTTCAGTGATGAAGGCCAAACATTCACTGAAAATCCCAGCATAAATACAGACAGCAAATCCCAGACCTTTCACAACCCAGTGTTGATGAACAAAGGCTTTTTAATGAGAATACATTGGCATCTCTACTGTAGCACCAGCTAAAGTACATATTAAATGAAAACCTAATGCAACATTAAAGGCTTTCTCCACCTCCTGCAGGAGCAAAGCAAACCTCTCTGTGTCACCATAGGTATATTTAAGGCACAAAGCCACCTGTAAAGGTCCGTCTTGCATTTTGAGCAGAGATTAGCTCTCATGTGCATCTGTAGGAAAACCTGCCTATTTTGACAGGAGAAAACACACAGAAGATGGGCAACCAAGGGCAAGGCCTCTCCCACCAAGCCACATGGCTTCTAGCTTCCTCTCCTGCCTATTACAGATCCCAGCATGCCCAGAAATTGTTTCCAAGTCTTAGTGCCACCTTCTCACCTCAGCCATGTTTCTCACATCACCCACGTTTGGGCTTTACCCATGGCTATGTATCACAGGAAAAAACAGACACCAACAAATCAATTAACAACCATGAGATCACACTTAGAATTAGTCACCTGCAAACAAATAAAAAATAAAAAAATAAAAATCTTAAATAGCTCTTATTTAACTTTTTTTTTTTTAAGGTTCCAAGGCCCCACTTTTCTGCTTTCTCCCAGATTTTCTTCAGTTTTGAATATCTAGATGTTCAACACCTATTTCAAGAAAACAAGTAAGGTATTCTGGGGCCGAATTCCTGAACACACAACCAACAAAAATAGTTACAAAGAGACTGATAGAATCTGCCTTCTTTTGAATATAACCTACAGGCACTCAAATTTGGAGAGCCAGCTTGATGCTGGAGGTACAGGAATGACAACTGTTTTTCTTGAAACATCCTGAAATGCAACATTTTAGAGACACATAGCGCAGACACTACTTTATGTTTCCTCAGCCAGGCTGGAGAGCATAGCTTGCAACTTTACTGCTCTCTATTACAGACCCTTTGGCTGCTCATAGAAGGAGAAAGACATGAACCAGCACATGAACCAGAACTGAACATGAGCCAGCAGTGCGCTCTGGCAGCTCGAAAGGCAAATGGGATCCTGGGCTCCATCAGGAGAGGGGTGGTCAGCAGGGACAGGGAGGTGATCGTCCCTCTCTACTCGGCTCTTGTGAGGCCCCATCTGGAGTACTGTGTCCAGGTGTGGAGCCCTCAGTACAAGAAAGACATTGAGATTTTGGAAAGGGTCCAGAGGAGGGCGACTAAGATGATCAGGGGGCTGGAGCACCTCCCCTATGAGGACAGGCTGAGGGAGTTGGGCTTGTTCAGCCTGGAGAAGAGAAGGCTGCGTGGTGACCTCAGCAGCCTATCAATACCTGAAGGGAACCTACACCCACGAGGGGAGTAAACTCTTCAAAAGGGCTGACAACAGCAGGACTAGGGGAAATGGATCCAAGTTGAAGGAGGGAAGATTTAGGTTGGATGTTAGGGGGAAGTTCTTTACAAGGAGAGTGGTTAGGCCCTGGAACGGGCTGCCCAGGGAGGTTGTGGATGCCCCGTCCTTGGATGTGTTCAAGGCCAGGTTGGACGGGGTCCTGGGCAACCTGATCTGAATGTGTGTGTTTGGTGGCCCTGCTAGGCAGGGGGGTTGGAACTACATGATCCTTGAGGTCCCTTCCAACCCGGGTGATTCTGTGATTCTGTGAAAGACTGGAAGAGACCTCTAACATCATCTAGTCCAACCATCAACCCATGACCAAGAAGCCCATTACACCATGTTCCTAAGTACCACAACTCTATGGTTCGCAAACACCTCCAGGGACAGTGACTCCACAATCTGTGGAAACAGCTGTATGCAACAGCATTATGGCACCTCTCACAACCAACTGAAACACTCATAGTTCACAAAGTCAGCAACAATTTAAGCCTGAGATTTAATTTAGGGGTTAAAAAACAAAACAAAACAAGCATTTTTCAAAATTCTGGACAGCAAACACACACATCATGCATTTTTATAGTCCTTCTACACCTACTGAATTTGGCAATGCAAAACCTCATGCAACACAATGAGTAGGTTCCCTCCTTTGCCCTCTCCACTGCTTCGTTTGCAAGACAACTTTTAGATTTCTACTATAGATTAACAACCAAATGAAATAAACTTCACAATTGCACAACTATTCTGTGCGTTCTTTCAATTACAGCAAGATAAATGAGCATGATTCAACACTTTCTCAAAAAGCATAAATTGGAGGTACTAAGAAGAATCGATAATCCCACCTAGACGATGAAAATCTTAAGAACTGATGCCTTTTTTAATCTAAGGAACACTGGAAGCATACTTCTACTCCGTTTGCTATGACCATTTTAACACAAAATTAAGTCAGATTTTTAACTTTTTTTCAGACCCTTGGCAAACTTTTGGCAACAAGCTGAAGAAGCATTAGAGAATCTGTGTTCAAAATTTCATTTCCAGCCATTTCTGACCAGATGTTGAAGAAAAAGCTAGGTTTTCAGGAGTGTCATGACTTTGCCTCTACAACACTCAATTACAATCAGACTTATAGAATAATACAGAAGACAGCAGAAAAAAAAAAAAAAAAAAAATTCCTTCATGTCGTTCCAGCAGGACAAACACTGGCCTCACAGAGGAAAAGAAAAAGAGCCATAAGGAATGTATTTAGTTAATCAACGTTCTTGGCTGAGGCAGAATCATCTCCAGCAAGGAGTGATTTACAAAGCTCCGAGTAGATTGCAGTATGTGTGCACTACATTAGAGGAAGCAAATTAAGTATTACCCATGATATAAATACAAGCACAGTACTGCATTTTTCATTATCTTAAATAACCCTTTTCACTTCATCTTGCATTCACTCTCCTTCCCAACAAGCAATCACCAAAACAAACAAAAATTGAGTATTTGACTACAAGACAGCCTTCCGATTTGCACAAAAGTCAAAAGTCCTTACCACAACCTGCCACCAAAACCTTCTCCCTATTCGTACCTTCTAAAGCACAGCACCATGTGTCAGGTTTCCCTTAACAAGATGGTTCTACCTGGGAAGGTGTTTTAGCTGTTAAAAGATCGATAAGTCATATTGTAGAACTTACATTTGAGTCTGACATGACTATACTTTTGTTGCAACAAAAAGCATTTGCCACCAGTTCAATCTTGAACATGTTACTTCCAAGCAGTTTTATATTAGATTTTCAAGGACGCATATCATACCTTTAGTGCAGAAAAAGGAAAAAGTCTTTTTCAGCTTTTTATTTTAAGATTTGTGTCCTTTGGAGTTAATGTAACATCTGGAACTCGAGCTAGAAATTGGAAACAATTCCGATCAGAAACAAGCATACCTTTGTCAAGCCTGTATTAGATGAAGTCCTGGAGAAAATTTGCAAGCCAAATTTTCCAAATGATGTAGAACCACTATTTTATCCATTAAGATTTTGGAACCACCATCGCTGCATAATCTACTATTACTGGCTAGACAGCTGTCTGCCAAACCAAGGAGGAATAAAATAAACTGGAAAAAAAAAACCAACCCAACAACCAAATGACCCAGAAAGAGACCTTGCTCCCTTCACACACATTTGGCATTCAGAATCTAAAAGGGGACACTATGGGTTTCTTCCCCCCGTTCACGACCTTTTACTCAAAACAAAACCAGTTCTGGCATTCAAGGAAGAAACCCCTTCACCTGCTTTTTTTTTAAACAAGTTTATGTATAAGGACAAATCTTCAGTTTTTCCTACAGTTCTAAGATTGCACCAAGCCTGGGGAGGAATAGATGCCTACTACGTTTGAAATAACAACAGCAAAGTTATTGCCATTTACTCTGCATCACAGAATGTGAAACATCCAAGTATGGTTTTCTCCTGCCACATCCCCATCCCTATTTTTAAGCACTGCCCTTGCACTTATCCATTTTGGCAAAGCTCAACTGCAATACCACGTAAGAGACTACTTCAGTGCTGCTTCTGCTTATTCTAAAATCAGAAAATACCAGAAATCTCAATGGACAGACTGTTTCCAGTGTTTGTGGTTACATGTGCAGTGCCATATTAATTCGCACGAAGACAACTGCCTTGAATCAACTGACAGATAGCCCTAGTGTGGCTTGAAAACGGTAAACACTATTATGGAATTGAAAGGAGTGCCCTGCTCTATTAGAAAAAATGTGTTAGTATGTTATAAATCTCTAAGGTATGGAATGGCTTCTCAGAATCAATGCAAAGTGTGGCAATATTTACACAGCGGTTGCGCAAGGCTGTCTGGTAGAAAGGAAATTAAATTATAATCTATCAAGTGGTTTACCAGTACCATGACCCCAAGAACATCCATTCCTATTGCAGTCCTCAGGGTCAAACATAATTCTATAAGCAATTCACTCACCATTCACCACTTTGCAAAGACAGAGTAACGGGGTGAACACCAGGCACACAAACTCATATAAGAAACGAATGGCTTCAGCTTTAAGTTTCACATCAGTATTCAATGCAAACACAGTCTGAGCAAACAACAAACAAAATTAACATCAGTCTGTTTAATAGGCTCCAGAGAAAAGTTAAGCATTTGTTCTGAAGTACATGAGCAGCTATGGATAATGCAAATTTGATGTCTGACCACCAATCCAGCCACCCACGTATTCACAAAATCATGATTACAGAACATTTCAGTATAGAGCTACAACAAATTACAGTTCATCTTTGATTTTCATTCCGTTCTTTTTAAGTTGTACCTACATACCTGTTGAAATTTTCAACTGAGTCTTAATGACTTACTACTGGCATAAGAAACTAACCATCTTTGTTGCATGGAGAGGAAGAGCTGCCACGAAGTTGTCAAACACGAGAAAGCTTCTGTGAACCTCTACTTCATCATCAGGTTAAAAGGGAGAAAAAAAAAATGTTATTTTTCTCTTCCCAGTTCACTCTGAGAAGTTCTCTTCTGCCCAAATGCTTTCCCACCTGTATAAACAGTCAGGCCTAAGTATTGTTTTAACCCAACACATATCTCCCTTTCCCAAGCAAGAAAGGAAATGCACGTCTAAAAAGCTTTCAGCTCCCCATAAAAGAGGTCGAAAACGAAAAGGAATTTCAGTAAGTTCCACTGAAAGGAAAAAATGGGGAGGGGAAAAAAAAGAAAAAAGGAAAAAAAGCACAAGCTTTACACAATACCTTATGGTAACAGCTAGAAGTCAGAATGGAGATTCTCACCCTGAATGATATGATGCAGACATACTGTAAAAGACTGCCAACATGAAGAACTTGCTGTTTAGATACAAGACAAAGAACACAAGGAAGCCCACAGAAGGCTGGAATTAAGGGTCTTGCCTGTGGCTGCCCATTGCAACCCATGGCAGAGCCAAGATGAGAACCCGCAAGAGCCAAGTGAAGCACTGAACCATAACCATGGTTTCTGTCTAGCCAAAATAAGCCTTTTATTTTTTATTATCCAACTAAAATTGTCCAAAGTTTAGAATAATGAAAGGCACACATTTCCTACGGCAAATGGATTAGGGAAGATCTTAGTCATCCAACCCTCCCAACCCTTAAGCAGCCTGGATAAGGTGTACTGCAAATAGCACATGGATCCTGATGTACAATGCATCAAGAGAAATATGACTAAATGTTTTGCCCACCTTCTCCATTCTCTGGTTTCAGAAAATTAAAGTACCAAAAGAAACAACTCCCAGGTTACACTACAGAGCAATTGCTCCAAATGCAGAAGGAAAAAAAAAAGGGGGGGGGGGGAGGGAAGGAAAAAGAAAAACAGAAACAAGTGCCAGTGTCAGATCAAAGTAAAACAAGGATACAAGCTGCCATTTTGGTAATCAAAAGACACCTGGCCCATCTCCAAAATCAGAACTCCACAAGCGTAAGCAGCACATTGCTGGAAGGACAGGCAGGGAAATGGGAACACAGGTGGTTTTGCCACAAATAATTAAAACACAAATTCTGAATCTGCTCAAAGAACACAGGTGACAAAACATCCACTGGTGGGGGTTTTGTTTGTTCTTTTTTATTAGTTCATTAAGTCAGCAAAGTAACCCTTATTTCTGCAGGAGGAAGGGTACAAGCCTATTAGCATTACACAAGGAAGCAGCATCATGGAGGGCTGAGCAAAATGCATTTATTTATACTAAAACAAGGATAACTTAAACAACCTGTGGCTGTCAGGGATCTCATTATGTTTGGCACATGGTAACCCTTTCCTCTATCCTACTTGAATGCATCCACCAAGCTAAAGAGAAAGATGTAATTATTACATTGAGATATAACCTGCTTTTTCAATGCCAAAATGCCAGAAGAGAAAAGGAAACTCCTACAGTGAGTGAAAAGCCAGTGTCGTTATTTCACTCCTCACCTGTTCAGCTGCACGGAGCTGCACTAACTCCATCAGGATTTTTACAGCAAGTCTGCTTTATCAATGTAATAACTACACCTGTTTGAGCAGCGCAGACATAACTGCGGACTGCACGCCTCTCAGAGCAGGAAGCAATCTCCCTTTGTGTCTGGAAAACATCCAGTACTTTCACAAACACCACCAAGCACAACTCAGCAAACACTTCCAACTCCATGCTATGCTTCAGAAATAAAAAAAAAAAAAAAGAGGAGAAAATATCCTGCTGTGATTCAGGAGCCAAACAGGGAAATGTAACTTAGGTACAATACAGATAATACACTCACTGCTGCAATGCACTGCCTTGCATCTAACACAGCATTACTCACAGCCAGAGCATTACTGCCCCAGCCAATGCCCTTTAAGCACAGAAAGCTTACTGCAATCAACTTTCACATCTCTGCTAAGTCTAGTTGTTGCAGAGCACACTGAAGTTGCAGTGTTGTGGATTCTGCCTCCCCTCTACATACATATTTTTTTCCTTGATAAAAAGTGTGCCATTTAATAGAGAAAGCCACAGACCCACAGCCTAAAAGCCATATTTCCAGCCTAGAGAGGTGACAGATACGATACATTCAACATGCCAGACATCCGTGCATGGTGAGAAATTAACAACTTCATTTTAACCTTTTCTGTACAACCTTCTGCAGTGAGGGGATGCTGATAAACACGAGATAGATGCAGCAAACAACCGTGTGCCTATCAGTAACTTCCTCCTGGTATGACCCATAATGACTGAACGCAGAAGTTACCTTCTTAAAATACAACAGGGGCTTACATGAACATAGCTTAACCCATACGTTTACAAGTGAAGGGCAAGAGCTGCTCTTTGTATACACTGCAGGCAGGGAAGATTTCCTTCAAAATATATTTTGACCCAAACAAAAGGTTTCTGTGAATTTACAAAGAAAACAACACCATCACCTCAAAATTCATTAATGAATCACAAGAAAACTGAGGATTGTGCCTGCACCCACTCAGCTTTGGTAACACTGTCTAACAGAGAGGGAAGGCTGACCAACCAGAGTACTGAAAACTAAAGGCAAACCTACCTTCACCAAAGACTAGATGTAAACTAGACCGCAAAAGCACTTGCTTTTTATGAAACTCAGCTTTCGCCTGAGAACAAAAACCAAAACAAACAAACAAACCAACCCAGCCCACACAAACAAGCAGGGACTCGAAGCACAGCTGACAGAAGCCCTTCGCTCCCATCCCAAGCTTAGGGCACCTCAGTCTGACGTACCTGCTCAGCTGGGGCAACCTCTGCTTCCTGCCACAGTGGCATGACAGAGCAAACACAGTGGAAGTAAGTAATCACAGAATGGCCTGGGTTGAAAAGGACCACAATGATCATCTAGTTCCAACCTCCCTGCTTTGTGCAGGGTCACCAACCACCAGACCAGGCTGCCCAGAGCCACATCCAGCCTAGCCTTCAATGCTTCCAGGGATGGGGCACCCACATCCTCCTTGGGCAACCTGTTCCAGTGTGACACCACCTTCTGTGTGAAAAGCTAAATAATACATATTTATATATAAATATATATAAATATATTAAAAGGTGCCTTCTAATTACAGCATTACATTCCCTCCCTTATAAAACCTTATAAAACCCTCAAATGCCTTGTATGTTCTTACACATAGCCAAATACATACTTGCGTGCATGAGCAGACACATGCTCAATATGGTAATAAGACTTGACATCAGATGACACCTAACATTTCTTAAGGCTACTTAAATTGAAGCCTTCAAACCAAAAGTTTCATCTCATGCAGTAATTGTCCAGACACACCACAGAACAACACAACATCAAAGAGGAAAGCATCTATCTACTCCTGCACAACAGCTAAATCCATACAATTAACCCCCTGTAACATCACTCTGTAAATGCAAACACATGCTTCACTTCTGTGTTCCTCAGAAGATCCTCCAAGATGCCATTCTTGTCTCTAATGAGGTGCAGAACAAACAATTAAAGACTTGCAAAAAATAACACATTGAGTTTAGAATTAAAAAAAAAAAAAAAAAAAAGCCAACAGAACAGAGAACAAACAACACAGGCTGTGTAACATCTGAATTGCATGGAAACATGTGGCATTGCCCTTCCTTCAAAGTTCAGCATGTCACACCCATTAAACTGTTCGTCTTGCAGTATCACAATTTTATTGGTCTACAAAAAATTGACTTAAATCATACTTTGCCCCGTATCACGAAGCAGTCTCTCTCTCCCCCCTCTGACCTCTGATTCTCTGAAGGAATTCATTTGCTGACTGCCCTCAGCAGGCAGGTGTCTGGGCACTCCCAGGAAAGCAGGATTCATCACATGAAATGGCTCCTCAGGAAGACAAATGCCATCACCTTGAACATCCCCCGCTCCTCCTCTGAGGTCCACAGCATGGGACATCGTTCAGTCTGGGTCAGCAGTCCTGGCTGTGCTCCTTCCCAGAAACATCCTCGGTTCTGTGTAAGCACTGCTCTGCAGCAACTAAAACATCACTGTGTTATCGCCACTATGTTCATCAAAGATCCCAAACCCAGCACCATACCAACTACTAAGAAGAAAATTAACTTCATTCCAGGCAATGCTAGGACAAATACACACAGCTGTCTCTGTGGCTGAATCATTTTTCACCCAGTAGCTCTCCTTCCCCAGCTGTATGTTATGCTGTCATACTTCTGTAAACCAAGACAGGAAAACAATTCGGTTAGGGAAAGACGAAGGAGAGGAAGAAAAATAGGGGGGAAAAAAAAATAAAGAATCCACAGCGAGGAGAAACCATCCCACAAAACAAAAGGTAATGTCTGTAATGGGAGGAGGTTACTCTCAGCCTAACCAGTCCTCCAAATCTCATTTGCAGTGTGGCCACACATTTTTGTGTTGTCATTGCACAGACCACGATATGGATGCTGGGTACTGCCCAAGCCAGAACCACTGGACAAAACACTCCCTTTGAAACACTTTTTCTAAACTATGCCAGGTTTTGCAACCAAATTCCTTTTTGTTCAGGCTTAAAGCCACAGTTAGCTAAGAAGAGGTTCCCAACAGGGTACAGGACGCTTCAAGTTAGTCAATCCACTGGGCAGCACGACACTCCTGCAACTTCAACCTATGTGTAAATATCGTTTCAATTATTTTTTATTTTTTTAAAAAAGGTTATGAAAGAAAGAGGGGAAGAAAAAAAAAAAACCACAACACCTTTTATAGCATGTAAGAAGCAACAAGAGAACCACTTGTTGTATGCAATTTAAATCTCAAGTCAGACTCCAGGGAAGAAGAAAAACTTAATTAAAATCTAAACTGTAACTTGCAGATAAACCAAATTCTGGGCTATTTGGGGTTTACATGTAAAGTTCAGTGTGCAATTCAAATGGAGCCTTTTTTGCCGTTGCCAATTTTACAACTGTATGGAAAACTGCCCTTTGAAGTTGCTGGTGGACAAGTTTCAAGGGTTCTTGTTTTGAGATCAGTTTTTAACATGAATTTTCCACTGTCAGAACCAGAAAGTTTCATGCTGTTTCGGACACGGGGAAGCATTTTGAAACATGACTGCCTCAGCAACACACCACTGACACCAGCTCACCGAGGGGAATCAGAGCTGGAAGAGATGCAGCGTCAACTAAAGAGCCTATCCCACATTTGATGCATGCTCCACAAGACCTGAGAGAAAAACTGGAGCAGAATATTACCTGCTGCAGACACATCTAGTTGTTAACGTTCCAGCAAAAGAGATCCTTCTAAGAACAGGCAATATTTATTATGAGACTTGGAACTGATCGCTATTCCTCGAGTCAGAGCTTCTTCAAGTGAAGATAATAGAACACTCAATTCTGGCCACATATACACCTGACTCCACACATACTAATAATTAATAAATAAAGAGTACCTATCTTACCAACCTTACAGTTCTGAAGTTCTGTTGAAGCTTTAAATGACAGAAACACATTGCCAAGCACACAAAGCAAACACAACTCACTCAAACACTCACAGTAATTGGTTCCCAGCATCCAGCTGATGTTTAAATAAGAAAATAACCCTGCAAAGTCCACTCCTTTATGTAAACAGCCAACATTAGTTCAGACTTTATAGTAACAAACTGGTGCTAAAGCTTCTTTTTACAATCTTAAGTGTGCACAGGTAATGCTTACCCACCTCCCACTGAACTTAACTGCTTTATTCTTGCATATCAACATTTCAGTTTAAAAAAAAAGTCAAAATTCTCCTTTCTGGATAGCTCCTAGAGACTGTTACAGAGTTCAATACATTGCCTCTGCCTCACAAAGAAGTGGCAGACAAGTTATACAGGCCAACGCATTGAATACAGCTGTAATGCAGAGCACAGCAGCTGACAAGGTGCATTTTCATCCCTGCAATCTTCTTCGCACACCTGTTGATGCCTGGGACTGCAGAAAACTTGCAAGAGTATTTCATAAGTGCCGGCTGGTACATGGCCTCCAAACTTCCATGAAGTTTTACTGAAGCAGTGACGAGGTCTTGTCAACAAAGTGGTTTGCAATAGCAATGGCAGTCACACAACAGGAAAGAGAGACATGGAGTCATTTTGGTTTCCAACACAGACCATAAAAAAAGAATTGCAGTTAGTGTCTCCAAGTGAGCACTGGAAAGAAAGTGTAAAGCAGTCTCCTCCCCATTAACAGCTGTGGAACTGCAGTAAAGACAAGCAGCTGAAATTCAAGAACAACAGCAGAATTTATAAGAACAAATTCCTGCCACTCCTCTGAGTGTACCTGTCCTGCCACATGGACTCCAAAACCAACCATTACTTTTTCTGTTGTCTATTGAAGTAGTCCTTCCATCTACCCCTGCACTGACAAAGTGTCATACCTCAGAAACATGTGCCCAGAAGGCACTCTTCCCACACGGCCTCAGAGATGTTCAGAGAAGAAATACAGGAAAGAAGGCATCCTTCCTCAGAAACCAGCATTAATGGACGAGAATGTCCTAAAAGGCTGTCAACAAGCATGCTAACAAGTGTTGTGTTATAAACAACCATGCTAGTCAAGGAGTTTACATCACGATGGGACCAGAAGATATTCAGATTGAATACACTGAGCCTGTTACACAGTCGCAGCTCCCATACTTGGAAACAAGCTCCAAGCCTAATGCTGGGAAAGAATTACAGTCAAGTATTTCAGAACAGATCTTTGTGTGGAAACCATTCTAAAATAAGAGCGTTCCTCAGAGACTTCTTCTGGAATAGCTGCTCAATTTTGAATTCATATTCCAGTTTGGAAGAAGCAAGTTTTGTTCCCTCATAAAAGCCTTAGAATCCACACAAGAAAGGTGACATAAACAGGTCTCAAGAACATTCCTCGAACACTCTCAAAAGTGCACCTCCTTCCAAAAGGAAACTCTTGCCTTGCATGTCCCTAGGACGTCGATCCCACGGAATCTAACAGCCAGAAAAGCACAAACACACACTAGCACGTCCCAGCTGCCTTCTGCCTGGGGTTGGCAGCCTGCACACACGCTTTTTGACTGCATAGGAGCTGCAGTCCCAAGAAGCAAGAGTGGCTTGAGGTACTGGGCTGGCTGCATCAAGAACATAACAATATTCCACGCCCTCCCTCACTGCACAGACTTCCTCAGGAAAACAAAAATAAAAACAACCAGAAAGGACAGCAGGAGGAGGTGAGAGGCCAATGCTTATGAGGATCCCCTAGCCATTGTTCAGATACAATAAGTCACCAGCATCATTCCCCGCATGCAATAAGCTCTGGCTGGCTGACTCCTGCCTCTGAGGACCAGCACAGATGTGCTCTATCTCCAGATGCCAGCAGTTCCACACCCTGGGGAGCAGCAGCCAGAGTTATTTTCCATGAGCTGTAATTATTGCAGCAGGATGGAGAAGGGCTGCATGTGTTGAGGTGATAATTCCCAAGGTAAATGAATCCTGGATCACTTAAATCTGTTCAATGACAATTAAGACATTAACACAGACCAGGCAAGCTGAGAGGCGATTTGAAACAAGTCACAAACAAAGCACTTCTCATCTTCTCTCCACTGTGCGAGAGTCTGAGAGCCAAACAGCCCTCAAACATCGACTATGCTGCAGCTCCTCCAATTTCACGAAGTCTATGGGTCAGACACCATTGGCAGAACCACACACTGAAAGGAAAGCAAGCTGGCTCTTCAAGCTGCCAGGAAAAGGAGGGTGGTGGTTTTCTGTCTTGTTTTTTTTTTTTCTTCCATTCAGCGATGCTGTCTCATCATCCTGTTCAGAGAAGTAACCCAACAAGTTTCCAAGAGCTCTCTTGACCACTGTTTTTAATTACCCACCTACACACATTACAGCCTTTAGCAATCGTGGTTCTTCAGACAGTGGGAAAATAGCAGAAAGCAAGCAGGTAGAAAGAAAGATAATACACCAGAGCCCTGCCTAGAACAACTTACAGGCTGAGAAGAAACACTACCAACACTAGAGAAAGATGCACCATGCAGGAATTACAAAATGAAAAATCAGAAGGTGATAGATATGCAAGATCAAAGATTCAGCTGCACAAAACTGATCATGCATGCAATTTTGGTTAATAAAACACTTATCTTCCTGCCTTTTCTGGGATCCTTAACCTACAGTTCTGCTGGTGTGCAGCCTCATTTTCTTGTAACGAAACACCATCAGCGAGAGAGAAATTCGGTGCAGTCAGATAGAGCGGCTTTATTGCCAGAAGGTTATTTAAAAAGCATAGGTATAGGAAAAGATTACTCTGATGTGCTTCTTGCGTAAAACACTCCACAATCCATTCAGAGAGATCATCTATATATCACTGTCACCTTTCTTCAGATGCAAAGCTGGAGTTCACAGACTGCAGTTGCAACACCAAGAACAAAACCAGGCACGCTGAGTTCCAGCCCAACACTGAGCTACTGCAAAACTTTCCTCCTTAAAATCATATATACAGATATGGAGGCGAAGTCTGTGCAAAAAGCAGGGTTTTTTATTTTTATTTTTATTCCCCCTCCCGCCCCTTAGAAATGGAAGGTTATTCAGTAACACAACCACTGGAATGAAAGAAGAAAACAGAGCAGGAGAAACTGGTTAACCAAGTATTTAAGCACATAAGAACATATATACATATTATATCCACACTCACACATACACACGTACAGACATATATGGCATATATATCCCCTTCCCAAACACCTCACACCCTTCCCCATGCACATACTTCAGCATGAGCCAGCCAAGGCCTTGCAAGAGGTTTCTTCTGCCAGTGTCAGCACTTCTCAGAACTATGAGCAAATCCGTCTCTGCCCTGGGGAATTGAGTTATCTGGTAGCACATTTAAACTCAGAGCAACTACCAGTCACTAAATAAAGCCCTGGCATTTTCCAGGCCTCTGGCTCAGGCAAAACGCGTTCGCTTTCCATAAATGTCTGGAAGGCTGTTTAAAGCAGTGAAATCTGCAAACAGCAGAATGACCTCAGCATTAACAGACACCCAGCACATGGATTTTGTCACAACCGTTCAAGATTCATTCTAGCAGAAAGACTACAGCCTCCCAACCCCAGCAAACACATCGCCTTCTGTTGCAGGCCAGGAAGCTCAAAAGCAGCTAGGCTAACTGGACAGTAAACCTCTGCCCTTTAAAGTAAAGACTTTCCCAGACAGGTACCATTTCCAGTCACAGTCAGACGACAGTAACGATCAATGGAAATGACCAGAGCCAGAAAAACACTTCAGAGAGAAAATTAATTGCAATGTGTATCACATTTTTGGCCACAAACTGGCCAAAATGAGCAGACAGAATTTAATTTCTCTGGAAATGTTAACCATCTGCAGTACTTGTTTGTCAGAGTTTATTGGGTAGCAAAGACCTGACAGCACACCTCAAACACTCACTAAGTGTCAAGCACACAATTCAAAGTTCAATTGGCACAGAACCACAGAATGGCCCTGGTTAGAAAGGACCTTAAAGATCCTCGAACTCTAACTCCTGCCACAAGCACAGGTTTGATCTGCAGGCACAACAGAGCTCACTTCAGTCGTTTGTCTGCAACCCTGTCACAACCCCTCCAGAATACTGGATCTACTCCGAAAGAAGAAAATACATATATCCAGGAATATTTCCTGGATCCTTATGGCACGAGGGTTTCTTTTAGCAGTTGACACGGGGGGGCTGTTTATCGAGAACACAGATCAGGAGAGATGAAGATCCAGGTCTGTACAGGTTTCTAGGCAGGCCAAAGGCAAAGACGCCTGCATTAGCCACACCCTCCCTGAATCTCACTGCCGAAATGGGTCCAGATGTTTTAACTATTTCTGCATATGCACTTTCCAGCATTCCAACACCTGCAAACTAAGTTTTCGCACACGGATAAGTCATAGCCTTAATTTAATCCAGATAGAAAAAGCAAGCTGTTAAATCCCAGACAGACAAAAATTCTCCACAGCACAGATTTCTTTAACTCAACTACTGAAGATGTAGAAAACGTACAGACTTCTTTTAATCACCCCCAGCTGTGTGTACCTTCCAAGTGGAGACTGCTACCCACGTGCACTTCATCCTATTGGCTCTCACTTGAGGCTGTGACCACTAACACAGCGCTTCAGTTTGCTTTCATAGCTCTTGCAAAGCTACACTCAGGTAAGCCCTCAACAGTTTTCTGCTGCTCATGCATTTTCCCCTCAAAAAATAAGAAGAATAAAAAAAATTAAACATATACTTCAAGCACGTGTAGGGGAAACGAAAAAATCAAAAGCAAAATGAGAGCTATCCATAAGAGAAATTACGTCAAAATTCACTCCTACCACCAGGCAACTCTAACCTGAGCTTCTTGGTTGTTTTAGAATTATAACTGAAGTTATGTAAATTGCAGCTGCTTTAAACCCAGGCAAAACGCGCACAACATACAGTGTGACAGATATGCATTTAACACCGGTAATCTACGGTTCAGTGGTTAAAGGTGACACCATCCATAAAACAAAAGATTCATTGTGAGATTTAAAATGTGCTGCTATTTCATAGACTTCTTCAAGCATTCTGGCTTTTGTATTAAGCTACAAGCACTAAGAAAGAATATTTGGTATGTTATACAGACATCCCCTGTAGTTACACATCAAGCAGCAAAGCTCTTTGCCTTCCATTTGTTCTGAATTCCCCAGAATCTGCTTGAGCCTAGCAAGCTCACTGAAGAAGCACATCTTCTTACGGTAAGGGCAAAACCGGGTCACTTAGAGTCACCAAGAGAAAATGGAATGGCAGAAATGGGGCAGGAAGTGCAGATCCCAGACACAGAAGTTTGAGGCCAGGTTATCCAGTGCTCAGGCTAACTGGAAGCAATACAAGTCTGACAAAGGCATTTTGTCTCAGTTGATCCACATACTGTCACAGTCTCAGTCAAGTATCCCTCTCCATTTATAATGGTACTACAAGAAGATACTCTTTAGCTTCCTCACAGCCACACTTTATAGTTTGAAGTTTTGCATAAAAAGTAGCACTTAATTACATTTCTTTTAAATATTTTCCCCACTCTGAAGTCCAGTCGGGACAGTTTTAATTTAGAAAGACAGAACAGAATGTGTTAGTACAAAATGAAGGCCAAGAAAAGTACAAGTACTGGACAAAGCACGCAAAAGCCCAAAACCCAGGTAAACCTGAAACGTGCACAGATGGTATGCTGAGTTACTGACAAGGGTTTAGGTGGGTCACTGCTGTTAGACGTAACTCATGCCTAATTGAAATCCTGTAACGTATGATTGACTACAAATTCTCAACTCCAAAATGACCCGTCAAATTACTTAGGTTACAGCAGCACTGTTTTCTTGCATTCTCCATTCCTTTTCCCTTTGGTTGAGTTACAACAGGACAGAACAGTGGAAAAGAAAATGAACTTCTGTAAGACAGCGTTGCTCCCAAGCACAAGCCAAGAAATTAACTCAGCAGGTCCACTCAATCAGCAAATTTTCCTCATCAGCTGAAAGGTGTACAAACACCAAGCAGACAAAGCCTGCTTCACACACTATGGCTTCACTAACTCTTCAACACCACAGAAAGAAGAAGCCAAGCTTCTGTCTTCACTTGCAGCCTTCTCCTCCTTTAGATCTGTCCAATTCTTGCAGTCTGAGCATCCAGAGTCCGTCAGTGCTAATTCATCAACTTCATTATCATGTGTAATAAACCACTTGTAAAAAGGAGGTTTAAATTAATGCAACATTAATGGAATGCAACATCACTGAGAAATTAAAGTCAACATACACTCATGACAAACTAAAGAAGGGGCAATAGAGAGCCTCCAAAATCTTGACGGTCCTTGTGGGTTCCTTTCAATCCCGGTTAGTCTATGATTCTACGAAACCATCATCACAGATTTCTGGCGACTACTGAGCCAAATGGAGAGACGTTAAGGAGCCCCCCAAGTAACCAAGCATCTGCCACCCCATGCAAACCTCAAACCAATGGCAACAGAAGAAAGAAAGCCCCCACATTAGGACAACTTCACTTTCACAGGGCAATGCCTGTCCTTTAACAGGAACTCCCAAGAAAAATCTGGAAAAAAAAATAAAAATCAAGCCCTTCATATAACCACACTACTCATTTCTACCATGATAAAGACAGAAATAAAACACATTTCCACTTTTCACAGTGGAGGGGAGAACTACGAGCTAACACACAGGCAAATTCACCAGAACAGAACAATCCATCATTTTTCAAGATAGCTCACCAGCAGCACACTTCATAGTTTCCTTAAAGAACTACCTGTTATACCTACATAGGCTCAGCAGAAAGACAAGAGCTCAAAAACCTTAACTCTGCCCACAAGGACTTCTATTATCGACTAAAGGAAGTCAACACGCTGGAGAAGCTCCACTTCCTTATGTATTAAAGATAAATAATGGATGCTAGGTTAGCAGACTATTCAAAACGACCTAAAACACTTCAGAAACCTGAAAGAGTTAAGGAGTATTCAACATCCTTGCTATTAAGCAAGGGTACTTTTAAACACACATACCAATATCCGATGGTCTCAGACCATCAGGAACTTCCTACTGCACATGCTGTCAGCACTGTCCACTGCAATAAACCTTTGTACTCTGAAATGAAGCAATACTGTAGCTGATGCTCTTTGATATATTCCTGTAGGCCTGTCCCCTTGAAGCTAATTTAACGTAACACACTAACATAATGTATTTACTGGCTTACAAGTGGGTTTGATTGCTCTAACTCTTTCATCATCCAGAGCAAACTAACCAATTTAAACCGAGCATGTGTCAATTTACTGGTGTCCTTGCAAAAGTCATCCATGGATGTAACATTAATACAGAACAACCACCTCCCATGTGCCTGCACTAGCTGGTAAAGCACAAGCCACGAAAGAGCAAAGGAAACAACAGCTAAACTAAAACTCCTGCTTATTACACAGACCCTCCGCACCCAGCACTCATTCCTGGAACTCCCTGGAACTTCTCAGTAGAATCTTGTGGCTTGACAGATATTTCCCGTCTATTCTTTAGAGAACAGAAACCACCGAGATGAAGCACTGGTGAGTTCCTCATTCTAAGTTTTCTAAGTACAAGAAGGAACCGAAAGAATTGTTGGCGCATAAGCTCCTAACAAAAAACTGTACGGAACAATGCTCTTTCTGGGGCATACTTCCAGTTCTCTCTCCTCCTCTCGCTACAACCGTTTAACCTCTCACAAACTCAAAATCTGCTCTTTGGCTGTATCATGACATTCCCCATGGGCTAACTTGACAAGCACGGGGCTCCCCAGAAGCATTTCCCAGTTCAGAACTCCCAGCTGGCACACCTCTAACTTCTTCGGAACGTCCCAAATGCCCCTGCAGCACGTGGCTTAGGCCAGCCAGCATCCCCAGCCAACACTGTCACAATTGGTCATAAATTGTAGACTGTCTTATAATGAGGAGCAACAAACTCACCTACAACGTGCAGCTAACACTGGGTTTCAGCTCAGTGGCTGCTCCCTACCCCAAGCAGTCAGGCTGCCTTCATACCACATGCTACCCATACCAAAAATACAGACATAATGTGAAAGTAAACTGCTGCCATTAAAGCCATTTCTGATTTATTATTATTATTATTTATACTTTCAATTTCACATTACTGGCTAAATAGAAACGAATTCACATTGGACTCCCTTGTGAGGCTCTTTTGTGAGCCATGTGAGCGTTCATTCCAGGAGAGGTTTTGTAACATTTATTTGTTGTTACAGACAGACCTTACCATAACAATAAGGCACAACAAGTTCTCAGAAACAATCTGTGTTTGTTACCAGTCACCTTGGCTTGCATTATCCAAGAAAGAAGCAGGATAGAAAAAAAATTCACCGCTGGAGCAACACCAAGGCCTATTTTACTATTACATTATCAGCAAGTAAAAACAATCATAAAATAAAAGTTAAAGCGGCTGAGTTAAAAAAAAAAAAAAAAAAAACTTTTAAAATGGCAAAAGGCAATGATGGAATTCACAGTGGGCTATTGCTGAAATACATTCACACTCTTCTGAAGTATGACCTTATGCATCCAACTGATGCATTCATTACGTAAACATCTACCCTGAGAGTAAATTTAAAGTGCTCAGGCTCAGCAACTGTGTTCAGACACCATACCTGAATGAGGCTGAAAGCCTTCGTCTGGAGACAGAGCAGCCAGCACTCTGAAAATATGAACTTAAACTTTGTGGTAAACCTGAAGCTCCAGTGTTGCCTCTCTCACCCAGAGGACCTGTGCCCATGACTCGCATTGTGCTGGCAGTGGTTGCCAGAAAAGATCCCTGAGCCAATGACGGACTGACTGAAGCTGCACTGAAGTCATAGGGACTCCCACACAGCGCATTCCCTCGTCACCAAATTAAGCACGTGTTCCATCTTGCTACATTCCACACTTAGGCACAGTGAGAAGTTTCATCAGTTTTACATTATCTCAAGAAAATCAGTATGAATTAAAAGCCATTGTAAGGGCTGTGCTCAAGTGCTTTTTTTATTTCACAGTGCATCCCGCGCTCCAAGCTTCTGTGATGATCCGGCACACTCCTCTGTTCAGCTGTAACTATTCAGCATGTCGTGGTATTGGGCAAATCATCATTCCATTAAAGAAAATCACTATCTCCCAATGCAGCACACCACAGGCAGCAGCTAACTGAGCTCCAGTGAATTTAAGAGCAATTCTTGCTGAAGGTAACGTTTTAACGAGAGTTATTTCAAACGCTTCTACTTTTTAAGAGCCAGACATAAAACATCTGCTATACAGCATTAAGCACTTAAATATTTTCAGACAAAAATACATCCTTGCCATATCAGAGGCAGAGAACCCTCCCTCCATAGAAGCACCAAGTGCAGCAATCACTCTGCCTCACCTCCAGGTCAGCACAACACACGTCTTGCAGAGGTTTATCATTACTCCAAGCCACATTAATAAAACCAACTCCTGCCACGACCACATACAGAGCAAGGACACTGCTCCACAGTAAAGTTATTTCACGGCCAAAGCATTCCAAATCTACTCTACCAAGCTGAACTATGCAGAAGCTTCAACACCAGAGAAGTTCCAGAACATCCCCAATCCTGCCGAGATCTATTTACATACTTGTGAGATAAGCACATCAAAATACTTCTGAGAGGTAAAAGCCCCTTAAACTCAGGCGTCTGCTCACAGGGCCGGGAGCTGGAAGCAGGAGCCTCCTCAGCACGCTCACAGCTGCTCTGCCCCACGTGCACACAGCACGCTCATCCCTGGGGCTCACAGGGGTCACAGCTTCACAAATAGGTCTGGAAGGCAGTGAGTGAGTGCCACAATAATGGAAGTGCTGCTTCTACAGTGAGATGAATCAAATTCATCCTCTGAGTTACAACTTAATGTCACTGTGAACTGAATTACGCTATTAACCTAGACTACTAAAAGTTATCTCCTTAATAAGCAGGAATCAGAGAATCGCATGAGTTGGAAAGGACTCTTAAAGGCCATCTGGTCCAACTTTCCTGCAGTGAACAGGGACACCTACACTACATCAGGTGCTCAGAGCCCACCCTCTCTGACCTTGGGTATCTCCTGGCATGGGGCATCTACCACCTCTCTGGGCAACCTGTGCCAGTGCCTCACTGCCCTTATTGTAAAAACTTTCTTATATCCAGTCAAAGGACATTTTAAAGGTATTTTAAGGTATTTAAGGTATTTAAAAGTATTAAAGGTATTTAAAAGTATTTTAAAGGTGTTCATAAGACCAGCAAGCAAACATGTGGCAGCCCCAAGGAACACCGTGTGCTCCTCACCCTCCACATAAAACAGCGAGTTCACTTCTTTCTTGCTAAAGCTGCGTAGCTTAACTCACTCAAGTAGGAACATCATCTCACCAACACAAGTGCTCAGAATGGAGCGAGTCGCATTTTGGGTTTTCTGAAACTACCTGGAAGACCGAGGTTAGGGTTAGAAGAAGGGACATCCTGAGACGGACATCTTTCTTGTATAAACAGGACAGAACGAGCAAAACATAACACGCACCTATATGGAGTTCCAACTAAAAAGAGAGCGGCGATGCAAGCAGCCAACGGTCATCGCTCCCAGTGACAGCATTAATAATCGCAGCCGCTTCAGAAAGGTGGGTGGCCCAATAAAAGAGGCCCCGGGGTGCCGTTCTGCCCTCCTGGTCGCGCCGCCGACTTTCCCCAGCCAGCCGGCAAAGCTCCGCAGCGAGGCGCAGCGCCCAGCCGGAGCCCCGCACGTGCGGCGCGCAGCCCCGCGGAGCCCAGCGCCCGCCCGCCGCCCACGGCCCGCAGACGGAGCCCGGCCAGCCGGGCTCCGTCTGCGGG